>NC_044388.1:20954646-21258011 GCF_006542625.1 Nomascus leucogenys | reverse complement strand
CCTGAGGTCAGGAGTTCGAGACCAGCCTGGCCAACATAGTGAAACCCCGTCTCTACTAAAAATACAAAAATATTAGCTGGGCAAGGTGGTGTGTGCCTGTAATCCCAGCTACTCGGGAGGCTGAGACAGGAGAATCGCTTGAACCCAGGAGGTGGAGGATGCAGTGAGCTGAGATTGCGCCACTGCACTCCAGCCTGGGTGACAGAGTGAGACTTTATCTCAAAAAAAAAAAAAAATATATATATATATATGTAATAAAATATACATTTTTTCTGGGTAAAATTCCTTTGTTATATGTTTTGCATATTTCTTCTCCCAGATCATAGCCTGACTTTCACATTCTTTCTGCCAGCTTTCAATAAACACAAGTTCTTGATTTTAATAGAGCTAAGTTTGACAATACTTTCCTTCATGTTTTGCACTTTTTGTTCTTTGTTTAGGAAATTATTTCCTACACTGACGTCAGATGCATATTCTCTTATATTTTCTTCTAAAATTCTGAAGTTTTGTTTTTCACACTCAGATTATTTGATTTACCTAGAATTGATTATTGGTAAGGTGTAAGATAGGACCAATTTTTTTCATATGGACATCTGATTTTCTTAACATCAATTATTTAACTCTTTGGCCCTCTTTTTCCACCAATCTACAATGCCAGATCTCTTGCATATAAAGTTCCCATCCATGTATTGGGCTGCTTCTGGGAATCTATTCTGCTCCACTGGTTTAATTTTTTTTCATCCCCCTTTCCTACAGTTTCTTTCCAGTTATGCTTCAATCAATGTATGGAAGTCATACCTTTATTCCTATGTTGGCTTAGAGTTTTTAGGGATATCTGATAACTCTTTATATACCTCATACAATTGAAGTAAAGTAATCAAACAGGATATATAAAGTGCTTAGTAAAGTGCCCGGCACAGAGTAGCCTCAATAAACTTTAATTACCATTATCATGACACCTTACAGTGTTCATAATTTACTTGCTTTAACATTACAGAGGCCAGATTCCTCAAAATAAGTTATTTGAGCATCTTCAGGAAGGAGCCAGCCATGTAGCATAAATTGCTTGCTTTATTCAGCAAAACTAATTAAAAGAAAAGAGGAGTTAGGTCATAAAAAATGTGTGTGCATTATCAGGAAGAATATGAAATGGCCAGGAAGAGTGGAGGTTTCTATGTTCAAATGGTATTTGCTTGAAAGGAGAAGTATTCTCTCACTTGTTTATCTTGCTTATTTTTATGAGGGAGGAGGAAGATGACTTAGAATGGACAGGAGACTGATTTTTATAAAATGCTGCTAGACTCCACGGCAAATATGAAAAGGGAAAATGAGCAAATTGTACTCCCAAGTGCTACAAGTTAGTGTGTACTGAAAGGGAGACCTGCCTGAATTTCAGTTAAGGTGAAGAACGTTTTACATGTACCAGACACATTTTAAAGCATTTTAGGTGCATCATGTCATTTCATCTTTGTCAATAAATATCTTTAATTTACAGATGGAGAAAATAAAACATAGAGTTACACAACCAGTAAATGGGAGTCTGCCAAACTGCAAGCCCACACTCTTAAGTTTATATTATACTGGAAGCTGATATGATAGCACAGATAATTGGTCTTATCCTAGAATAACTAATTTCTACTATCTAATTTCAAGAACACTTATTGAATGGCCACAGTGTAAGCACCTCACTACTCATTGTGACCCCAAATTAAATCGGAGTCAGTTCCTGCCCTTGAGCTGTGCACCATCTTAAAATGTACCTGAGAGTTATCCACTTCTCCACCTCTGCTGGTCACTCTAGTCCAAGGCACCATCATTCCTCACTCACAACTCTACAGAGTAGAGTTTCAGAGTAAAATCCTATCCTCTCACCATGGCCTGCAAAGCCCCACAAGATCTAGTCCCTGTCTGTCTCCAACTTTCCTTTCTGCTCCATTACCCTCCTCCTCCCTCCACACAGACCACTTTTCCAGTCCTCAGGACTCCAGGCTGCCTTCTTCCTGGGAAGCTTATCCCACGCTTCCCATCCTTTGGATATCAACTTAAATGTTACCTCCTCAGGGGAGGCTTTTCCAACCACTTATTTCAGTTGGGTCCACTTACCCAACCCACTTTCCCATGTCAGCACATCCTGGGTTTCCTTACAGCACTGTCAACGTTTTATATATCAATACATTTTTTATTTTGTCTTCCTCAATGGAATGTAAACTCCTTGAGGACAAAAACATGTTTAGCTAATCACACTATTTTATGTCCCACTTACCTTTGTGCCTGCATATAGTGGGTGGTGAATAAATATTTGTTGAATGAATGAATGAATCAACCAAGTGACGGAAAAAGTCAACAAACAATTACAACACAGGTGTCAACCGTAATGTCATTTCTCAAATGCCCTCAATGAGCCATGCAATGTATCACACATTTAAAATTTTCATTTATTTATTTATTTAAGACAGAATCTCACTCCATCACTCAGGCTTGAGTGCAGTGGCATGACCTCAGCTCACTGCAACCTCTGCCTCTCGGGTTCAAGCGATTCTTGTGCCTCAGCCTCCCCAGTAGGTGGAATTACAGGCACATACCACCATGCCCGGCTAATTTTTGTATTTTTAGTAGAGATGGGGTTTTGCCATGTTGGCCAGGCTGGTCTTGAACTCCTGACCTTAAATGATCCATCCACCCCGGCCTCCCAAAGTGTTGGGATTACAGGTGTGAGCCACTGTGCCTGGCTGAAATTTTCATTTATTGAGTCCCTATAATGTTCCAAAAGCTTCACTAGGCCTTAGAAGTATCATCTTTTGTTTCCACAAGAACTCTGCAAAGCAAATACCATCATACTAATTATTACAGATGAGAGCGCTGAGGCCCAGAGAAGTAACACGATTTATAAAGTCTACTTCACCAGAAAGTGACAAAGCCAAGATGCAAACAGAGCAGGCTTACTACAAAGACCACATTTTTGCCCTACATCACATTTCTCTCTAAAATTTGGTAACTTACAAAATACATTGGCTAAGATCAAATCCTTGCATCTTCATCATGCTATTCTAACCAACAAATAAAGAACCAGCTGTAACCAAGAGATATTCAAAGTGTTCTAGAACACCCTATACGCACTTAATGAAATATAATCACGTTAGTGTGTTTAAGTATATGAAGCATTTAGTGTTGTGCCGAATACAAGACAAGTGGCTACTACACTCAACAGGTGGTTACTATAACTGAGAGATATATGCTCAAGGTGGTCAATGGCAAGGACTTTGGAGCTAGGCTAAATCTGAATTTGAATCCTGGTCTCTCCAACTTACTAGTTATATGACCTTGGGTAAATTGCCTGACATCTTCAAGCCTCAATTTCTTTATAAGTTTGCTGTAAAAATTAAATGCATTTTAAATGCATTCAATTAATTAAACTCATACATGATAAACACCAATAATCAATAATTTTCATTGCTGTTAGCTGTTGAAGTATCAGAGAAGGCATGCTTAACCCCCCTTGGTGCAGCTGCCTACTGTGCTACCTGATGTGAGTACCTCTGTATTTCAGGGTTCACACAAAGCATTGTGGCCAATGACATCAACGGCATGATGTCATTGAACTCAAACAACCATACCCTCCACTAGAGAGTGCTCCAAGGGACAGTTATTCAAGTCAGCACTGGAGAACACCACCAACTGTTTATTCTCTTGAAGGCTTGTCTCTTGTTTGTCCAAGATCCATGCAGATGTGGTTCAGTACAAGTCCTCTTGTTTAACAAAGTGGAGAAATGTAGTTTGTCAGAAGAATTTTTTTTTTTTTTTTTTTTTTTTTTGAGATGGAGTCTCATTCTGTCTCCCAGGCTGGAGTGCGGTGGCGTGATCTCAGCTCACTGCAACCTCCGCCTCCCGGGTTCAAGCAATTTTCCTGCCTCAGCCTTCTGAGTAGCTAGGCTTACAGATGCATGCCACCACACCCAGCTAATTTTTGTATTTTTAATAAAGATGGAGTTTCACCATGTTGGTCAGGCTGGTCTGGAACACCTGACCTCGTGATCTGCCCCTCTTGGCCTCCCAAAGTGCTGGGATTACAGGAGCGAGCCACTGCACCCAGCCGTCAACAGAACTTTTAAAACTAAATTCAAAAAAAGTTAATTGGAAAAAATGAGGAAATCATAAAAAAGAATATGCTTAACATTTTAGTCTGCAGCATTTAACTGTACCTTAATTGCCTTTTTTTTTTTTTTTTTTTTTTTTTTTTGAGACAGAGTTTTGCTCTTGTTGCTCAGGCTGGAGTGCAATGGCGTGATCTCAGCTCACCGCAACATCCACCTCTCAGGTTCAAGCAATTCTCCTGCCTCAGCCTCCCGAGTAGCTGGGATTACATGCATGCGCCACCATACCTGGCTAATTGTCTATTTTTAGTAGAGACAGGGTTTCTCCATGTTGGTCAGGCTGGTCTCGAACTCCTGACCTCAGGTGATCTCCCTCCTCGGCCTCCCATAGTGCTGGGATTATAGGCATAAGCCACCGCACCCGGCCTTAATTGACAATTTTTAAATATAGAGCTAAGGCTTTTTCTTTAAAATTGACCTCATTTCTCTTACATAAAGCCCACCAATAAGGTATCATCTAAAATTTCCAGTTATTGAAATTCTTTAAAGTGGATCAAGAATATAAAGACCCTTGGGAAACAACTTCAGAGCAGAATTCTTCCAGGTTTTTACAATTTTTGCCACAATCACCATTGTCTCACTTACATATTATTCAATAGCAACTTCATTTTATATATATATATATATTTATTTTTTGAGGCAGGGTCTCGCTCTGTCACCCAGGCTGGAGTGCAGTACCACAGTCTCGGCTCACTGCAACCTCCACCTCCTGGGCTCAAGCAGTCCTCCCACCTCAGCCTCCCAAGTAGCTGGGACCACAGGCGCAAGCCACCATGCCCAGCTAATTTTCATATTTCTTTTATAGAGATGGAGTTTCGCCATGTTGCCCAGGCTGGTCTCAAACTCCTGAGCTCAAGTGATCCTCCCACCTCAGCCTCTCAAAGTGCTAGGATTACAGGCATGAGCCAAGGCACCCAGGCTGCAACTTCATTTTAATCAAAACACTTTTGTCAAGTCTTTTCATAGCATCCAACTTAATTTTCATAAAAGCAAGAACTCATTTTTTGCACCTATTATTTAATTGGTTGGCCTAGTATTTTATTTAGCTGTATAATTATAAAATAGTACAACTGGCATAAACAGGTTTGGGAACGAACTCAACTGACTCTAGGAAGAAAGCACATAACGTAATTGGTCTCAGAAGTGCTGAGCATAGAAGAGACTGGACTATCAGAAGATTTTAGAGATGTGGATATTCATCGGTATATTTTACAGAGAAAACAGCACATCTGCTAAACTGGCTAGTCTTCTTTCAGAATGTCTTCCTCTTCATTATCAATTCTAGAGTATGGGTTGCAAATTGGTGGTTTCATTTGGACAATGTGGTGTATTAAAACTTTTTGAGTCTGTTGCCAACACTCGAAAATTGGCAGATATACTAACACTGTTAGATCCCTTCCACCCTCTTTGACATATGCTTTCACTAGAAGCATTGGAAGAGGCAGTAAATATTGTCTCCTATCTATTGTAACAATTCCCCAAGTGGGGGTCAGTTAAAAGGACACATTTCATAAACATTCTTTTTTTCCCCCTTCAAATCATGTCTTGTGTAACTGATTGGATTAAGCTCTCTTAGATATAGTCACAATCCTCTCTTGCCTTCCTGAGACTACACTCACCTCTTTAGCCACCCAATGAACAATCATAAGTCAGGAAGAGTTCCTTTTAGATTATTACAAGCTCATTCTATAGATCCAAGTTTGGGACTCACCTTGCTGCAGCCATCATGTGCTGCTCCCAGGAACTGCTCTAAGGATCAAATGAAACTGTATGTGAAAACACTGTAAACTCGAAAAGCCCTGATCTTAGGGTGAAGTCAATTTTGTGTGTATTTATCACACCATCCCAATAGATTTTGGGTTCCTTGAGGATATGAATAAAATCACAACTATATATGTATGCTGGTACAAAGCCAGCCTCAGTATTGACCACATAGTGAGGATCCAGGTTACATGGGGATTGATCCTGTATGGATATATACAAATATTCTTTGTTGTCCTTATCTGCCAGGTATAAGCATGCACAGGGCAGAGGATCCCATCAATTCTGACTGTCCCATAAGTCTGGGAGCATTGTGAGTGCCCAAGAAAATAATGAATTTTACAAGATTCTCCACTCCAGAAAGAAACATTCTGGTGGCAGCTTCTGGGAATTATCAGGGATGACAATGGAGATTGACAAGGAGAATGAGCATGTGGTTTTGTCTGGGAGGAGTAACACTTTCACATAAAACCAAAGTGCTTTTTTAATACATATATAAATTTTTATTTGCTCTCTTCCTATTCTATAAAAAGTCTGTTTTTAAAATCATTGAATGTATTTTTTACAGGCAAAGTTTCTGTTTTTTTCAGGAAGGAAAGCAACTTGCCATTACTTACTTATTTTCCCTGGTCACTGGCAATACCTTTACGGTATTTTTTTTTCTTTTCTCCTTCTATCATTTTTCTTTTGTTAAGGGGCAGCAGATAAAAGAAGAAAATAAGGATGTGTCTGTTATAAGATAAAAAGAAGCTTAGTTCTTGAAGTCCCAAAGGAGGCCAGAGCAAGTCTTAGTCTAGGTTCAAATATCCTAAAGCAATGATTCTCAAACTTTAACCTGCATCAGAATCTCCTGGAGGGCTTGTTAAAACACAGGCTGCTGGACTCTGTCTCCATAATTTCTAATTCAGTAGGTCTGGGATGAGGCCCCATGAATTTGCATTTCCACCAAGTTCCCAGCTCATGCTATAGGTCCAAGGATCATACTTCCAGAATCACTGCCTTAAGCGCTAGAATGCTATTTCAGCTACCAAATATGAACACTTACAATATACCACACTCTATGCTGAGTGTACTGAGATGGGTGAGACTCAGTTCGTGCCCTCAAGGAGCTCATAGTCTAGGTGGGGAAACAAACAGACATATACATGAATATATTTATTTGTTGAGAACAGATAAGTAAACACAGCATCAGTGTTTCTTCTCTGGACCTCAGTTTCCCTCCTCATATCCCAGGCCTCTACTAGTGCCATTCATTTTACTGACTGTTTCAGCAGGAGAGCTGTTCCCAGATTATAGTTGATAAGGAACCTTGAGGGATATGTGGATGGAGAAGCCTGGAGTCATTTTCATTAAAATGCCAATGCAGCTAGCTGCCTTTGCAGCCAGGAAAGCACTAAGGAAAGATCCAAGAGGGCATGGATACAAGTCAGCAGCACCTTGATGGGGAAGACTGAGTGGGTTGGCCAGGGATTACTTCCTTACTCCGTCTCAAAACCCCCAATCTTTATCTCTTCATGTGCAAATGTCACCCTTTATTTAAGGGTTGGCTTAGATGCCCACCATTTCTGTGAAGCTTTTCACAACCTTCTACCCTCCACTGTCCTCAGTGACACCCCAACTCTGAACAGTTACAGCATTTGATTCTTGCCTTGTCTGTGGCACTGCTTCTTCCAGTTTGACCTCTGGCTATGAGTTCCACTTTTTCGCAGAATTCTTCACTGCACATAGCACTGCATCTGACGCAGCACTCAATACACACAAAGAGTTAAAGAATAAGTAAACAGACAGTTGATGTTACAGAAACTATTTCAACTCCCAAATTCACAATGTGATAGTGGGAAAAAACAAGCAAAAGGGAAGTTGGGATAGAAAGAGATCAGAAATGGCCAGTTTCGGAATTTGTCTGGAGGCTAGGTAGAAGTGATTCCAGGTTTGCCAGGGGTTATGATTAGCCAGTGGAAGGTTATAGGAATTCTAGGATCCATTTATCCATCCATTCATTATTTAGCTTTTCCTTTGTTCGCTAGTATGCCAAGTGTGGCTCCCTTGGGCAGTATCTGTTCTCATCCCAAACCTTCCTGAAAACAGAACTCAGCATTTGATGGATCCCTCAAAACAGATCCACAATGTGTTAACAAAATATGCAATTTACTGAAGATTTTCATGAAGGGAAGGGAAAGGGGATTGACTTCATACACCACAAAGCAAAGACTCTCAAATTCCTCATTAGTCATCTTGGTTCCCTTCAGAAACTTCTTCGGTCAGCCCTCTCAGCTCTTATCATGTCTTCCCCAATAGCCTCTGAAATCCTGTCTGCTGTCCCAGGTACTTCAGCTCTTTTCAAATTGCGACAATCCACTCTGCAAAATGGAAGGCTAAGAGTTGGCCCAACTGTTACAGGTAGACATGAGCCAGGCAGGAGCGGGCTCTCGCCCGATCTACTAGAAATGTCAGGTGATGGTTTGGCCATTATCACATTGCCTCTCTAAAAGTGATAAACTGGCAGCCAGTGCCAGGGAGGGGCCATTTCTTGATGGTCCACACCTGTTAACATTAAAGGGTTAATTAAAGGCAGACCCCAGGGAGAAGAAACTTCCTGTGCATGCACATTAACAGGCAAAAATGGCAAAGTATGATTGTCCGGGTATACTCCACAGGAAAAAGGAAGAAAGCCTCAGAAGGGCACATGTACAGCTTCCTAAACTCACTGCACATGCTCACTTCCCAAGGGTAAGGAGGGCTCTGCACATGTGAGCAGCCCATCGTGAGGGAAGAATCATGGGAAAGAGGCAAGCCTATAAAAGTCCTAGGACCATGGTTAAAGGGAGCACTTGACCTTCTCTCTCCCTTTAACCTTTACATGCCCTCTTAGATCTCTTCCAAGTGAACTTTCCTTTCTTTCCTGTTCTAAAGCCTTTTAAATAAACTTCCACTTTTGCTCTGGAACTTGTCTCAGTCTCTTTTTCCATCTTATGCCCCTCAGTTGAATTCTTTCTTCTGAGTAGGCAAGAATTGAAGTTGCCGCAGACCCATACAGATTCGCCACTGGGGTAAATCAGATCTCTCCCACAGGGGTAATACAACCACGATCATCTATGTTTCTCTGAGCATGTCCCTTTGGGAGCCCCACATTCAGTGTATACAAATGTAGAAACTCTTGTTAGCCAGCTTCCAAGCTGCTCACTGTCAATGATCATGCCCTGAGGTGGTCCCTTTCCATAAAGAATTAGAGCTGGCACCATGTGACAAATAGAATCAGGTAGAAGTAGACTGTGTAACTCTAGAGTTAGATCCAAATGTCCTTGAAATGTCCACTGTGTTCTGTGGGAGCACCTGTCTTTGCAGCTCTGAATTGTGACATGAGACGTCCAACTCACCTGAGGCTATTGCACTGGAAAGACTACACAAGAAACCTCACAGAGTGGCCCTGAGACTACGCGAAGAGAGAGTGAGAGGTCCAACTGGCCCTCGCCTGTGCCAGCCTCAGCCATTTCCATCATCCCAGCTGAGGCCCCAGATGTGGCATGGAGCAGGGACAAATCATCCCTTCAGGTCCAAATTGCAGATTCCTGAGAAATGTCTATGGCATTAAGCCACTAAATTTTGGGATGGTCTGTTACACAACAACAAATTACAAGAATATCCTCCTACTTAACCAGCTGCCGGGGCACTGGGCAAGTCAGGGAGACCCCATCTCTTGAGGCTGCTGACACAGGGTGACCTTGGAAGATCCCACTGCTGTCTCATGAGTCCTTGAGGGAGCTCCAGGGCCTTAATGGCCCTCTTCCCCTGATCCTTCAAGCTCTGTCTTCCAGGCCAACCTTCCTCAAAATTCCATTCTACTCCTGTGGCAAATCAAGCTCCTTTCTTAGAATCCCCAATGGATTTCATAGGTCCTAGGATAAAATCCAGGCTCCTCACTGTGGCCTAAAAGGTGATGCATGATTTAGCCCCTACCTAGGTCTCTCACCTCATCTCAGATATTTTACTTCATGTTTCCTCAGGTCATCGCACCTCAGCCATACTGGCTTTCTTCAGTTCCTCCGACAAACCAAACTCCCAATCAGTTTGTCCAGTTTCCTCACTTGAATGTTCTCTCTACACTGCCCCCAGGACTGGCTCTTTTATCTCATCTTGTGGGTATCTCTCCGCTTCAATGACACTCCTGTGGAAAGGTTTTTCTTCTCAGCCCCCATCTAAATGAGCCTATCTCAGTCCTTGTCAGTGGTATAACACTTACGATAACTCAAAAATATTTTTAAAATCTATCAGCTTACTTGCTTTTAGTCAATCAGCTCTGCTAGACTTTAGGCCCTGAGAGGTCAAGGACTGTGTCCATCTTGTTGGTAGCACCCAGGAATATACCTCACTGTAGTAGATGCTTAATAAACATTTATTGAATGCTAATGTCAAGAACTCTTCTTGGATGTGCTTTCATGGAAGCTTTTATATATCCAGCAAACCTTCCTAGCAAGGCCTCCCTTGCTTGTAAAATCCTTTTATTGTCAATAAATCATAAATAAGTGGTATTTCTAGATATTTCTGAGTTTGAGAGAAAATAATTTTCCTAGTTCTTATAAAACCATTTTTAAACTTTTTATTATGGATAATTTAAACATGTACCAAAGTAGAGAAAATGTATAATGAACCCACATGAACCCATTACCAGCTTTAACAACTATCAACTCACAGCCAATCTTGTTTCATTTATTCTATCACCTGCTACATGATATTTTTAAATATTTTATTATTTTTAACTGACACGTAATAATTGTACATATTTATGAGGTACAGTGTGATATTTCAATACACAGGTGGAATCTGTAATGGGCAAATAGGGTGATTAGCAAATCTGTCACCTCAAACATTTATTTCTTTGTGTTGGGAATATTCAAAATCCTCTCTTCTAGCTATTTGAAAATACACAAAAAATTGTTAACTATAATCACCCTACAATGCTATAGAACACTAGAACTTACTTCTATCTAGCTGTGTGTATGTTTTAGACAACCTCTCCTTATCTCTTCTCTTCTCTACTCTTCCCTACCTCTAGTAACCACTATTCTACTCTCTATTCTATGAGATCAACTTTTTAAATTTCCACATCCCCCTATATTTTTAAAGCCAGTTCCAGACATCATATTATCTGTAAAACTTTCAGTGTATACCTGAATAAACTTGATTATGCTTAAAAGAAATAAAAATTTCCTTCTTAATATTATAACACATCCAGTGTTCAAATTTACAATTGTCTCACAAATGTCATAGTATAGTTATCTCTTTCCGTCTTTCTCTCTTTCCGTCTTTCTCTCTTTTTCTTCCTTCCAGTTTGTTTGCATCAGTACCCAAATAAGGCCCACACATTGCTACTGGTGGTTGTATCTTTTAAGTGTCTTTAATCTGTAAGGTCCCCCTTAATCTAGCTCTCTGTCTCGCTCTCTCTCTCTCACACACACACACACACACGCACTTTCTTGTTGCAACTTACTTGTTTTTGTTTTGTTTTGTTTTGTTTTTGAGACGGAGTCTTGCTCTGTCACCCAGGCTAGAGTGCGGTGGCGCAATCTCGGCTCACTGCAAGCTCCGCCTCCCGGGTTCACGCCATTCTCCTGCCTCAGCCTCCAGAGTAGCTGGGACTACAGGCGCCCGCCACCAAGCCCAGCTAATTTTTTTGTATTTTTAGTAGAGATGGGGTTTCACTGTGGTAGCCAGGATTGTCTTGATCTCCTGACCTCGTGATCCGCCCACCTCGGCCTCCCAAAGTGCTGGGATTACAGATGTGAGCCACCACGCTAGGTGCAACTTACTTGTTAAAGAAGCTAGATAGTCCTGTAAAGTTTCCTACCGTATTAGTTTGCTTGGGCAGCCATAACAAAACACAGTAGTCCCTCCTTATTCACAAGGGATTGGTTCCAGGACCTCTCTTGAATACAAAAATCTGCAGATGCTCAAGTCCCTTATATAATATAATGTAGTATTTTCCTATAAGCTATACACATCCACCTGTAACACTTTAAATCATCTCTAGATTACTTGGAGTAATCTAGTCTAGTAATCTCTATAGTACATAATACAATTTAAATATTATAAATAGTTGTTATACTGTATTGTTTACCATATGACAAGAAAAAAAATCTGTGCAAGCCCAGTACAGATGCAATTTTTTTTTTTCTTTTTAGAGTCGGGGTCTCTCTCTGTCACCCAGGCTGGAGTGCTGTGGCACAATCATAGCTCACTGTAGCCTTCATCCCCTGGGCTCAAGCAGTCCTCTGTCCTCAGCCTCCTCACTGGGATTACACGTGTGTGCCACCACTCCCAGCTAATTAAAAAAAAATTATTTTTTTTTTTTGAGACGGAGTTTTGCTCTGTCACCCAGGCTGGAGTACAGTGGCATGATCTTGGCTCAATGCAACCTCCGCCTCTCAGGTTAAAGTGATTCTCCTGCCTCAGCCTCCCCAGTAGCTGGGATTATAGGCATGCACTACTGCACCCAGCTAATTTTTGTGTTTTTAGTAGAGACGGGATTTTACCATGTTGGCCAGACTGGTCTCAAACTCCTGACCTCAGGTGATCCACATGCCTCGGCCTCCCAAAGTGCTGGGATTACAGGTGTGAGCCCCCACGCCCAGCCTAAAAAATTATTTTTTTACAGAAACTGGGGTCTCACTGTCACCCAGGCTGGTCTCGAACTCCTGGCCTGAAGCAATCTTCCCACCTTGGCCTCCCAACGTGCTGGGATTACAGGCATCAGCCACCATGCTTGACCCTCAGATGCAATTTTCTTTTTCAAATATTTTTCAATCTTTTGTTGGTTGAATCCACAGAAACAGAACCCATGGATATGGAGGGCCCACCATACCACCTAATGGGTAGTCTAAACTACAGAAATGTATTTTCCCACAGCTCTGGAGGCTGAAAGTCCAAGATCAAGGTGCCAGCAGGGTTGCTTTCTGGTGAGGACTCTCTTCCTGACTTATAGAGAGCCCCTGCTTACTGTGTTCTCACATGGCCTTCTCTTTCTGGGTACATAGTAGAAGGGGGATTGGTGAGGCAAGGGGGAGGTGGCTGGTGCAAGCTCTGATATCTCTCCCTCTTCTTACAAAGACAATAGTCCTATTGGATTTAGGGCTCCATCCTTACAATGCCATTTAACCTTAATTACCTTCTTAAAAGCTGATATGGTTTGGCTCTGTGTCTCCATCCAAATCTCATCTCGAAACGTAATCCCCACATGTTGGGGCAGGGGCCCAGTGGGAAGTAATTGAATCATGGGGACGGACTTCCCCCTTGCTGTTCTCCTGATAGTGGGTGAGTTCTCATGAAATCTGGTTGTTTGAAGGTGTGTGGCACATCCCTCTTCACGCTCTCACTCTCACTCTCTCTCTCCTGCTCCACCATGGTAAGACATGCCTGCTTCCCCTTTGACTTCCACCATGATTGTAAGTTTCCTGGGGCTTCCCAGTCATGCTTCCTGTTAAGCCTACAGAAATGTGAGTCAATCAAACCTCTTTCTTCATAAATTACCCAGTCTTGGTAGTTCTTTATATAATAGCAGTGTGAAAACAGACCAATACAAAAGCCCTATCACCAAACACAGTCACATTTGGGGTCAGGGCTTTAATATATGAATTTTGAGGGATGTAGTTCAGTTCATAAAATCTACAGTCTGGATTTGTTGATTGCATCCCCATGGTGTTATTTAACATGTTCTTATCTCCTCTATATTTTCTTTATCTTGGTAGTTGGAGCTAGTGACTTGATAAAATTAAGACAATGTTTTGATAACATGATTTCATAGTAATACTGTATACCTCCATCTGTAATATTGATTTATATACATAAACCCCAGGCCAGGTGAGGTGGCTCATGCCTGTAATCCCAGCACTTTGGGAAGCTGTGGCAGGCAGATCACTTGAACCAGGAGTTCCAGACCAGCCTGGGCAACATAGCAAAACCCCGCCTCTACTAAAAATAAAAAAATTAGCTGCACTTGGTGGCACATGCCTGTAATCCAAGCTACTCAGGAGGATGAGGCACGAGAATCACTTGAACTCAGGAGGCAGAGGTTGTAGTGAGCCAAGGTCATGCCACTGAACTCCAGCCTGGGGGACAGAGCAAGATTCTGTATGAAAACTAAATAAAAAAGTAAATAGGGGGTGGAGCCAAGATGGCTGAATAGGAACAGCTCCAGTCTACAGCTCCCAGCGTGAGCAACGCAGAAGACGGGTGATTTCTGCATTTCCAACTGAGGTACCAGGTTCATCTCACTGGGGAGTGCCAGACACGGGGTAAAGGACAGTAGGTGCAGCACACCGTGCATGAGCCGAAGCAGGGCAAGGCATTGCCTCAGCCAGGAAGCGCAAGGGGTCAGGGAATTCCCTTTCCTAGTCAAAGAAAGGGGTGACACAGGGCACTTGGAAAATCGGGTGACTCCCACCCTAATACTGCGCTTTTGCAACGGGCTTATCAAACGGCACACCAGGAGATTATATCCCGCACCTGGCTCAGAGGGTCCTACGCCCACAGAGCCTCACTCATTGCTAGCACAGCAGTCGGAGATCAAACTGCAAGGCGGCACCAAGGCTGGGGGAGGGGCGCCTACCATTTCTCAGGCCTGAGTATGTAAACACAGCAGCCAGGAAGCTCGAACTGAGTGGAGCCCACCACAGCTCAAGGAGGCCTGCCTGCCTCTGTAGGCTCCACTTCTGGGGGCAGGGCACAGACAAACAAAAGAGAGCAATAACCTCTGCAAACTTAAATGTCCCCGTCTGACAGCTTTGAAGAGAGTAGTGGTTCTCCTAGCACGCAGCTTGAGATCTGAAAACAGGCAGACTGCCTCCTCAAGTGGGTCCCTGACCCCCAAGTAGCCTAACTGGGAGGCACCCCCCAGTAGGGGTGAACTGACACCTCACACGGCCGGGTACTCCTCTGAGACAAAACTTCCAGAGGAACGATCAGGCAGCAGCACTTGCGGTTCACTAAGATCCGCTGTTCTGCAGCCACCACTGCTGATACCCAGGCAAACAGGGTCTGGACTGAACCTCCAGTAAACTCCAACAGACCTGCAGCTGAGGGTCCTGACTGTTAGAAGGAAAACTAACAAACAGAAAGGACATCCACACCAAAAACCCATCTGTACGTCACCATCATCAAAGACCAAAGGTAGATAAAACCACAAAGATGGGGAAAAAACAGAGCAGAAAAACCAGAAACTAAAAATCAGAGTGCCTCTCCTCCTCCAAAGGAACGCAGCTCCTCACCAGCAACAGAACAAAGTTGGATGGAGAATGACTTTGATGCATTGAGAGAGGAAGGCTTCTGAAGATCAAACTACTCTGAGCTAAAGGAGGAAGTTCGAACCAATGGCAAAGAAGTTAAAAACTTTGAAAAAAATTAGACGAATGGATAACTAGAAAAATCAATGCAGAGAAGTCCTTAAAGGACCTGATGGAGCTGAAAACCATGGCACAAGAACTACGTGACGAATGCACAAGCCTCAGTAACCGATGCGATCAACTGGAAGAAAGGGTATTAGCGATGGAAGATGAAATGAATGAAATGAAGCATGAAGAGAAGTTTAGAGAAAAAAGAATAAAAAGAAACAAACACAGCCTCCAAGAAATATGGGACTATGTGAAAAGACCACATCTACGTCTAATTGGTGTACCTGAAAGTGACGGGGAGAATGGAACCAAGTTGGAAAACACTCTGCAGGATATTATCCAGGAGAACTTCCCCAATCTAGCAAGGCAGGCCAACATTCAAATTCAGGAAATACAGAGAACACCACAAAGACACTCCTCGAGAAGAGCAACTCCAAGACACATAATTGTCAGATTCACCAAAGTTGAAATGAAGGAAAAAATGTTAAGGGTGGCCAGACAGAAAGGTTGGGTTACCCACAAAGGGAAGCCCATCAGACTAACAGCTGATCTCTCTGCAGAAACTCTACAAGCCAGGAGAGAGTTGGGGCCAATATTCAACATTCTTAAAGAAAAGAACTTTCAATCCAGAATTTCATATCCAGCCAAACTAAGCTTCATAAGTAAAGGAGAAATAAAATACTTTACAGACAAGCAAATGCTGAGAGATTTTGTCACCACCAGGCCTGCTGTAAAAGGCTCCTGAAGGAAGCACTAAACATGGAAAGGAACAACTGGTACCAGCCACTGCAAAAACATGCCAAATTGTAAAGACCATCAAGGCTAGGAAGAAACTGCATCAACTAATGAGCAAAATAACCAGCTAACATCATAATGACAGGATCAAATTCACACATAACAATACTAACCTTAAATGTAAATGGGCTAAATGCTCCAATTAAAAGACACAGACTGGCAAATTGCATAAAGAGTCAAGACCCATCAGTGTGCTGTATTCAGGAAACCCATCTCACGTGTAGAGACACACATAGGCTCAAAATAAACGGATGGTGGAAGATCTACCAAGCAAATGGAAAACAAAAAAGGCAGGGGTTGCAATCCTAGTCTCAGATAAAACAGACTTTAAACCAACAAAGATAAAAAGAGACAAAGAAGGCCATTACATAATGGTAAAGGGATCAATTCAACAAGAAAAACTAACTATCCTAAATATATATGCACCCAATACAGGAGCACCCAGATTCATAAAGCAAGTCCTTAGTGACCTACAAACAGACTTAGACTCCCACACAATAATAATGGGAGACTTTAACACCCCACTGTCAACATTAGACAGATCAATGAGACAGAAAGTTAACAAGAATATCCAGGAATTGAACTCAGCTCTGCACCAAGTGGACCTCATAAACATCTACAGAACTCTCCACCCCAAATCAACAGAATATACATTCTTTTCAGCACCACACCACACCTATTCCAAAATTGACCACATAGTTGGAAGTAAAGCACTCCTCAGCAAATGGAAAAGAACAGAAATTATAACAAACTGTCTCTCAGACCACAGTGCAATCAAACTAGAACTCAGGATTAAGAAACTCACTCAAAACTGCTCAACTACATGGAAACTGAACAACCTGCTCCTGAATGACTACTGGGTACATAACGAAATGAAGGCAGAAATAAAGATGTTCTTTGAAACCAATGAGAACAAAGACACAACATACCAGAATCTCTGGGACACATTTAAAGCAGTGTGTAGAGGGAAATTTATAGCACTAAATTGCCCACAAGAGAAAGCAGGAAAGATCCAACATTGACACCCTAACATCACAATTAAAAGAACTAGAGAAGCAAGAGCAAACACATTCAAAAGCTAGCAGAAGGCAAGAAATAACTACGATCAGAGCAGAACTGAAGGAAATAGAGACACAATAAAACTCTTCAAAAAATCAATGAATCCAGGAGCTGGTTTTTTGAAAAGATCAACAAAAGTGATAGACCGCTAGCAAGACTAACAAAGAAGAAAAGAGAGAAGAATCAAATAGATGCAATAAAAAATGACAAAGGGGATATCACCATCAATCCCACAGAAATACAAACTACCATCAGAGAATACTATAAACACCTCTACACAAATAAGCTAGAAAATCTAGAAGAAATGGATAAATTCCTCAACACATACACCCTCCCAAGACTAAACCAGGAAGAAGTTGAATCTCTGAATAGACCAATAACAGGTTCTGAAATTGTGGCAATAATCAATAGCTTACCAACCAAAAAGAGTCCAGGACCTGATGGATTCACAGCCAAATTCTACCAGAGGTACAAGGAGGAACTGGTACCATTCCTTCTGAAACTATTCCACTCAATACAAAAAGAAGGAATCCTCCCTAACTCATTTTATGAGGCCAGCATCATCCTGATACCAAAGCCTAGCAGACACATGAAAAAAAAGAGAATTTTAGACCAATATCCTTGATGAACATTGATGCAAAAATCCTCAATAAAATACTGGCAAACTGAATCTGGCAACCCATCAAAAAGCTTATCCACCATGATCAAGTGGGCTTCATCCCTGGGATGCAAGGCTGGTTCAACATACGAAAATCAATAAACGTAATCCAGCATATAAACAGAACCAAAGACAAAAACCACATGATTATCTCAATAGATGCAGAAAAGGCCTTTGACAAAATTCAACAACCTTCATGCTAAAAACTCTCAATAAATTAGGTATTGATGGGACGTATCTCAAAATAATAAGAGCTATCTATGACAAACCCACAGCCAATATCATACTGAATGGACAAAAACTAGAAGCATTCCCTTTGAAAACTGGCACAAGACAGGGATGCCCTCTCTCACCACTCCTATTCAACATAGTGTTGGAAGTTCTGGCCAGGGCAATTAGGCAGGAGAAGGAAATAAAGGGCATTCAATTAGGAAAACAGGAAGTCAAATTGTCCCTGTTTGCAGATGACATGATTGTATATCTAGAAAACCCCATTGTCTCAGCCCAAAATCTCCTTAAGCTGATAAGCAACTTCAGCAAAGCCTCAGGATACAAAACCAATGTGCAAAAATCAGAAGCATTCTTATACACCAATCACAGACAAACAGAGAGCCAAATCATGAGTGAACTCCCATTCACAATTCCTTCAAAGAGAATAAAATACCTAGGAATCCAACGGACAAGGGACGTGAAGGACCTCTTCAAGGAGAACTACAAACCACTGCTCAATGAAATAAAAGAGGATACAAACAAATGGAAGAACATTCCATGCTCATGGGTTGGAAGAATCAATATCGTGAAAATGGCCATACTGCCCAAGGTAATTTATAGATTCATTGCCATCCTCATTAAGCTACCAATGACTTTCTTCACAGAATTGGAAAAAACTACTTTAAAGTTCATATGGAACCAAAAAAGAGCCCACATTGCCAAGTCAATCCTAAGCCAAAAGAACAAAGCTGGAGGCATCATGCTACCTGACTTCAAACTGTACTACAAGGCTACAGTAACAAAAACAGCATGGTACTGGTACCAAAACAGAGATATAGACCAATGGGACAGAACAGAGTCCTCAGAAATGATGCCGCATATCTACAACTATCTGATCTTTGACAAACCTGACAAAAACAAGAAATGGGGAAAGGATTCCCTATTTAATAAATGGTGCCGGGAAAACTGGCTAGCCATATGTAGAAAGCTGAAACTGGATCCCTTCCTTACACCTTATACAAAAGTTAATTTGAGATGGATTAAAGACTTACATGTTAGACCTAAAACCATAAAAACCCTAGAGGAAAACCTAGGCAATACCATTCAGGACACAGGCATGGGCAAGGACCTCATGTCTAAAACACCAAAAGCAATGGCAACAAAAGCCAAAATTGACAAATGGGATCTAATTAAACTAAACAGCTTCTGCACAGCAAAAGAAACTACCAACAGAGTGAACAGGCAACCTACAGAATGGGAGAAAATTTTTGCAACCTACTCATCTGACAAAGGGCTAATATCCAGAATCTACAATGAACTCAAACAAATTTACAAGAAAAAAACAAACAACCCCATCAAAAAGTGGGCAAAGGACATGAACAGACACTTCTCAAAAGAAGACATTTATGCAGCCAAAAAACACATGAAAAAATGCTCATCATCACTGGCCATCAGAGAAATGCAAATCAAAATCACAATGAGATACCATCTCACACCAGTTAGAATGGCCATCATTAAAAAGTCAGGAAACTACAGGTGCTGGAGAGGATGTGGAGAAATAGGAACACTTTTACACTGTTGGTGGGGCTGTAAACTAGTTCAACCATTGTGGAAGTCAGTGTGGCGATTCCTCAGGGATCTAGAACTAGAAATACCATTTGACCCAGCCACCCCATTACTGGGTATATACACAAAGGATTATAAATCATGCTGCTATAAAGACACATGCACACATATGTTTATTGCGGCACTATTCACAATAGCAAAGACTTGGAACCAACGCAAATGTTCAACAACGATAGACTGGATTAAGAAAATGTGGCACATATACACCATGGAATACTATGCAGCCATAAAAAATGATGAATTCATGTCCTTTGTAGGGACATGGATGAAGCTGGAAACCATCATTCTCAGCAAACTATCGCAAGGACAAAAAACCAAACACCGCATGTTCCCACTCATAGGTGGGAATTGAACAATGAGAACACATGGACACAGGAAGGGGAACATCACACACTGGGGACTGTTGTGGGGTGGGGGAAGGGGGGAGGGATAGCATTAGGAGATATACCTAATGCTAAATGACGAGTTAATGGGTGCAGCACACCAACAAGGCACATGGATACATATGTAACAAACCTGCACGTTGTGCACATATACCCTAAAACTTAAAGTATAATGATAAAAAAGAAAAAAGTAAATAAACCCCATATTTATTAACAGACCTACAGTTTAATCATCCAAAACTAGAACCCAATTTCTCAAAGCAGCCGAAATACTAAATATATATTTTTATATAACCCTGTCAAAATTTTCAAAGGTAAAATCATAGGTAAAAATAATGATAGCTGATATTTATTGAGCACCATGTGCCAGACACTTTGGGTTTGTTTTTCAGAATAACCTTGTCATTCAGGAATATTATTTCCTAATTTTTCCAATGGAGAAAATAATATTTTAGGAAATTTCTTAAACTGGTTTTTTAAAACATCTTCTCAAATATTTAGTCAAACACCAAGTCAATTGAATTCTCTTTTGGAAAAGTTTTAGATGTGAATTTGGTGGGGCATTAAATCATTAGAGATTCTCCCTGAGAGAGCTAGATCAGTTGGTCAATAAATCTTTACCAATTTAAAGATATTAAGTTTGACCACAGCTGACTGATTCTTGGTGAAATTGAAATGCATGGTGCAGATAGATATACCAGATAGGTTTACCAATCTGATTCATTATATTTCCTGTTATTTGAGTTTCCCCCACATGCCTATATTTTTTTCCAGGGTGCCATGATGTCACTGGCACCACAGGCACGCTGGTACAACATCTGCTTCACCACTGCCTCTCTCAGTCTGTAACTTCTGGTCCTCCATCACTCAGGCATGGCTCACACTCAGCTTCCTACTGGAGCAATGCAAATCTTGAAAACTGGCTTACACATCCAGAAAGTTGACATGCAAGCAAACCAGGACCCTTCTGTTGGCCAGTCTTCCATTTTCCTTACAGCAAGGAAGTCTCATTAGAAAAAGAACTTCAGGTCAGAAAACCTAGAGCCAAGGAAATAAATTAGGCAAGTTACACTGGATCAGGAATTGTGGCCCCGCAAAGGGAATTACAGTGGGCTGGAGAGAAGGGTGTGCCTAGTACTGCTGGAATGGAAGGAAAGAACCAACAAGATCCTGTGCTATACTCTCTGCATGCCCCCTGCCCTCTTCCATGCCCTCTCTACATGTCTCTGCCCTTTTCTGTGTTCAGGGGGCTGACCTCAGTAGACTGCATCACCCAGGCTTGCTAATCAGTTTGGCTTCTGATTGGACACAGCAATGAGAGGTCCTGGCAGGCAAATGGAAGGTAGGAAGAGAGAGAATTCAGGGTATTTCTTCCCTCTCTCTCCCTCTTTGCACCACATCTCTGGCCTTGTCTGTGTCCTTCCTGGGGTTACTTGAGCCCAGGAAGTCAAGCTACAGCTCCTCCATGGCTCTAGCTCACAAAAGCTCTAGTGACACTCTCCCTTCCCTTTGCACTTTCCAACCTGCTGGTCTCTGGATGCCTCAAATCCCACTTGTTCCTTTAACTTGGATTATATCTCTATATAAGCAGTTCCTCCATTAAGGAGTTTTCATTTGTACCATCTGGGGTGAACTTGGTTTCATGCTGTGATTGTAGGCACCTAAATGATGCACATGTACATGAAGAGGCTGGGCAAGGGTGTGTCAGAAGACCTAGTACAAGGAAGACTGGGGTGGGATTATTTGGGAGCTGGCTCTGCACCAAAATATGTTAGATATTTTCCAATTGTGGTGCTGGTTGAGCCCAACAGATGATTTTAGGAGGTCTTATGTATTATCCACCTATTTTAGTAGCCTCTTCCTCCCATATAAGAATAACAAAACCCTCCTTTTATATGAGAATGAAAAGTCCAAGCCTCTTAATGTCCTTGCTGTGCCCAGTGAGGGCACCATTATTCCGGAACAGGACTGGAAAAATTTTCATAGGTGTTTTTGCTTTTGCTATGGCCCCAAACATTGCTGCATGCCCTTTCTAGTGTAGTAGTTAGAAGTATCAGTGCTAGAACTAGAGTGCCTTGGTTCAGACCATGGCTCCATGCCTGGCTAGCCCTGTGACTTTGAATAAGTATGTAATTCCTCTGGGCCTCAGTGTTCTCATCTATAAAATGGGGATAATAATGGAATTGGGGCAAGAAGTAAATGTCCTGTTACATATAAAGCTCTTAGCACAGTGTATGATGCCAGCAAATACTTTTAAGATGTTATCTCCACTACTTACATAGCCACATGACCCTGGGCAATTTACTTAACTTTCTATGCCTCCATTTCCTTCTCTATAAACTGGAATAATAACACTGACCTCCTGGGTTGTATGAAAATCAAAAGGAAGAAAATGTCAATGAAAGTATTCTAGAAACAATAAAGCATCTTGTCAATGCAATGTCTTTTTTAAAAATATACAATCATAATTATCTTAATTTAAAAACTAGCCAGAGCCCCAAAGCAATGTCTCAATAAGCCTTAGCACCAATATCCATAATAAGATAGAGGAGAAAATTTATAATAAGGTCATGAGAAGGTCTTAAAGAACAGACCATTTATAAAAAAAAAGGTCAAGAGAACTACTGAGAAAGGGTTTTGGTTTCATTCTGAGGCTAAGTAGTTGCTGGAATGTTATTTCCACCACAATATATTATCCAAATTAACTGACCAATTAAGCCAAGTATGAACGATGACTATAAAATACACTGGATCAGATGCATTGAAATAGGTATAGTCACCCCAGAAGAACTCTTTCCAGAGGTCCCCACTCCTACTTTCCAAGCATCCAGAGGGGGCCACTCCACCCTTCAGAGCAGCATACCTCCCTGCCCACAACTGTCCACGCCTGCCTTCATTCATGAATGCAGACAGTCACAGTCCAGGGCCTATTCCCATGACTTTGTTTGGAAGACTAGTCTCTCAAACTAGACTACTGTTGTCTTCTTGCCCTTCATTCTCTCCCTTTTCCTTCCTAATAAAAGTATTAACATCATGGTCAGGGTTTTAACCTCTTACTACTCCAAGTACGATTTGTGGACCAGCAGTATCAGTATCACCTGGGAGCCTGTCAGAAATGTACAATCTTGGGCCCCATCCTAGACCTGTCGCATCGGAATCTGCATTTTAACATGATCCACGGCTGATTCATATGCTCATTAAAGCTTGAGAAGCACTGTTTTCTTCTTTCTGAAACTCATACTTATCTTGCAAGTTTATTGTGAGGATTAAATGTATCCAAAGTGCCTGGCAAATAGTAGGTGCCAAATACGTTATCATCTTCCTTCAGCCAGCACCTGGCACTGCCCATGCCTCTGCCTGAGTCCTTCGTCCTGGCCTAGGCTCTGAATGCTGACCTTAACTTGCTTTCTCAGACTTGGCCAGTGCCCCAGATTCTGACCTCAGCTTTTCCCTTAGAGTCCCTGGCAGGCTGGCTGTGCCCTGTTGCTATACTTTCCAGTACTCTCCACTGACCTACAGCTTCCCCAAGCCCCACCTTTTTTTGGCCTGTCCCTTCTTGTGAATACCTAAGACCCCACAGCAGCACTTATTTTAGTCACATTGCCATTGCTCAAAATGGCCTTGGAACTGTTCCTTGGAATTTGCCTTCATAGCCTCACACAGTGCCCAGCCCAGCATAGGCACTCAACTAAATATTCCTTAGTGGAATGAATGAAGAACAAGGATTTGCTTCATAGTGGGCCATCCTGTTAGGGTTTAGTATCTCCCTTTGGGGATTCTCTTTGCTTTTCCTTATTTTCGCTTTTCTTTGGCATCCAAAAAGTGTGATACAGAAGTCTGAGATTTAATATTTACCCAGGAAAAAAGAGCCAAGGAGAATGCCTGACCTGTTTAGATTCTAGGCCTGAAGCCTCTATGCCAGGGAGCCTTGTGTTCCCACAGGGTCCAGCCCTGCTCACTATGATTCCACACTGAGGCTTGAGAACATATTGCCAGGAAGTAATAAAATGTTCTGGTCCTGGCCTGTCCCTCTATGCTTAGGTCACTGTAGGCTGTTTATGTCCTGCCAAAATCTCTTCACTAGCCAATATACACTGTGCTACGACTAAAAGCTTCTACCTGTGACCTTCTTTGGACAACTGCTCTTGAATGAGCTGTCTTACCTAGAAAAGCTTGGTATGCAGCCAATGACTGATGGATATAGAGGCACAAAAGCCTGGTCCCCTTGCCTCAAGGTGGGACAACTCCGTAGTACAATTTGTATTTGCACTCCAGAGTCCCCACGGATCAAGTCAAGGCTAGAATTTACCTGAGAACACATCCCTGCTATGCTCCTTCCCCTGTCTCGCCTGCTTCTCTCACTCCCTTAGAGCTTCTTTCCAGAGCATCCCTCAATAAATTTGGGGTGCCTGAAAATTGTCTCAGGCTCTATTTCTAATCTGAGACAGTGCTCTTGGGATATACGAATGAGCGGCAGGACAAAATTCCTATTTTCAGGATCCCAAGCACCATGTCAACACCAGCTCAACATGACTTACACTGGGGTCTCCTCTCCACTTTCATCAGCCTACAGGGCACCAGAGCCAAGTCCAAAGGTGAGGGATGAGGATTAGAGCTACACTGTCTAAAATGGTACCCACCAGCCTAAGCAACATAATGAGACCCTGTCTCTACAAAAAAATATTTAAAAATTAGCCAGGCGCCAGGTATGGCGGCTCACGCCTGTAATCCCAGCACACTGGGAGGCCAAGACAGGTGGATTACTTGAGGTCAGGAGTTCATGACCAGCCTGGCCAACATGGCAAAACCCCATCTCTACTAAAAATACAAAAATTAGCTGGACATAGTGGTGTACACCTGTATCCCCAACTACTCAGGAGGCTGAGGCAGGAGAAGGGTTTCAACCCAGGAGGCAGAGGTTGCAGTGAGCTGACGTCATGCCACTGCACTCCAGCCTAGGCAACAGAGCGAGACACCATCTCCCCCCACAAAAAAAATTAGCTATACATGGTGGCAAGCACCTGTGCACCTGTAGTCCTAGCTACTTAGGAGGCTAAGGCTGGAGGATCACTTGAGCCCAGGAAGTCCAGGTTACAATGATCTATGATTGCACCACTGTACTCCAGCCTGGGCAACAGAGCAAGACCCTGTCTCTCTTAAATAAATAAATAAAATTGTACGCACTAGTTACAGGTGGCTGCTGAGCACCTGAAACGTGGCTAGTGCAAATGATTTCATTTAATTATAATTTTTTAAAACTGATACTGAAGTTATTGGAAAACTTTTTTTTTTTTTTGAGACAGAGTCTCGCTCTGTCGCCCAGGTTGGAGTGCAGTGGCACGATCTTGGCTCACTGCAACCTCAGCCTCCTGGGTTCAAGTGATTCTCCTGCCTCAGCCTTCTGAGTAGCTGGGATTACAGGCGTGCGCCACCATGGCTGGCTAATTTTTGTAGTTTTTAGTAGAGACGGGGTTTCACCATGTTGGTCAGGCTGGTCTCGAACTCCTGACCTTAGGTGATCTGCCTGCCTCAGCCTCCCAAAGTGCTGGGATTACAGGCATGAGCCACCGTGCCTGGCTTGGAAAACTTTTAAACATGTTTGGAACTATGTGGGTGTGTAATCTACTTTTTCAATTGTAAATTTTATAAGACCTAATACAGATCAAATATATCTGGTGAAAATTTAGTGTCTACATTGATATATGCTGTTAAGAATATAAAACATACACTGAAATCCAAAGATATAGTATTTTAAAATAACGTAGGCTGGGCACCGTGGCTCATGCCTATAATCCTAGCACTTTGGGAGGCCAAGGTGGGCAGATCACTTGAGCCCAGGAGTTCCAGACTAGCCTGGGCAACACAGTGAAACCCTGTCTCCACACAAAAAAAATTAATACAAAAATTAGCTGGGTATGGTGGCGCGTGCCTTCAGTCCCAGCTACTCGGGAGACTAAGGTGAAAGGATCACCTCAGCCTGGGGGACTGCAGTGAGCCAAGATCATGCCACAGCACTCCTGGGCAACAGAACAAGACCCCGTCTCAAAAAAATAAATAAATACTGGCCAGGCACTGTGGTTGACACCTGTAATCCCAGCACTTTGGGAGGCCAAGGCAGGTGAATCACTTGAGGCCAGGAATTCAAGACCAACCTGGCCAACATGGCAAAAACCCGTCTCCACTAAAAATACAAAAATTAGCCAGGCATGGTGGCACGTGCCTGTAGTTCCAGCTACTTGGGAGGCTGAAGCGGGAGAATTTCTTTAACCTGGAAGGCAGAGGTTGCAGTGAGCCCAGATTGTGCCACTGTACTCCAGCCTGGGTGACAGAGCAAGACTCTGTCTCAGAAATAAATACATGAATGATGTAAAAGATATCATTAACATTTTCAATGTTGGTTTCTTATGAAATTATTTTGTTAAATAAAATGTTATTAAAATTAAATTGGCCAGGTGCAGTGGCTCACACCTGTAATTTCAGCACTTTGGGAGGCCAAGGTGGGAGGATCATTCGAGCCCAGGAGTTTGAGACCAGCCTGGGCAACACAGTGAGACTGTGTCTCTACAAAAAAATCAACAAATTAGCTGAGTATGGTGGCATGCACCTGTGCACCCAGCTACTTGAGAGGGTGAGGTGGGAGGATCGCTTGAGCCCAGGAGGTCGAGGCTGCAGTAACCTGTGATTGCGCCACTGCACTCCAGCTTGAGCAACAGAGCAAGATCCTATCTCAGAAAAAGCTAAAATTAAAATAAAAAATTAATTTAATTTAATAACTTTAAAAAATTATTTTTAAAAATATGGCTACCAGAAAATTTTAAATTATATATGTGGCTCACATTATATTTCTTTTTTTTTTTTTTTTGAGACAAAGTCTCCCTCTGTCACCCAGGCTGGAGTGCAATGGCATGCTCTTTGCTAACTGCAACCTCCGCCTCCCAGGCTCAAGTGATTCTCCTGCTGCAGCCTCCTGAGTAGCTGGGACTACAGGCACGCACCACCACGCCTGGCTAACTTTTTGTATTTTTAGTAGAGATGGGGTTTTACCATGTTGGCCAGGCTGGTCTCAGTCTCCTGACCTTAGGTGATCCACCTGCCTCAGCCTCCCAAAGTGCTGGGATGATAGGTGTGAGCCACTGCACCTGGTCAGTATTTCCATTGACAACACTTGTCAAAAATTTCAGCCTGGGATGGGCGCAGTGGCTCACGCCTATCATCCCAGCACTTTGGGAGGCCAAGGCAGGTGGATCACTTGAGCCCAGGAGTTTTAGAACAGCCTGGGCAACGTGGTGAAACCCCATCTCTACAAAAAATACAAAAAAATTAGCCAGGTGTGCTGGCGCATGCCTGTAGTCCCAGCTAACTCCAGTGGCTGAGGTGGGAAGATCGGTTAAGTCCAGGAAGTCGAGGCTGCAGTGAGCCATAATCAGGCCACTGCACTCCAGCCTGGGCAACAAAGCCAAAGTCTGTCTCAAAGAAAGAAAAAAAAAAAAAGAACCTCAGCCTGACAGGCACATATAAAGAAAAAATAAGCTTCCATTTACCTCCAAGTACATGACACATGCCTTCCAGTACCCTCCACGCCAGTGAGCTGTTGAGGGCCTTAAGATTCCCTAGCCACTAAGTCATTAAGGACTAACACTTTATCTAAATTTAGATGAGTCTTTATCTACATTTAACTTTTTAGCTATTTCTCTTCAGTTAGTGGTTAGACTGAGTAAACAAAATCAATGTCTTTGCAGCATTGTCAAATGTGATAGACTCTTATGTTGGTAGCCCCCAATAACTCATGCCTCCCTATATACTCACACCCTTGTAATCTATTCCCCATGAAGCTGAGCTGGTCATGTGACCTACTTCAGCCAATTGAAGTGATGCTGAGTCAGACGCTTAAGAAGGCCTGGCAGCTTCTGCTTTTGTGTTAAGCCAGCAACCATGTAAGAACTTGGAATTAATATTCCTGGCCATCAGCCCCCACTGAGTTCTCACTCAATAGCCGCACCAAACTGCCAGGCATATGATTGAAGCCGTCTTAGAAGTGGATCCTCCAGCCTCAGTCAATCTACCGCATCTGACATCGCATGGAGCAAAGATGGGCCTCCCCTACTGAGTACTGCCTAAGTTACAGAATCACAAATGGGAAATAAAATAGCTGTTACCTTGAGCCACTAAATTTTGGTGTAGTTGGCTACATGGCAGTAGATTAACTGAAACATTAAGGGTTCTGAGGGCAAATTTCTATATAAGTTTCTAAAGACTTTTGCCCAATCTTTTAAAACCTAGTGGACTGCTGGGCGCAGTGGCTCATGCCTGTAATCCCAGCAGTTTGGGAGGCTGAGGTAGGCAGATCACTCGAGGCTGGAGTTCGATCGAGACTAACCTGGCCAACATGACAAAACCTTGTCTCTACTAAAAATACAAAAATTAGCCAGGTGTGGTGGTGCACACCTGTAATTCCAGCTACTTGGGAGGCTGAGGCAGAAGAATTGCTTGAACCTGGGAGGCAAGGTTGCAGTGAACTGAGATCGTGCCACTGCACTCCAACCTGGGTGGCAGAGCAAGACTTTGTCTCAAAAAACAAAACAAAACAAAACAAAACCTAAAAACCTAATGGACTAATTGACTCATGCTCTTGAATTTACATCATCTTTGATAAGCTTTTTTTTTAGCATATCAGGCAGCCCATTTATATAAATACAGTATTTGAAATTATTTCTGTGTCCTCAGAACAGATCCAGTTTTATACCAACCACTTCTATTTACCATATCCTCAATCTTGCGGGAACAAGATTGAGACTTGTTGCACTGTGTCCTTGCCTTGTTCACTCTTTCTCTGCTTCCACAAGCCACCCTGAGTGATAATTGAGTGTCACACCTCTTTGGAGTTACAAAAGCTGTGTGCCCTGAAGAGGACTCTCCAGGGAGTCGATAAGAAAGTACCTGCCTCACCCACCACTCTCTTCTGAGGAAAATGTCCCCAAGGTGTTCTTTCAGCAAAATGCTCCTGTGGCTCCTGCCATGTGATTCGAATGACCCCACATGGATATCTTGACTCCACTTTGATAGGAATAGGGGTCAATGGCTGAGCTAAAGACAATTAAGTGGAAATGGGTCAACTGCCTTTGAGGTGGCCTGGAGTAAAGCTCTACCTGTTAGAGGATTTTTGTGGTGCATGGTGGCATCAGGGTAATCAAATTATCCTTTGGGAAGGATAAATGCCAGAACCACAAGGGCAGGTAGGGCACTGGAGCCCAAACTGAATGTGACCAATGAGGGACTTGGAAACACTGGGCACCAGAAATGCTGAGATGTCTCAGGTGTCCATGTATCTTCCCAGGAAATCTCTATGCTTCAGGTTGGGTTCTTTGAAATAGGCACTGAAATGAGGAGTAATGTGCAAAGCAATAATTAAAGAAGTGTTCCCAGAAGCTGGGTTGGAAGTGGGGGAAGGAAGACAGGAAAGGGAGAAAACCAAGTATGGTGTGATTTCAGGCAGTCTGACAGAGAGAGGCTGGGGTGGTTTCCACCTGATATGGCTAGAAGGGAGTATAAGTTACACACCAGAGATAGTCCCAACTCTAGGTAAGGGAGGTCATACAGCAGTTACTGTAACTATAGTAGTTACCTATAGTAGGTAAAACAGTTCCAGTAACCCAAGG
The DNA here is from genome assembly GCF_006542625.1 of Nomascus leucogenys. Classification (NCBI taxonomy): domain Eukaryota; kingdom Metazoa; phylum Chordata; class Mammalia; order Primates; family Hylobatidae; genus Nomascus; species Nomascus leucogenys. The sequence continues at coordinate 21,228,329 of NC_044388.1, read as the reverse complement.
AGAGTTCTCATAAGAAGAGTTACAGGTACAGACCTGTAACTCTTGAAGGCAAAAAAGCACACTGCAGCTGGGGAGGAGTAACCAGAAACTGTAAAGAGATTTGAGAATTCTCGAAGTGCATCAACATTATCCACTGTGCTCCATCACGGAAGGCACCTGAGTGTGCCTCTTCCCTGCAGCCTGAAGTGTGTGTCTGGGTCAGCATGTTCTAGTCCTTCAATTTATTTAAGTTTTCAGACTGTTTACAGAGTTTCCTCTTGTGGCCCTATAAGTTCAGGAGAACCCAGGTGGGAAGGGATCCATTCCAGCTGTAAATGGAGACATTCTACCTTTCTTTGTTTACATATTGGGCTTCCATGTGTGCTTTTGCTTAAAAACAGGTCTCCACAACTAAAGAAAGGCTTGAAAACTACCGTGATTGACCATGGTAAATGGACATATTAGTATTTTATTGCTGCATAACAAATTACCAAAAACTTAGAGGCTCAGAACAACACTCATTATCTCACAGTTTCTGTAGGTCAAAAGTCCAGATTCAGCTTAGCTGTGCCCTCTGCTATGGGTCTCAAAAGGCTGCAATCCAGATGTTGGTCAAGGCTGTGGGCTCATCAGAGGCTAGACTGGGGAAAGAACTTCCAAGCTTCTTCATGTCATTGGCAGAATTCATCTCCTTGTGGTTGTAGGACTGAGGCCCTATTTTGTTGCTGGATGTCAGTTGGGGGCCACTCTCAGCAAATATAGGCCACCTGCAGTTTCTTGCCATTGGCCCCCTCCACAGGCCCTCTCATGATGTGACAGCTTACTTCTTCAAGGCAGCAATGTAAAGAGTCTTTCTAATGCATGCTAGCTACACAGGGTTATATATCAATACAATAATGTAATGATGAGAATGACTTTCCATCACTTTCCCACCACATTTTATATTGGTTAGAAGCAAGTTCTTGGTCCCACCCACACTCAGAGGAAGGGACTGTAGAGTCATGAAAATGAAACCACACTAGGGTCTAGTCTGTCTACCACAATGACTATGGAGGGAGGACTTTTAACAGGAGACATCGTGGCCTCCTAATTCTTTCATTCATGCCATGCTGGTCTTAAGCAAGCAAGGTCTTTCCTGTGCCTACACTGAACCCTTTTGATCTATTGCCTTGCTTTCTGACTTGTCATATTGTGTGAATTTTGACACCTTCTCATTTGTTTCCTAACCACTGGTTCAGGCTGGGCTCTCTCTGGCTAATTATGTAATCTTGCCCTACCTCAGCATTCTTATAGCTGTTGCCTATGGTCCCAAACCGATAACTTTTGTTTCAGTTAATTTCCTGCCTCAGTTTTCCTATATCTGTGTTTGATCATAATTTTCATTTATTTGAAATCAATTTAAATAGTCATATGTAGCAAGTGACTACCATAGCAGACAGTATAAATCAAGGCCTTTCCAGTTTAAAAATAAGAAAACGGAGCTTCTAGATTGCATAGCTAGTTAATAACACAACTGCAACTGAAAGCTTTGTCTCTTCTGGTTTTCATTTTCCATTCTATTAATTCAAATTGAAGAAATCTGCATAAGTGATTTTCCCAGATATTTCAAAATTGCCACTTTATTTATTTATTTATTTATTTATTGAGATGGAGTCTAGCTCTGTCACCCAGGCTGGAGTGCAGTTGCTTGATCTTGGCTCACTGTAACCTCCACCTCCTGGGTTCAAGCGATTCTCTTGTCTCAGCCTCCCGGGCAGTTGGGATTACAGGCGCCTGCACCACACCCAGCTAATTTTTTTGCATTTTTAGTAGAGACGGGGTTTCATTGTGTTGGCCAGGCTGGTCTCGAACTCCCGACCTCGTGATCTGCCCGCCTCAGCCTCTCAAAGTGCTAGGATTACAAGCGTGAGTCATCACGTCTGGACAAATTTGCCACTTTAAATGTCCATATCTGGCTAGATGCAGTGGCTCATGCCTGTAATCCCAACACTTTAGGAGACAAAGGCAGGAAGACCACTTGAGGCCTTCAGTTTGAGACCAGCCTGGGCAACATAGTGAGACCCCATCCATAAACAATTTTTTAAAATAGCCAGGCATGGCGGTGCACATCTGTAGTCCCAACTACTTAGGACTTGGGAGGTGGGAGGATTGCTTGAGCCCAGGAAGTAGAGGCTGCAGTGAGCTATGATCGTGCCACTGTACTCCAGCCTGGGTGACAGAGCAAGGCCATATCTCTAAAATAAAAAGTAAAAATAAGTAAATAAATAAATAATAAATGCCCACACTTAATCATTAAAGAATGTAAAGTTTTCTAAAAGATATTACACACTTCTCTACCTTAGAAAAAAGCCACGTGGGCATCATTGTATACTTCTCTTAATGGCACAAGGTTGCAATTGTGAACTTTATTTGTCATTCTGGGTTACAATAATGATTCCCTTAAAACAGGACCTAGTGGGCTCATGGGGCAATCTTCCCCATACTGGCATCTCTACAGCTGGTGTGTGATTTGGCTGCTGCTTCTCTCTCACATCTTGATGTGGTAGCTTCTGACAGCATCCCTGCTCCCTTCACTACCTCAGCAATGAAACAAGTACAGGAATTTGACCCATCATTGGCCTTTGCTTCACCCACTATTTCAAACCATTAGGCCTAAGGGATTGGGTGTTCACAGTGAGTCAGGTACACAGAGTTTTGTGCAAATTTTTCGATTATGCACAGGCTTTTTTCTTATAGGTTTATAATGATGCAAGTCTCATAAATGCTGATTGCTGGATACAAGGTATGGTATCTTATGTTACTTTGTGCCACTCTTTGTGATGGGTACCAGGGCAGGGTAGGATTGTGCGCAAAATATTTTCAGAAATGAGACCGAAATTAGGTATGAATTATTTTAAATTACTTTTCTGAGCTGTTTCTCCTTAGTATAGTCACAGGTCATGAAATATGAACAGTCTCAAGAGTCTTTTAAAAATATTCAAAAACCAAAGTGAATTTTAAGAGCACTAAAAAATAAGATAAAATACATTCATTTCAGCAACTCTCCTAAACAGAGGCCAGACTCACAGTGACTATATCTATCCAAAACATATCTGAGTGCATGGGAGCCAGAAAAGGGCTCAAAACAAGGGGAAATAGTTGTGACAAAGCCAATGCATTAGAGCCCATCACCTGTAACCAAGCAAAAGGAGACATTGATGGCTTTAAGCCTATGTCTCATGCTCATGCCTGGAGCTGAAACTGAGGGTGTGTGAAAAGGGTGGTGAAGAAGGAAATCCAGGTTCTGCTACCAAATCCTGAACCATCAAAAGCCAGTAAATGAAATGTACTCTGCTCGCCACCTCTGGAGAAAATATAACCCATTTTAGAAAAATTTCCCTTACACAACTAAAATGTTCAGGGTTTTGGCATTTACAAGGTAGCTTTCAGTTATCTGGAAAAATTATTTATGTAAAATCACCACCGCCAGACAGGTGTTCCTGTATTTTTACTCACCCTTCTGGAACAGCTTGAGGATTTGCTCCAGGAAAGCACTCATTTTGCCTGTACGCTGCTTTAGAAAATAACTTCACTAAACACGTTCGTCGTTCCATTAGTTATTTATAGTCGAGTTTTGATTATCCACTAGGCAGGTTCCTGGCTCAGTTTTTAGCCCTCTGTTTGCCTTTCTCACCTCCCACTGACACACACTTGCTGCAGCTTGTAGCAACTTAGAATTTCCCCTGAGTCACAGCTCTCCTTCCCCCAGTTCCAGCACAGCTGCTCCCCCATCCCCACCAAAAGATGTCTACAAACCAAAACAACATTTACCTATTGCTTCCCCAACCTTTCCCAAGAATGGTACAAGGTTGCCAGAGAGAACTCGGCAGTGGAATAAATAAGGCCACCACTGGGTATCAGGCAGAGAGCCCCAGAGCTCAGGTGTTCCTGCAGCCTGAATGCTGGGGAGGGGTCACTAGCCAGGGCAGAACAGGGATATTCAATAGCTTCCCATCTCTTTTCACAGTGTGGCATCATTTTGTTATTTGAAGTGTTATGTATTCCTAGACAGGTGACACACCTTCCAGTTCTCAAGTTCCAGATGAGCACAAAAACACATTCCTGGCCAAGCACGGTGGCTCATGCCTGTAATCCCAGCACTTTGGGAGGCCGAGGCTGGCAGATTACCCGAGGTCAGGAGTTCAAGACCAGCCTGGCCGATATGGTGAAACCCCATCTCTACTAAAAATTCAAAAATTAGCCAGGCATGGTGGCGCATGCCTGTAATCCCAGCTACTCAGGAGGCTGAGTCAGGAGAATGGCTTGAACCTAGGAAGCGGAGGCTGCAATGAGCCAAGATCACGCCACTGCACTCCAGCCTGGGTGACAGAGCAAGATTCCATCTCAAAAAAAATACAATACAATACAATAAATAAATAGAACACATTTCTAACTCCTATCAGAATTTTTTCCCCAACTTTTCTGCACTTTGAACATCAGTGAAAGTGGCACTAGCACTTTTCTGTGCTGTGGGATTTCTTCTAAGTCTCCTAATTCCACAGATAGGGCAGTTTCCATGCTAGCTTAGAGTAGTGGTACTCAGCCTTGGAATTCTGATGCCTGCGCCTCAGCTCAGAGATTGTTTTTCTAGTCTGAGATGAAGCCTGAGCACTGGAATTTTGAAATGTCCCCTAAGTCATTGTAACATGTAACCAATGTTGAGAACCACTGGCTTGGAGCCTCACTTGGTTAATAGTGACTGTAAGTATGACTCTTAACTTGGACAGCTGTGGCTCCACTGATTTAGAATAAATGTTTAAATAGGAAGGGGAAGAAATGTGCATACACATAGACCAATTCAGAAGTTATTGTGCATTGCCAAGGTCAACATTTCATTCACTCCTTCACTTAACAAATATTTATTGAGGGTTGCTACTAGGATGGGAGAATGCAAAAATGCATGATGAATTTACTGCCTCAAGGACATACATTCCCTGGAAGAGCATTCAGACACGTTCTCCAGACTCCTACAGTCCCCCACAGGCACGGTCAGCTCTAGCCCTTCCTTCTTCCTCATTCATCCCTAGTTAGTATCTCATAATTCCCCTACATTTGCATATAATTTGACTGAACATACATAATCCTGATGCCCGTAGTCTCTGGTTGCTCTATAGAGTGCAACTGCTTGAATTATGACAGTTATCTCTGCTAATAAAGTTCACATTTTTCCTGTGGAGTTATAAATATATATGCAGCTTACATATTCAAGAAAGCATGTGGGAGGAAATGCTGAGCTGTGGGGCCCTTCTAGAACAGAAGCCACTCCCTGGCACCTGCACATACATAACTATCCTGATACCCTCCAAAAAGGCTTGTCCTTGTGGCTTTCTTATAAAAAGGATTTAGTCTAAGCAGTCCTGGTGAGAAAATCAGAAATTAGCACCTTTGACATTTGCATTCTTTTTTTGGGTCCTCAAATGGACTCACAGTCATCAGCTTTCCTTTTCCCAGGGAAAAACTGGTCCTGCAGTCTCTGAGGAAACTGAAATGGAATTAACCGGGATGTAAAGTGGCAGCCGAATGAAATCAGGAAGATCAGCAGCAGAGAGAAGGGATGGCTGATCTTGTAAACTTGAGTCATGCAAATAAATTCATTAAATCTAGGATCTGTTGGGGTGCTGGCAAGGCATATATAAAAGCAGCAGACCAATAAATCTGTCCTGTTATCTGAAGAAGAGCTAATAGAGGAATTTTCTAAAAGAAGCCTTTTTACAGAATACAATAATACCATAAATTATCAATCAGCTGACTTTAGTTTTACAGTTTAGCCTGAAACCTGAACAACTTGTAGGAGTTTGTACCTTGTGGGTAATAATAGGTATGCATGGTCAATGTTGTACAGAATATTTCTTTCTTTTTTTTTGAGATGGAGTCTTGCTCCGTCGCCAGGTGGAGTACAATGGCACAGTCTTGGCTCATTGCAACCTCTACCTCCTGGGTTCAAGGAATTCTCCTGCCTCAGCCTCCTGAGTAGCTGGGATTACAGGTGCCTGCCACCACACCCGGCTAATTTTTGTGATTTTATTAGAGATGGGGTTTCACCATGTTGGCCAGGATGGTCTCGATCTACTGACCTCGTGATCCACCCGCCTTGGCCTCCCAAAGTGCTGGGATTAGAGGGGTGAGCCACCATGCCCAGCCATATACAGCATATTTCTTTAAACTATATAGCTAGCTACTTTGGTAACATATATATTTATTTGCAAATAAAATTATGATTATATTGTTATAAGTATGTAGTAGGCTCTGCTGCTTGTTTAACCAACAGCTTTTTCTTTGTTTTCCTTACTAGTCAAGCCCGAATTGGGTGGGTTTCAACCCTTCCCCGTGTGACACAGGTGAGAGTGCCACATTCTACCTTCAGGATCAAAGGTAAACTGTGACAGGCCTAAGGTAATCCCAGTGGCCTGTTCCCCTTGCTGGGGCTGGTTTAGAGGTGAGTATGCTGAATTTTTCTGCTGCCAGCAAAGTACTACCACCATGCGTCCTAGAATCACCATCTCTGTCTCATTCCAGGTTATTACTCATGAGAACAGAGGCAAGATTTGGAAAGAGAAGGACATTACTCCTCTGGATATGGTTATAGCTGTATAGCAGGGCAAATGAGAAATTCTGAGTACCTTCCTGGTACAAACTTCAGGAAATATTAATATGCACCTAGGTATTCCAGGCTAAGATCTTTGAGGGTCAGCAACTCTGACATTCAAGAGTAGAGCTTTTGAACCTTATCCCCATATTCCACTCTCTGAGCAGTAGTGTATGCCATTAATTCTACATAGAGAATTAGGGGCCCTTTTACGTCCAGAATGCATAGAGTCGTTTTAGTTTTTCATCCTGAACTCTGACTGCTACAGTGTCCACGTGGAGTGGAAATTGGCTGGAGGGCTTTGTCTTGGTCCATTTTGCATTGATACAAAGGAATACTCAAACCCGAGTAAGAAAAAAAGGTTTATTTGGCTCATGATTCTGACAGCTGAAAAGTTCAAGATTGGGCATCTGCATCTGTTGAGGACCTCAAGCTGCTTCCACTCATAGTGGAAGGCAATGGGGAACCAGTGTGTGCAGAGATCACAAGGCAAGACACTAAGCAAAACTGGTGTGTGTTGAGGGGGGTGCCAGGCTCTTTGTTTTAGAGATGGGGTCTCACTGTGTTGACCAGGGTGGAGTGCAGTGGCTATTCACAGGTGCAATCATAGTGCACTATAGCCTCCAACTCCTGGGCTCAAGTGATCTTCTTGCCTCAGCCTTCTGAGTAGTTCGGACTACAGGTATACCACAACACCCAGCTAACACCAGCTCTCATGGGAACTAAGAGAGTGAGAACTCACTCACCCCTAAAGGAGAGCATGATTCTATTCATGAGAGATCTGCTCCCATGACTCAAGCACCTCCCATTAGGCCCCACCTCCAACACTGGGGGTCAATATTCAACATGAGGTTTGGAGTGGACAAATATCAAAACCATAGCAGGCTTCTCCTTACTCCTGAAGAGACTCTGGAAAAAAGACAGTCCCTAACAGCATTGGGATGTAATACCTGGTACAGCTGTCATGATGAGCTGCCAGCCTGAAATTGAGCCAATATGCAAGTAGATGGCAGGGCCAAGAGAAATGACCAGCAAGAGGAGCTGGTCATGTCCTAAGGTACCTGCACCCAATGGCCTTCTAATTGGTACAGACTCATGACTCAAGGGAGCAAATGTTTAAGAGAGGTTGACATTAGCTGCCATGTTTTCCAAGGATGAGACATAATAAGGTCATTCACACCTGTCCTCTCTCTCCAGACAAATGAATACCCAGATAATCTCTGTCTCAAATGTGTCATACACCACTGACTAGCTATGTGAGTTACTGGTATGCATTGGCAGGTGTGTCTACAATATTATTGTACCTTTTATCATTTTCCAAACTCCCATTATACTTTAAAATACACTTACATTGCTAAAACATAAGTATGATTCCATCGTTTTGAATTTCTTGTTTTACCCATAACCAGGCAGTCCTCACTTTGCATGATAGTGCAGAGTCATATAGATGACCATACAAGCAGATACTGTGCAAAGCAATTTTAATAATCATAGGAAAAATTATAACTGGTCCAAAAAATTCTTGGCCCAAACATTAAAAATTCTCTTACTTTCAGTTGTAATTGTATAGGGATATTTCTAAAATAACAAAACTAACATTTATTTAATAGATTGTGATTGAAAACATTAGAAACATTGATAATTAAAGTGCTTTGTTTATAAAAATCTTGTCAAGAGTAGTTTGAATAGTGACTACCTTCAGAGCATCTTTTCTATGCCTTGGCAAATTGTCATATCTTTTCTATATTTGTACTAGCTTCCAACATTTTATCCTTTGCACTTTCAATAACATGAAGTATCCTTGAGAGTTCCTTTAATGTGATGCTTTTGCCAGTGTTACTTTCTCTTGGACATCATCTTTTTTGTCACAACCACTAATATATGTTGATAAATTTGCCTTCTAACTACACACTTAAAAGTTTCTTGAATGGCAGCAGTGTAAAAAGCATGTCCACTATAGAAACACATACACCACACACACACACACACACACACAGCAGCAGCAGAGAGAGTGTGAGAAAGTGAAAGAGCAAGAGAGAGTATGAGAGAGAGACAGAGCAAGAGAGACAGAAGAGAGCATGTGTGTGTGCACAGGAACCTGGGCTTTGGAGTCAGATCTGGGATAAAATATTGGCATTTAGAATTTCATATCCAATCAAATTCATTGTGTCCCTACTATAAAATGGTTGCTGGTCTTAAAAAGTAAAACAGTAACACAGTCATTGTTCTCCCACAGTAAATAATCTAGTGAGCTCACTACTTAATTCCCTCTAAATGTCTTTTTTAGACATTTTCCATACAATGGTGGGACAGGCACAGTCATTAGTAAAATAAAGAAAACATCTATCCACCTAGGATGATGAATAAATAATAGAATGTATGCAAAATGCTCAGCAAAGTACTGGGCTCATATTAAGTGTTCCCTAAGCAATAACTGGTGGAAGTTTCTAGTTGTCCACTGACCATCCATTATTCCCTTCCTTCTCACTAACTTACTGTCATATTGGAGTTCTCAATATGCCTAGGTAAAGATTATACTTTCTAGGTTTTTTGCAGCCATTTGTGGGCATTTGACCTAATTCTAGCCAATGAAATAAATTCTAGTCAATTCTCAATGGGAATTATTAAGAAGGACTTCTGGAAAGAATCCTGTATTCGTTTCTTATTGCTGCTGTAATGAATTGCCAAATTTATTGGCTTACTAAAACACAAACTTATTGTTTTACAGTTCTGGAGGTCAGAAGTTGTCTTAGCCCATTTGGGCTACTATAACAAAATACTTTAGGCTGGGAAACTTATAAACAACAGAAATTCATTGCTCATAGTTCTGGAGGCTAAGAAGTCCAAGATCAAGGCACCAGGTGATTCAGTATTTGGTGAGGCTCCATTCTTCATCGATAGTACCTTTTCACTGTGTTCTTACATGGTAGAAGGGGTGAGCAAGCTCCCTTGACTTCTAAGGGCACTAATTCCATTCATGAGGGCTAAGTCCTCATGACCTAATCACCTCCAAAAGTCCCCACCTCTTATTACTATCACATTGGGGATTAAGTTTCAACATACGAATTTTAGGGAAACACAAATATTCAGACTATAGCATTCCACCCCTGCCTCCCCAACTGATTTGTGTTCTCTCAAATACAAATACATTTTTTCATCCCAGTAGCCCCAAAAGTTGTAAGTCATTCCAGCATCAACTCATAAGTCTAAAGTCCAGAGTCTCATCTAAATATGTAAATCAGAAATGAGTGAGACGCAAGGTACAATTTATCCTGAAGCAAATTCCCCTCCAGCTGTGATTCTGTGAAACCAAACAAGTTATGTGCTTCCAAAATACAATGGTGGGATAGGCACAGGATAGACATTCCCATTCTAAAAGGGAGAAATGGGGAGGAAGAAAGGGGTAACTGGTCCCAAGTTAGTCCAAAATCCAACATGGCAAATAATAAATCTTAAGGCTTGAAAAATACTCTTCTTTGACTTGATGTCTCACCTTCTAGAGACATGGGAGTGGGAGTTGGGTCCCCAAGGCTCCAAGTGGCCCTGTTCTCATGTATTTCCTATTCAAGTGACAGACAGCTCTCATGGGTTGGAGTCTGATGTATGCGGCTCTTCCAGGCTGGAGATGCACATTGGTGGCTCTACAATTCTAGTGTCTTGGGGGGCAGTCCTGCTCCCACAGCTCTGCTAGGCAGTCCCCAGAGAAGGCTCTTTTCAGTGTCACCACCCCTGTGGCCATTTTCTGCCTGTGCTCTGAGGCTCTCTGGAACCCTGTGACATATAGATGGAAGCAGCCAAGCCCCCACAGCTCTTGCACTGTGTGCCTGCAGAATTAGCACCACCTGGACACATGTCAAGGTTTACCACATGTGCCTTCTGGTAAGGCAACCCAAGCCACATTTAGGACCACTTGAGCCACAGCTGGGTTGGCCAAGGAGCACTGCACTAGAATGTAAGAAGCATAGCCTTGAAATTGTTCTGCCCTCAAGGACCTGGTATTCTGGGCTTATGATGGGGAGGGCAGCCCCAAAGATCTCTGAAATGTTTTCAGGATCAGTCATCATTGTCTTGATGAATATCATCTGTCTTCCTTCTATCCATACCAATCTCCTTATCAAATGTGTCAAATGTTTGTTTGGCTACACCCTTGGTGTTTTCTCCTGAATACATTTTCTCATTTTTTTATAGAAAAAGAATTTCCTAAATCTTTAATTTTTGCTTCCTTTTTGATAGCAAATTCCATCTTAAAATTGTTTCTCTCTTCTTGCATTTACTATAAGCAGTCAAGAGAACCCATGCTGCACCCTCAGTACTTTGCTTAGATATTTCCTCTATTAAATATCTTATTTCATCATTCAGAAGTTCTACTTTCTACAAAACACTAGGACACATACAATTCAGCCAAGTTATTTGTCACTTCATAATAAGGATTGCCTTTCCTGAAGTTTCCAATTATATATTCCTCATTTCTGTCTGAGCCCTCATCAGAATGGCCTTTATCAGCCATATTTCTACCAACAATCTGATCATGAGCACTTAGGTAGCCTCTGAGAAAACTGAGGCTTTCTCTACAGCTCTCCTCATCTTCTGAGCCCCCCACAAGAATCACCTTTTCAGTTTATTCATGGCTATATAGGCTCTCTCTAGCATGCTCTTCAAAACTCTTCCAGCCTCTACCTATTGCCCAGTTCCAAAGCCTCTCCTTTGCAGGTATTTGCTATAGCAACACCTCACTCCTGGTACCAAAATCAGTATTAGTCAGGGTTCTGCAGAGAAACAAAGCCAATAGGATGATGGATGGATGGATGGATGGATGGATGGATGGATGGATGGATAGATAGGTAGATAGGAGAGATTAAGGGAATTGGCTCATGTGATTATGGAGGTTGAGATGATAGATAGATAGATAGATAGATAGATAGATAGATAGATAGATAGATAGGAGATTTATTATGGGAATTGGCTCATGTGATTATGGAGGCTGAGATGATAGGTAGGTAGACAGATAGATAGATATAGGAGAAGAGATTTATTATGGGAATTGGCTCATGTGATTATGGAGGTTGAGATGTCCAATAATATGTCATCTGCAAGCTCGATACCCAGGGAAACTAGTGGTATAGTTCAATCCAAGTCAGAAGGCCTGAGAACTAGGGAAGCCAATGGTATAACTCTCAGTATGAGGCAGAACACTTGAGAAACTGAGAAACCACTGGTAAAATTCCTGGAGTCTGAAGGCCAGGGAATCTGGAGTTCTGATATCCAAGGACAGGAGAAGATGAGTGTACCAGCTCCAGAAAAGAGAGTGAATTCACCCTTCCTCTGTCTTTTTTGTTCGATTTGAGTCCTCAACAGATTGGATAGTGTCCACTCAAACTGGGTGAGGGCAGATATTCCTTAATTAGTCTATTGATTCCAATGCTAATCTTTTCCAGAACTACCCTCACAGACATCCATAGAAATAATGCTTTGCCAACTAACTGGGTATCCCTTAACCTAGTCAAGTTGACAAAGTTGACACCTACAGTTAACTATCAGAGAAGTCTAAAATATCAGGGCTATATTCCTTCTGTACACTTTAGGGAGAATTTGTTTTCTTGTCTTTTCAACTTCTAAAGGCTGCCTGCATTACTCGGCTGTGGCCCCACATCACTCCAACTTCTGCTTCTGTCTTTACATCTTCTCTGACTCTTTCATGTCCCTCTCTGATAAGGGCCTTTATGATTATATTGGACCTACTCAAATAATGCAGGATAATCTTCCCATCTCAGGATCTCTAACTTAATGAAACCTGCAAAGTCCCTTTTGTCACTGATATGGTTTGGCTCTGTGTCCCCATCCAAATCTCATCTTAAATTTTACTCCCATAATTCTCCACAGTGGGAGATAATTGAATCATGGGGGTGGTCCCCCCATACTGTTCTCATGGTAGTGAATAAGTCTCATGAGAACCGATGGTTTTATAAGGGGTTTCTGCTTTTGTGTCTTTCTCATTCTCTCTTGCCGCCACCATGTAAGAAGTGCCTTTCACCTTCTACAATGATTGTAGGCCTCCCCAGACACATGGAACTCTGAGTCCATTAAACCTTTTTATTCCCAGCTGTGGGTATGTCTTTATCAGCAGTGTGAAAAAGGGCTAATAAGTCACATAAGGTAACATATTTATAGGTTCTGGGAATTAGAATGGACATATTTGGGGTAGCCATTATTCAGCCTACCACAACTTCTTAAACACAGGACAGAACTGGATAAATCCTCTTGTCCTTCCTCCTTCTTCCTTCCCAGAGCAAATTTACTTCCGCAGCCACATTTGCCCATAAGGTGACGTACAAATGGAAGGTTGGCCATTCTACATACTTTAAAATGACAAAATGATAGAAGGGATTTGTGTTCTCAATGGCCTGAGAGTCACCATTCAAGTCTGGGTTTACCTTCCTCTGGAGTTACTGACATGTAAGAAAAATAAACTATCTTAAGCTACTGTTTGGGGGGCAATTTCTATTATTTGCAGCCACAATAATCCTAACTGACACAGGAATTATTATTACTATTATTGTGGTAAATTCCATACTCCTGGTGAGTTCAAAATCACAGACCATAATAGAATTTAAAGAGACCTGTGTAGAAACCTGTTTGGAGCTTGCTTCTGGAAAATCCAAAAAACATGTTATAGGAATTTTCCCATCCTATTGAGTCTAGACTTCCTCAAATGCCATTTTTCTTCCTCAGGTTCCCAAACCTTCCTCAGGTACACAAACCTTCTGGATTGGTTTTAGAACCTACCTACTCTTCTGGGATGTAGCAAGAAGGGAATAAGGACAGGGATTCACCAGAGGAAAGCCAGCTGGATGTTGAGAAGAGCAGTTTTTTAGGTCACTATCATCCACACCAGCAAATCAATAGGGTCTCACAGGTCAACTGGCAGTAGCTTTCTAGAGCACTGTGTTAAAAAGTATTTTGAGGCTATGTCTAGGCTCAACACAAAAGAGCAATTGAAATTGATTTTTCAACGTCTACTGTAGTTAAGGGAGAAGAGAGTGAGCATGTGTGCTCTGCACAGGCTATTCCTGGACTAGAGTCCTGCTCTCAGTTGTCAGGTTCAGATATTCAAGTTTGCCAGCATATCAAAAGGTATTTGATCTCTCAGGGATAAAATCTATCAACCAAATTAGTAAGACACTGGCTTATAAATCAGAAGGTCAGTTTATTTATCTGAATTAGAAATAAAACTATAAATGTGCACCTGTTATTAAGTGGAAATCTGCATGGTGTAGGGAAGAAATGCAGTCTCTGGAGTCAAACAGACCTAGTCATGTGTCATGACTGCATCCCTCAATAGCTACATAGCTTCTTAGAGCAGAGATGATAAGGACATTGATGCTATGTCTGAGATCAGTAGAAAAAAAAGCCTGATTATGGATACCCCATTTACCATGTGATTATTACACATTGCATGCCAGTATCAAATCATCTCATATACTCCATTAATATATACACCTTCTATATACTCACAACATTAAAAAAATAAAAATAGAAAATGTCCTGATTAATTAACTATGTCTGAACAAGTGAACATAGGAGAAGTGGGAGTGGCTATTGTTGGTATGTATTAGTATATGTTCTAGTGTTTACCAATCAATTCATGCTCCCGTGATGGAAAGTCTAATTTCTAGGATTGAAAAACTGCTTTGTGAACATGGATATAAAAGATGTTTGCTGTATAATTTTTATGGCTCATATTACTGAGTTATCTTCACAATATAAATACAAATGACACAGGAATAAGAAATGATGATTTGTGGTTCTGAATACCCACTGCCCTGCTCAGACCTGGAGGAAAAATGGTCAGTTTTTTTCTCCTACCCACCCTCCATTTTATATGTGCCTTACAGACCAGTGGGAAAAGAAATATAATACAGGTCACAAATGTGAGCTACATAGGTTACATTTTCTAGTAGCCACATTTTAAAAAGTGAAAAGAAATAGACACAAGTTTTTGCAAAAATTGTATCATACAGATTTTTTTTTTTTTTTTTTTGAGATGGAGTCTGGTTCTGTCTCCCAGGCTGGAGTGCAGTAGGGCGATCTCAGCTCACTGCAACCTCCGCCTCCCCAGTTCAAGGGACTCTCCTGTCTCAGCCTCCTGAGTAGCTGGGACTACAGGCACGCACCACCATACCTGGCTAATTTCTGTATTTTGAGTAGGGACAGTTTCACCTTGTTAGCCAGGCTGGTTGAGACCAGCCTGACCTCAGGTGATCTGCCCACCTTGGCCTCCCAAAGTGCTAGGATTACAGGCATGAGCCACTGTGCTCGCCACCACGCCTGGCCTCATACAGCTTTATTATCCATTATCCCTAATCTAGGCATTCTCACCTTCAGAGAATAACTTTTATACTTAGCTATTGGTCTTGGGTTTCTTCGGTTAAGGATTGGTATCTCAGAGAAGGATACTGGAGACCTGGTCCCCATAAGTCTCTAGTCTGCACTTGCTCCTGAGTGGCAGATAGCAGCTATCTAGTTTAGTGTTTGTGGCTCTCTCTGTGGAGCACTGGTTTCTCCACAACTACTGTTCTGCCAGGCCTCCAGCCAAGCTAAACAATTTTTTTTAACCTTATATGCTCTCAAAATTTCCTCTGTAATCAGCCTTTTTTTTTTTTTTTAAACTTGGCTAAAGGACAGGCTTCTTTCTCCTTCTTTAAACTAAATTTATGGAACAATTACTAGTTTTCTCTAAACCAGTGATTCTCTAACATGAGCAAGTATTAACATCACCTGGAAGGCTTATTAAAACATAGATCACTGGTTCAGCTCCACAGTTACAGACTCAGTAGGTCTGGAGTGGAGTTCAAGCAGTAGCATTAGCCAGTTTCCTGGGAATGGTGACGCTGCTGATCCAGGGATCACACTTTGAGAACCACTGATATAGGTCATTCATTTTGGTTCAGAGAAGAGATAACACGTATTTGAAAATGAAAGAAGTTTGTAACCTAAAAAGCATCAGATTACATCTTCCCTCCAAAATAAGCTATACCCAGTCTGCTGGTATTCTTTCCCCAGAACCAGCATCTTAACACGCTCTAACATCCCCTTTCAAGATTTCTCCTCCCATCTCCTGCTAGGGGAAGAGCAACCAGACCCTTTCTATGTCCTTTCAAAGACCTCAATTATAGCCCTGTTATTCCATAGTACTGTAAGCATCTGGGCTTGCATGTTGACAGTTGTGTGCTGCAGGGCTGCAGACTCCTGTTAACTCGCAGCACCATTTCCTAATACCAGCAGCTCTAAAAGTAGTCACTCAAAAAATAAGTCTTAAGGCTGGGCATGGTGTCTCACGCCTATAATTCTAGCACTTTGGAGGCCAAAACAGAAGGACGGTTTGAGCCTAGGAGTTTGAGACCAGCCTGGGTAACATAGTGAGACCCTGTCTCTACAAACACATAATAAAATTAGCAGGACATGGTGGCACATGTCCGTAGTCCTAGCTACTTGGAAGGCTGGGGTGCAAGGACTGCTTGAGCCAAGAAGCTGGAAGGTCAAGGCTGCAGTGAGCTGTGACTGTACCACTGCACTCCAACCTGGGTGACAGAGTGAGACTCTGTCTCAAATAAAAAATAAAAAAAAAGAAGTACATGTTAATTGAGTGAATGAATTATGATACATGTTTGGAAGAGGAGAAAGTCTATTCATGGTAATTAAAACTGTAAAACTTTTACTAAGAAACAAAAGTGACACTGGAAATTATTTTTTTTTAAAACACAAAACAAAGAAAAATAACGAAAACACTTGGTCTTCTGAAAACTCATTATAACTTCAAAATCACTGACATGATGTCAATCACAGACAGTTCTAAATACTCAGGGTTTTACAGATATAACTTCCATTTTATATAGATGGGGTTTACTTGAGTAATAGATCTAAGGTATGATATTATGAAGAAAATGAATTCAGTGCCCTTAAAATGTTGTGTGTCAGGGGCTTTCCTTTTTACTTTAACTTTTCGTTTTGAAAAATTTCAATTCAACAAGAAGAGCTAACTATCCTAAATATATATGCACCCAACACGGGAGCACCCAGATTCATAAAGCAAGTCCTGAGTGACCTACAAAGGGACTTAAACTCCCACACAATAATAATGGGAGATTTTAACACCCCACTGTCAACATTAGACAGATCAATGAGACAGAAAGTTAACAAGGATATCCAGGAATTGAACTCAGCTCTGCACGAAGTGGACCTAATAGACATCTACAGAATTCTCCACCCCAAATCAACAGAATATACATTCTTTTCAGCACCACACCACACCTATTCCAAAATTGACCACATAGTTGGAAGTAAAGCTCTCCTCAGGAAATGTAAAAGAATAGAAATTACAACAAACTGTCTCTCAGACCACAGTGCAATCAAACTAGAACTCAGGATTAAGAAACTCACTCAAAACCGCTCAACTACATGGAAACTGAACAACCTGTTCCTGAATGACTACTGGGTACATAATGAAATGAAGGCAGAAATAAAGATGTTCTTTGAAACCAACGAGAACAAAGACACAACATACCAGAATCTCTGGGACACATTCAAAGCAGTGTGTAGAGGGAAATTTATAGCACTAAATGCCCACAAGAGAAAGCAGGAAAGATCCAAAATTGACACCCTAACATCACAATTAAAAGAACTAGAAAAGCAAGAGCAAACACATTCAAAAGCTAGCAGAAGGCTAGAAATAACTAAAATCAGAGCAGAACTGAAGGAAATAGAGACACAAAAAACCCTTCAAAAAATTAATGAATCCAGGAGCTGGTTTTTTGAAAAGATCAACAAAATTGATAGACCGCTAGCAAGAATAATAAAGAAGAAAAGAGAGAAGAATCAAACAGATGCAATAAAAAATGAAAAAGGGGATATCACCACCGATCACACAGAAATACAATCTACCATCAGAGAATACTACAAACACCTCTATGCAAATAAACTAGAAAATCTAGAAGAAATGGATAAATTCCTCGACAAATACACCCTCCCAAGACTAAACCAGGAAGAAGTTGAATCTCTGAATAGACCAATAACAGGTTCTGAAATTGTGGCAATAATCAATAGCTTACCAACCAAAAAGAGTACAGGACCTGATGGATTCACAGCCGAATTCTACCAGAGGTACGAGGAGGAACTGGTACCATGCCTTCTGAAACTATTCCAATCGATAGAAAAAGAGGGAATCCTCCCTAACACATTTTATGAAGCCAGCATCATCCTGATACGAAAGCCTGGCAGAGACATAACCAAAAAAGAGAATTTCAGACCAATATCCTTGATGAACATTGATGCAAAAATCCTCAATAAAATACTGGCAAACCGAATCCAGCAGCACATCAAAAAGCTTATACACCATGATCAAGTGGGCTTCATCCCTGGGATGCAAGGCTGGTTCAACATACGCAAATCAATAAATGTAATCCAGCATATAAACAGAACCAAAGACAAAAACCACATGATTATCTCAATAGATGCAGAAAAGGCCTTTGACAAAATTCAACAACGCTTCATGCTAAAAACTCTCAATAAATTAGGTATTGATGGGACGTATCTCAAAATAATAAGAGCTATCTATGACAAACCCACAGCCAATATCATACTGAATGGGCAAAAACTGGAAGCATTCCCTTTGAAATCTGGCACAAGACAGGGATGCCCTCTCTCACCACTCCTGTTCAACATAGTGCTGGAAGTTCTGGCCAGAGCAATCAGGCAGGAGAAGGAAATAAAGGGTATTCAATTAGGAAAAGAGGAAGTCAAATTGTCCCTGTTTGCAGATGACATGATTGTATATCTAGAAAACCCCATCGTCTCAGCCCAAAATCTCCTTAAGCTGGTTAGCAACTTCAGCAAAGTCTCAGGATACAAAATCAATGTACAAAAATCACAAGCATTCTTGTACACCAATCACAGACAAACAGAGAGCCAAATCATGAGTCAACTACCATTCACAATTGCTTCAAAGAGAATAAAATACCTAGGAATCCAACTTACAAGGGATGTGAAGGACCTCTTCAAGGAGAACTACAAACTACTGCTCAATGAAATAAAAGAGGATGCAAACAAATGGAAGAACATTCCATGCTCATGGGTTGGAAGAATCAATATCGTGAAAATGGCCATACTGCCCAAGGTAATTTATAGATTCAATGCCATCCCCATCAAGCTACCAATGACTTTCTTCACAGAATTGGAAAAAACTACTTTAAAGTTCTTATGGAACCAAAAAAGAGCCCGCATCGCCAAGTCAATCCTAAGCCAAAAGAACAAAGCTGGAGGCATCATGCTACCTGACTTCAAACTATACTACAAGGCTACAGTAACCAAAACAGCATGGTACTGGTATCACAACAGAGACATAGATCAATGGAACAGAACAGAGTCCTCAGAAATGATGCCACATATCTACAACTATCTGATCTTTGACAAACCTGACAAAAACAAGAAATGGGGAAAGGATTCCCTATTTAATAAATGGTGCTGGGAAAACTGGCTAGCCATATGTAGAAAGCTGAAACTGGATCCCTTCCTTACACCTTATACAAAAATTAATTCAAGATGGATTAAAGACTTAAATGTTAGACCTAAAACCATTAAAATCCTACAAGAAAACCTAGGCAATACCATTCAGGACATAGGCGTGGGCAAGGACTTCATGTCTAAAACACCAAAAGCAATGGCAACAAAAGCCAAAATTGACAAATGGGATCTAATTAAACTAAAGAGCTTCTGAACAGCAAAAGAAACTACCATCAGAGTGCACAGGCAACCTACAGAATGGGAGAAAATTTTTGCAACCTACTCATCTGACAAAGGGCTAATATCCAGAATCTACAATGAACTCAAACAAATTTACAAGAAAAAACAAACAACCTCATCAAAAAGTGGGCAAAGGACATGAACAGACACTTCTCAAAAGAAGACATTTATGCAGCCAAAAAACACATGAAGAAATGCTCATCATCACTGGCCATCAGAGAAATGCAAATCAAAACCACAGTGAGATACCATCTCACACCAGTTAGAATGGCCATCACTAAAAAGTCAGGAAACAACAGGTGCTGGAGAGGATGTGGAGAAATAGGAACACTTTTACACTGTTGGTGGGGCTGTAAACTCGTTCAACCATTGTGGAAGTTGGTGTGGCGATTCCTCAGGGATCTAGAACTAGAAATACCATTTGACCCAGCCATCCCACTACTGGGTATACACCCAAAGGATTATAAATCATGCTGCTATAAAGACACATGCACACGTATGTTTATTGCAGCACTATTCACAATAGCAAAGAGTTGGAACCAACCGAAATGTCCAACAACGATAGACTGGATTAAGAAAATGTGGCACATATACACCATGGAATACTATGCAGCCATAAAAAATGATGAATTCATGTCCTTTGTAGGGACATGGATGAAACTGGAAAACATCATTCTCAGTAAACTATCGCAAGGACAAAAAACCAAACACCGCATGTTCTCACTCACAGGTGGGAATTGAACAATGAGAACTCATGGACACAGGAAGGGGAACATCACACTCTGGGGACTATTGTGGGGTGGGGGAAGGGGGGAGGGACAGCATTAGGAGATATACCTAATGCTAAATGATGAGTTAATGGGTGCAGCAAAACAACATGGCACATATATACATATGTAACAAACCTGCACATTGTGCACATGTACCCTAAAACCTAAAGTATAATAATAAAAAATAAATAAATAAATAAATAAAATTTCAAATACAGTTGGCCCTCTGTATCCATGGGTTCTGCCTTTGTGCAGATTCAACCATGAACGGAAAATATTTGATCCTAATACAAAGAAATAACAAGTGTTTGAGGTGATGGATATGCTAATTATCCTGATTTGATCATTACACATTGTATACATGTATCAAAATATCAGTGTATCCCATAAATATGTATGATTCTTATGTATCAATTAAAATAATACAAACAAAAAAAGAAATGGAAACTTTTTAAAATATTCAAAAAACAATAAAAATAATATAACAACAAAAACAATACAAATTAAAAAACAACGCAGTATAACAACTACTTATATAGCATTTACATTGTATGAGGTATTATAAGTAATCTAGAGATAATTGAGTATACCAGAGGATGTGTATAGATTAAATAATACTATTTTATATAAGAGACTTGAGCATCCACAAATTACGGTATCAGCAGGGGGTCCTGGAACAAATCCCCCGTGGACACCAAGGGATGACTCTATATACAAAAGTAAAGAAGATAATAGAATGAACTTTAATGAACCAATCATTCAGATTCATTAATTACCAACTCATGGCCAATCCTGTTTTATCCATAACTTCACCAATTCATCTAATTATTTTTTAGCAATTCCTGGTGTAATATCATTTCATCCATTAAAAACTTCAGTGTGTGTCTATTATATAAAGCTTCTTTTAAAAATATAACCATACTATCATTATCATACCTAAATAATAATTCCTTAATAGCATTGTATATCCAACCAGTGTTTAAATTTCCCCATCGCAAACTTTTTCAGTTTATTTATTCAAATTGGAATACAAATTGTTTCATAAATTGCAATTGGTTAGAATGCCCCTTAAGTTCCTCTTTTTAATCACAAGGTTCCCATTCCATCCCTTTTTGTTTTCTTTAAATTTTACTTGTAGGAGAAACTAGGTTATTTGTGCTATAGTTTCCCACAGTCTAGAGTTCTAGAGTTTTTGTTTTTGTTTGTTTGTTTGTTTGTTTTTGTTTTTGGTGGAGGCGTTGAGACCTGCTTGATTTATTCCAATTATTTAATACACAGTGATGCAACTGTGATCCCAAAGTATGCAAAGTTAAAGCCTTCAACTGGCTGAGGGGAAGGCAGGAATGATACACCTGGGGATGGTGGTGAGTCAGGAATGACAGGCAGGTGGCCATGACCAGGGCAGCCTCCTCCCCAGGGCCAGGGACAGGGGAGCTACCTGAGGAGCAGGACCCAAGGGTAGCCCAGGGCCAGGGAAGGGGGCAGAGACCACTCCTTGTTCTAGGTCAGGAGCTAAGAAGTGCCACATGGCTGAGGGGGCAGCGGCCCGGGAAGGGCCAGAGGCAGGGCCAGGAGAGCACCATTTCCTGGGGGGCTGGGGGCAGGGAGGTACTCTACAGGAGAAGCCAGGAGGGGCCGCCTGCCCCTGGGGTGGGGGCCGGGCTGGAGCAGGCTGCAGCAAGAAAGATTTGAGGCAGACACCTGAGACCCTGGCTGGCTGGGCTCGGGGGGCTCCCAGGGCAGCCTGGCCCAGGGAAAAGTCCTGACTCTGCAGGGGATGCTGAGCGACGGGCTGCAGACCCCTCAGGACCTCCCCTCCTCTCTCCCTGGAAAGGAGCTGGGGAACCTGTAATGCAAATCTGTGGACCACTCAGTTATGGAGGGAGGCTGTGCCCGAAGGTGGACACTGGGGTGCACCCCCTCCACCACCTCGACCTCCACCGCTGTCCTCAGTACAGCCACTTCTCCTAAGAATGCAGGCCATGGACGCCACCCTCGATCTGGGCCAATATGGTCCACTTCTCAAACTTGAGCTCTCCTGAGTATATCATGGACCAAAGGGCAGACAGGCTGTGGGCCCTGCTATCCTGGCAGCCTTGCTGAATGTCCGCTATGAGGTAGGGAACGAACTTCTGAATGGACCCTTTGTCCCGGATGGAGTTTGAGACACCCTGCCCAATCTTCACCTTATCCCCCTCGCTGAAGTATCGTTTCTGGCTGCTGCTGCTCTTCCCCATGGCATCCAGCGAGCCCATGCCATGGTACTTCTTGAGCCACACTCCATCTGAGAAGAAGTACTCGCCGGGGGCCTCCGTGGTGGCAGCCAACAGGGAGCCCATCATCACTGTGGAGGCTCCAAGGGCCAGGGCCTTGACCATGTGCCCCACGATCTGGATGCCACCATTGGCTATGATGGGCACACCAAAGTGCCAGGCATACTCGGCCACCTTGTACACAGCAGTGCCCTGGGGCCGACCACAGGCCATCACTTCCTGGGTGATGCAGATGGAGCCGCAGCCCATGCCCACATGCAGCCCATCCACACCAGCGTCAGGTTCTTGGCCTGGGCTGCTGGCACCATGTTCTCCCCAATCACCTGGAGGTGGAGGTACTTTTGTTTGATGTAATGCACCATGGTGATCTGATATGCCGAGTTCCCTGGGACGAGTTTGGACTATACGTTGACGCCCACCTGGGAGAGCAGGTCCAGGCAGTATTTGTCATCCTCACGGGTGCCCACGGCTGCCCCGCACAGCAGCTGCTTGTGGGAATCCTTGGAGGCCAGAGGGTAGTCTCGGTTCTTCTTCACGTCAGTGTGGGCGATGATGGCCACCAGTTTATCGTGATCATTGCCAACAGGCAGCTTCCCTTTCTTGCTACACTTAGGATCTCTTTTGCTTCTTTCAACGTCACACCTGCTGGAGCCACCACCAGCTCAATCCTTGGCGTCATCACCTCACTGAGGAGGGTGGTGGTGTCCTTCTCAGCAAGAAAGTCAGTGTCTCGGGAGGTGACGATGCCCACCAGCTTGCTGCCCATGGTGCCCGTCTAGTGATGGGGATGCCAGAGAAGCCATGCCGCATCTTGGCCTCCAGCACATCACTCACAGTGTGCCAGGGGCTCAGCACCACGGGGTCCGTGATGAAGCCCTGTTCAAACTTGATCTTCTGCACCTCGTTGGCCTGGAACTCTGCGGTGCAGTTGCGGTGAATGAAACCAATACCTCCCATCAGAGCTATCGCGATGGCCATGTCGGCCTCTGTCACAGTGTCCATAGGGGAGGAGATCAGCGGCGTCTTCGGCGTGACCCTCTGGGTCAGGGCTGAGGTCAGGTCCACCTCATCAGCTATGAAGTCTATGAATCCTGGGAGAATCAGGAAGTCGTTGTAGGTGAGGCCGTCAGCGCTGGCGAAGAGCTGGGGCGCAGTGAGCCCATCCTGGGGCACGTAGCCGGTGCTGCCGCTGATCAGGTAGTCCGTCATGCTGCTGCCAGACCCCAAGACCCGACAAAAACACCCACGCGGCCGCCCGCTGCTGCTGCTGATGATGATGCCGCACCGCGGCCACGCTGCTGCCGCGGGCTGGGCAGGCCGCGGGCAGGGGCAATCTAGAGTTTTAAGATTATATTTCTGTGTTATCATTTACCCCATCCACTCCCTCCCCTTAAGGTAATAACTTCTTTTAAAGTTTTTTTTTTTTTTTTTTTTGAGACAGAGTCTCGCGGTCGCCCAGTCTGGAGTGCAATGGTACAATCTCGGCTCACTGCAACTTCCACCTCCCGCGTTCAGGCGATTCTCCTTACCTCAGCCTCCCAAGTAGCTAGGATTACAGGCGCCCGCCACACGCCTGGCTAAGTTTTGTATTTTTAGTGGAGATGGGGTTTCACCACGTTGGTCAGGCTGGTCTCAAACTCCTGACCTCAGGTGATCCATTCACCTCAGCCTCCCAAAGTGCTGGGATTACAGGTGTGGGTCACCACGCCCGGCCTAAAGTTTTTATATTTTATCTTTTCTTTAAAAAATAAGTTAAACCGCCCAGGTGCGGTAGCTCACCTCTGTAATCACAGCACTTTGGGAGGCCGAGGCAGGCGGGTCACGCGATCAGGAGATCGAGACCATCCTGGCCAACATGGTGAAACCCCGTCTCTACTAAAAATATAACAAATTAGCCAGGAGTGGTGTTGCGTGCCTGTAGTCCCAGCTACTCAGGAGGCTGAGGCAGGGGAATCGCTTGAACCCAGGAGGTGGAGATTGCAATGAGCCGAGATCACACCACTGCACTCCAGCCTGGTGACAGAGTGAGACTCAGTCTCAAAAAAAAAAAAAAAAAAAAAAGTTAAACAATAGCATATCATACCATACATAATTTTCTGTGCCTTGCTTTCTTTCATTCAACTTTATACCTTGGTGATTACGGCAGTTTACAGAGGTGCTCCTCATTCCTTTTCTATAGCTGCATATTACTTCATCATGTAGATGTTACATAACATATTCAACGAGTCCCCTGCTGATAGACATTTGAATTGTTTAAAGTTTGTTGCTATTTTAAGTAGTGTTGCAATTAATAGCCAATATGTGTCTTTGTATTTTTGCCAGAGTATCTTTGGGTTAGAATCCTAGAAGGAAGACTGCTGGGACAAAATATAATTGCATCATAATTTTGCTACAAATTGCAGAAGCACTTCTTTTAAATGCAATGTATTTCTGGAAGTTTTGTCATAAAAGAAATCCTGAAACAGATCCTACTTCAGTTATCTACTGCTATATAACAAATCACCCCCAAAAGTA
Organism: Nomascus leucogenys; assembly: GCF_006542625.1. Lineage (NCBI taxonomy): Eukaryota > Metazoa > Chordata > Mammalia > Primates > Hylobatidae > Nomascus > Nomascus leucogenys. The sequence continues at coordinate 21,203,373 of NC_044388.1, read as the reverse complement.
TGGCTTAAAACCACCATTTATTATTTGTCATGATTGTGCAACTAGGGTGGGACTCCTCAAGAATGGCTTGTCTGTGCTTCGTGGGGTGGCTGCTTCGTGACTCCTGAGGAAGCTGGGATAGTTTGGCTAGAGCTAGAGAATACAAGATGGCTTTATTCACATATTTTGTACCTCACTTGCAGTGGCTGGAATAGTTGGGTGCTAGCTAGGCTTCTCTCTCTCCATGTGGTCTTACATCATCCAGAAGGCCAAGCTTCTTAAACATGGTGCCCAAATCTTAAGACAGCAAAACTGGAAGTTGGAAGGCCTCTTAAGGTGCAGGCCCCAAAGTTAGATAACATCACTTCTACTGAATTCTATTAGCCAAAGCTAGTCACATGGCCATCTATATTCAAGGGGAGAGGAAACAGACTCCATCTCTTGTTGGGGAGAGCAATGTACACATACAAAGATGAAAGAAATTGTTGATGGTCATCTTTGCAGACAATCTACCACAGATCCCAACTACATATATGCATTATACAGACTATAAACATATGTCCTATTCTTATCTACTTGAGCATCAGCAGAACCTGTGGGAAGATTCCATAAAGGTGATATGAAGTGAAACACTTCTGCATATGGTGGTGTTAAAAGGGGACCAAAAGTGGAGGTTATGTCTACCAAGGAAAAGGGTAAAAGTCTTGCTTTTAGGCAGGGCACTTAATCATCCATCTAGACAACTATCAACAGCTTTTATATTCCTTCATTCTATTTGTGTTTATTCAAGAATACTGTTTCAGACTCAAAGAGTACAGTGATGAACGTAACAGACAAAATCCTAGCTCTTGTGGTATTTACATTCCAAATGGGGAAATACAGAACATGATAAGGGACAGAAAGACATGTAAGAATATCCTGTCCTTGAGGAAATTATAATGTTGTTGAAAGTGGGGGTGACAGGCAATCATTGCCTAGTTAGAGATAACAAGAAGGCAAATACAAACTTTGTATAAATAGAGGTAAACAAACACATATTAGAGCATCTGCTCTGCATAAGTAGCTACACCACCAGGAGGAAAGTCTGCAAAGGTCCAGAAAGTAATGAGGAAGAAGAGTTAGGAGAAGGAGGGATCACTCTGGCCTGGGGCAGTCAGGGAAGACTTAGGATGAGAGAGAGAGGCCTAGTGGAACCAGAGCCTTTCTTTGTGTATCTGATGACACACTGGCAAGTCCCAGGGGCTGCTGTGTGATTAGAGGTTCTCACCAGGATAGCCTCCTTCTAAGATGGCCTCCCACTACTTGCTGAGAGAGGAAGACAAAGTGGGTTTTTAAAACTGGCTGATTTACCTGGTAAATAATGTACTTCTAGTCTATAAAATACTATATTTTTCAAAGGCAAAAATGTTCAAGGCTTAGTCCTTGCTGCTCATATCGACATGTTCTCCCTTGATGAGCTCACTCAGTCTTGTGGCTTTACATAGCATCTAAATGCCAATGACTCACAGAAGGATAATATCTTCAGTTCTGACATCTTGCCATACTCATATATCAACCATTTTATCCACATATCCATTTGGAGATCTAACAGGCACTGTAAGCTTCACATGGACAAAACCAACCGCTTGATTTTCCCTAGAAAAACTCTGCTCCTCTCCCAGTTTCCCTGTTAGTGGCACTACTACCACCAAATTACTCAGACCAAAGCAATGGAGTCTTTCTTGTTTTTTCTGTCACTCCGTATCCAATCAATCAGCTGTCGAACAACAGTTGAACGATACTGTTTGTTCTATCTTTTGAATATATCTCTCAAACTCCTAGCCTCAAGCTATCCTCCCACCTGGGCCTCCCAAAGCACCACTACACCCAGCCTACTAGAATATATCTCAAACTCAATTACTGCTCAATACTTCTTCCCCTGCACCAGCCCATCATCAACACTCATCTCCTAACTGATCTCTTGCTTCCTCTCATGCCATTCTCACTCTATTCCCTACAAAACTGTCTGGGTAAACTTTTAAAGATAAAAATAAGGTCATTTAAAATTCCTGACTAAAATTCTTTAGAAAAAAAAGGAAATAAAATTAGAGGAAGAAAACATGACCAGAAAAGAAAGAAAAAAAAACCTATAATGGCTTATCACAGTAATTAAATTAAAATTCAAACTTCTACCCTTATGACTTTCCAGCCACACTGACCTTATGTTTCTTAAACATGCTGAACCTGTTGCTTCCTTGGGAATTTTACATTGCTCTTCCCCAGATCTTTGGCTGAAAACTCCTTATTTTCTACTTCTCAGCTCTCAGGGCACCTTACAGATACCTTTTCTGACTGTCCTATCTAAAGAAGTCCACAACCAAAACTCACTAACCAAGGCACAGTGGATACATTGATAAATATAACAGACAAGGTCCTAACTCTTGTGGTACTTATTTTCTAAATGGGGGGAATGCAAAACATGGTAAGAGACATCTTGTTACTCTGTTTTATATTCTTCATAACGTTGATCATGCTCTAAAAAAATATCTTATTTATTCATTTTCTTGTTTATGTCTATCTTTGCCATTCAGTATATATTAACAAAAGGAGATAGGACAGATACCTTAGCTATCTTGCTCTCCACAATGCCACTAGTCCTTACAGTAGTACCCAGCATATAGTTGGATCTCAAAGTATCACTGAATATGCTTGTACATATTCAAAAATATAGGAGTAACATCACAGCTATAAAGGAAAACTTCATTATAGTGGAAAAACTGTTAAGGAACCCCTTTACCCAAATAATATCCTTCCCAACCTTGACATCTAATCCAACCCCAAAAATTTCTGATGTCAAGGGTTAGTGGACCCATTCCTTATATTGGTTACCAGGGAAATGTATGTCAACCTAATTACATCAGAGCAACACACATTTCCTGGAGGGCAACACACTTCTTTGCTTCCTGTAAAAATGTATTCGAAGTTGTGTTAAAAAACATTGTTACAGTTACAGATTCTTGTGGTATTTTCTTTGTTTCTTTGACATAAGCAGTCGTGACCTAGCTAGAACCAAATAGAGATAATGGAAAGACAAACAAAAATTTAGGAAAGTAGACAAAAACAAACACAGATTAGGCCATCTGCTCTGCATTATATGATCTAACACAAACAACAATGAACCTGACTTTACATTCTGATGCTGGACAAATTATGTAGTCCTTTGTGGTTCACGTTCTTCTGTCTGTAAAATCTGGACAGTCGTGCTTATTTATTCTCCCCAATTTCCATGTGAAATAGCTATTATTTTATTTCATAGAATTATGAAATGTTATGCCCTGCGGAAGCTTGAGAATCATCTCATCTGTATCCAAATGTGGAAACTGAGGCCTGATGAGGTTAATTGATTTACCCAGGCTCACAGCTAATTATTGACAAAGCTGGAACTTATAATAGAAATCGGATTTTCTGACCCTTAGGCAAGTGGTATTTCTGCCTCACCATACTGCAATGTTTGCCTTACTGTTTTGCTTTTGATGGAGTATATTATCTCCCAATTAGTATGTAATCCTTGAGGATGTGGTAGGTTGTTCTTCCCACAGTAATTAGTTGGCCATATGTAAATAAATATTTATTAAATAAAGGAATAGTTTGCCATCAGTCCATGGTACCTGCCACCCCTCTATGTTGCAATCATCTACTGACCTTTCAGTCATTTCCTCTCATTCATTCAAAATTTTAGCATATAGGTCCCTGTCTCTCCACTGTGACTTGTTATTCTTGGTGACTTCAACATGCACTAAATGATATATCTGACACTCTGGTCATTCAGTTTCTTGATTCCTCACCTCTAATGATCTTTTTCTCCACCCTACCTTAGCTACCCACTCCCATGCTCATGTACTATTACTCTAAAACCTTGATTTTAGGCATTCCATTGTTTAACTACCTCCTTCTGTCTTCCTAGTTCACTTATTCTAATACACTCTAACTCTTCTTTAATCCTATCCGGAACTGTGATCCTTTGGTCTCATTAATTTTTCACGGGGCTTCCTTTCCTCACTGTCCTCTTTATCCAGCCTAGATTCCATGGTCCATGACTGTATTCATCCTAATTAAGGGTTTGTCAGTGTATAACCCCTAAGGCCCTTACCACGTTCTTTCTCCATCATACTGTCTAAAAAAAAACTCCAATCTTGGTTAAAGCCAACTCTCTGCTTGATCTTTCCCTGCACTTAAGCATGAAATGAACCTGGATAAAACAGTCGCATTTGTGTTGACTGGTTAAATTTATGATCACACACTATAGGAGTGTCTTCAGCAGTGCTGAATAATTCTACATTTCCTTGGCCAACCCTCTCCTTCTCTTCTAGGCAGCTTTCTCTCTCTTTAAACCATATACTCTTGATGCCCACTCCTAAATTTTACCTGATACCTTCATCTATTGATTGGTTAGGGAAAAAAATAAAAGTAAGCAAAAAAGAGGTACTAGAATCTTTTCCAATAATCTATCTTCCCCACCCCTCAACCTCCACCATTTAAAATGGATGAGGTGTCCAAGTTCTTACTAAAGGCTAAACTGTGTTGAGAGACAATTCTCTGAGTCTCTTACATTTCCTTGTTCCAGACTATGTAATCAAGGATTGAATGTTTTGTAGCCTTGGAAGATAGAGATGGTGTCTCCCTCTGGAACAAACAGCAAGAATGTTTACTGTTCAATATAATAAAAACAATGTCTCTGGAGCAAAGGGCACACATCTTTATTGCCCAATATAAAAGATTCAGGTTCCCTAAGTTCAGAGTTCCTCACTTGTAATGCAACTCAATGTGTATGCAGGTGTCACCTGGCCCTCTTCACATTGATCTAGGGAATTGGGGTGCAGGGAACTGGTGGTGTGAGAAATCAAAGCCTTTGTCTTTGACCCACAAGTTTCCCATTTGCTGAGCATCCATGAAATAGTGGCAGGCTAACTTGTTAGTTTACAAATACAGTAAAATCTCAGACCCTTCAGAGTTCCTGACATGCTTTACTTCTGAACTACATCTCATTCCCTCCTGCCTTCTCAAGGACTTTGTGCCCGCAGGTATCTACTCTCTCTTGCATCACCAACTTTTCCCCCTTTTACCTTTCAATTACTCCTCAGTCAATACATATAATATCTCCCATCTTAAAAGACAAAAACAACTTCCCTTAGGCTTTTCATCTCTCTCCCTACTACTCCAAATCGCTGCTGTCCTTAATTTTAACAAAACCCCTTGGAAGAGTTGTCTGTATTCATTTTTTCCACTTCCTCACTTCTTATAATGAGTTCTGTTCCAAGTCATTCCAATTAGATTTTTATTTATGCTATTTTCCCAAAATCCTTCCTAAGGTTGTCAGCAAACTCCACATGGCCTAATCCAATGGTCAATTCTCATTTTCTTTTATAGGAATTAACAGCACTCAACCAGTTGACCACTCTCTCTCTATTGAAATACATTCTCTCTTGGTTTCTGGTTTCTCTTATCCCAGTCTCCTTTGCTGGCTCTTCCTACTCTATTGAGAAGACCACGTAGAGGTTTTTGGTGCTTTATTCCTCTTTCATTCTTGATTTTGGTAATTAGTAATGTTTCTCTTGTTTTCTTGGTCAGTCTAGTTAAGGGTTTGTCAATTTTGTTGATCTTTTGAAATAAAAAACTTTTAGGGATTTACATTTTTTATCTATTGCTTTTCTACTCTAATATTTATTATTTTATTCCTTCTGCTTGTCTTGGGCTTACCTTGCTCTTTGTTTTCTAGTTTCTTAAGGTGGAAGCTTACATTTTTTATTTGTCTTTTATTATTTTCTGATATAGGAATCGACGTTATATTTATTTCTAAGTACTACTTTAGATATATCCCATAGATTTTGATGGTGTGTTTTTATTTTCATTCAGTAAAACTTAATTTCCCTTGTGATTTCTTCGACTCACGGGTTATTTAGAAGTGTATTGTTTAACTTCCAAATATCTGATGTTTTCTCAGGTTTCTTTCTCTTATAGATCTCTAACTAAATTCCATTGTGGTCAGAGCACATGCTTTGTACAATTACAATCTTTTTAAAAATTTTATTGAGACTTGTTTTGGGCTCTATTACATAGTCTATCCTGGAGAATGTTACATGTGTACTTGAAAAGAATGAGTACTCTGAAGTCATTCAGTGGAGTGTTTTATAAATATCAGTTAATTGATAGTGTTGTTAAAGTCTTTGTTTTATCAATTATTGAAAGTGGGGTACCAACATCTTTTAAAAACAATTCTTATTGTGTATATTTAAAGCACATGATTTTGTGAAATACATATAGATAGTAAAATCGTTCCTATAGTGAAGCAAATTAACATATCCATCATCTCACATCGTGTATGGCACTCACATTTTGTGTGGCAAGAGCAGCTACAGTCTACTCATTTAGCAAACATCTCCAAAGCAATACACAATTATCAACTATAGTCCTCATTTTGTACATTAGATCTCTAGACTTATTCATCTTACAACATTGTATCATTTGAACTACATCTTCCATTTTCTCTACTTCCCACCTTCCGCCTAAAAACCACTGTTTGGTCTGTATCTCTGTATACTTGAATTTCTTTAAAGATTCTGTATATTAATGAGATCATACAATATTTTTCTTTCTGTGTCTGGTTTATTTCTCTTAGCATAGTATCTTCCTATCTTCCAGGTTCATCCATACCGTGGCAAACAGCAGGATCCCTCCTTTTTTTTTTTTAAGACAGTTTTGCTGTGTCGCCCAGGCTGGAGTACAGTGGCACGATCTTGACTCACTATAACCTCTGCCTCTCAGGTTCAAGCGATTCTCCTGCCTCGGCCTCCCAAGTAGCTGGGTCTACAGGTGCCTGGCACCATGCCCGGCTAATTTTTTTTTTTTGTATTTTTAGTAGAGACAGGAGTTTCATTATGTTGGCCAGGCTGGTCTTGAACTCCTGACCTTGTAATCTGCCCACCTCGGCCACCCAAAGTGCTGAGATTACAGGCATGAGCCACCGCGCCCAGCCAGGATTCCTCCTTTTTTAAAGCTGAATAAAATTCCACTGTGTAAGTATATGTAACACATTTTCTTTATTCATTCATCCACTGACAGACACTTAGGTTGTTTCCAAATCTTGGCTGTTGTGAATAATGCCACAAAGAACATGGGAATGCAGATATCTTTGTGGGGGATTTCATTTGAGTATACACCCAGAAAGGGGATTTCTGGGTCATATGGTACTTCTATTTCTGTTTATGAACTTCTATACTGTTTTCCATAATAGCTGCACCAATCTACATTCCCACCAAAAGTGTACAAGGGTTCCCTTTTCTCCACACTCTTGCCAATACTTATCTCTTGTTTTTTGATAACAGCTGTCCTAATTGACGTGAGGTGGTAACTCGTAGTAGCTTTGATTTGATTTCCCTGATTAGTGGTATTGAACATCTTTTCATATACCTGTTAGCCATGTTTATGTCATCTTTGGAGAAACAGGTCCTTTGCCCACTTTATCAGCTTATATGTTTTCTTGCTATTGAATTGTGTAAGTTCTTTATAAAGTTTAGATATTAGCCCCTCAGCAGAGATATGGTTTGTAAATATTTTTTCTCCATCTGTAGGTTGCCTTTTCATTTCGTTAATGGTTTCCTTTGCTGTACAGAAGTATTTTAGTTTGATATAGTTCCATTTATTTATTTTTGCTTTTGTACCCCAAGCTTTTGGTGTGATGTCCAAAAACTTATTGCCAAGGCCATGTCAAGAAGCTTTTTCCTTATGTTTTCTTCTAGGACTTTTATGGTTTCAGGTCTTATGTTCAGATCATTTATCCATTTTAAGCTGATTTTTGTGCATGGTATAAGGGTCCAATTTCATTTTTCTGCATGTGAAAATCCAGTTTCCCCAGCACCATTTATTGAAGAGATCATCCCTTCCCCATTATATCCTCTTGGTGCCCTTGTTGAAAATTAGTTAATCATGTATGTTTGGATTTATTTCTGGACTATTCTGTTCCACTGGTCTATGTGTCTATCTTTATGCCAGTACCATACTATTTTCATTACTATAGCTTTGTAATATAATTTTAAATCAGGAAGTTTGATGCCTCCAGCTTTTTCTCTTTTTCTTTACAAATTTTAGGATTGTTTTCTATTTCTTTGAAGAATGCCATCAGGATTTTGATACAGATTGCATTAAATATGTATATTGCTTTGAATAGTATGAACATTTTAACAATATTCATTCTTCTGATTCACATGCACAAGATATCTTTCCTTTCATTTGTGTTTTCTTCAGTTTCTTTCATGATGTTTTATAGTTTTCGGTGTATAAGTCTTTCACTTCTTTGGCTAAATTTATTCCTAAGTATTTTTTAATATTATAAATGAGATTTTTAAAATGAAATCTCTACTATTGGTGAATTTGCTTCATCCATTTACTTTGGAGGTCAGTTCTTATATAACATTTATTATTCTAGATGTATTGACCCCTTATCAAAATGTCTCCAGTAATATTTCTTAAGTTTAGTTTACTATTTTGATATTAATGTGGCCACTCCAGATCTCTTATGGTTACTGTTTGCATAATGTATCTTTTCCAGCTTTCACTCTCAACCTACTTATGTCCTTGAATCTCAGGTGTATATCTTGTTTTATTCAGTCTGATATTATCTGCCTTTTAGTGGAGATGTCTAGTTCATTCATAACCAATGTACTTATTGATACAGTTAGAATTTCTTTTACCATTCTGAGTTATTTTCATTGTGTGTCATGTCTTTCATTCCAATGTGGCAATATAATTATTAAAATTTAAGTTTATATAAAATGCCAACACATTTGGAAACTAATAATTTCTCACTAAAGAAAACATGCAAAATACAGATAAATGAAGAAATGACTCATACTTCTGTCTTCAAACATAATTTCATTTAATACTATGGTATACTGTCTTCTGGTCTTTAGTTTTTTTCTATTCATAGATGTTTGCTTATTTCTGTTTATTTTTTACAGAGTTTATATTATACTATGTATACAGTTGTTGCATATTTTTCTTATGTAGTCTATTATTTACATTTTTCATCTACTTCAACCACAGAAAAGATGTCAGCAGCAGAGAGATACTTGTAGTAGTTAAGCAGAGACCCTCTTGAAAAAGCTTTTGAATAAATGAAATGGTTCTGAATGGCCCTATTTTTAAAATAACTGTACTTGAATGTCAGAGGGTTGGTCTGAAATAAAAGGTATCTGAGAAGCATTTGCTGCATCAGGAATCTTGGTGTTAATACACTTGATGTTAGCTTCTATTTATGAAACAAAATGAAGAAAGGTCATGTTTGGTAAAATTCACCTCTAAAATGGCTGGACTTACTGTCTTGGGAGAGCGGTGTGAACTATTGATTATGTATGTGTGTGTGCATATATTCTCACATAATATCAAGCTTATTGATTTTATGGCATTCAACCCTTTTGTCTGTTTCTCTCTTGGCTCACTGCAACCTCCACCTCCTGGGTTCAAGTGATTCTTCTTCCTCAGCCTCCAGCTGGGATTACAGGCATGTGCCACCACACCCAGCTAATTTTTATACTTTTAATAGAGATGGGGTTTTGCCATGTCGGTCAGGCTGGTCTTGAGCTCTTGACCTCAAGTGACCTGCCAGCCTCGGCCTCCCAAAGTGCTAGGATTACAGGCATAAGCCACCACGCCTGGTCTGTTTTTAATGGGGCATTTGCCAATTACTCTATGTAGTTTCAGCAAATTTTGCTTAATGTGGTTAAATGCACACAAGTTCATGACTACATGGTGGCTGTTTATCTTTTTGGTGGACAGTTCCTTTTATGATGACTACACATTACTTGTTAATTCCTATCAATCGTTCTTTCCTTAAATTCTTATGCCTGATACATTATTAGATGAATAATATTTTGATTAATATTTTCTTGGTATACAGTTCTTTTTAAATCCTTTCCCTAAACTTTTGCAATATGTTTTAACCATATATCTTGCAAACAGCTGGTTTTTAAAAAAACCCAGTCCGAATGTGTTTGTTTTTTTTATAGACAGATCGAATCCATTTATATTTATTGTGATTAACAATATCCTTGGACTTCTTTGTACAATCTCATTTGAGTTTCCTATTTATCATGCTGTTAATTTGCCTCTCTTTATCTCTTTTGCCTACTAATTCATTAACTAAGTTTTCTCTAGGCCATTTTTTTTTTCTCTACAGGTTTGGAAGTTCCACATTCTAGTTCTCTTATTTTGGTGAATACCTTTAAATGTTTAACATGTATATCAGTAATGGATTGTGTTATATTCATGGTTGCCATAATCTTTTAAATAACCTTTCTATATTTGGGATACTTTTCTGATTATAGGTCCTACCTACCAGGATAGAATTGAGAACTCAAATTTCCTGCCTCTCTTGCAGTTAGAATGCAGGCCTGTGACATAAGCTCTACTTAACTAGATGTACCCATGGAAATGTAAGGAATGTGAGGATACAAGCTCTGCAGACAGCTACTACTCTCCTGGCTACAAGATCAAGTTCCAGACACAGAATTGACACTGATCCTGGGAGTAGGAGCAAATGAAGAAAAGTTGAGCTCCTGATATTTGGAGCTTGATGGGAACAGCATGCCAGTTAGTTCTGGCATGGTTTTGGGCATTTTTCTAGAAGTTTAGCCCAGGATTGTTTTTCCAGCTCTCTCAATAATTTTGTCATAAATTTTTAAAATTCCTGCATGGATTCTGTTGTTTACAACAAAGAACCTTAACCAATATAACTTTTCAAAGTCTAAGGTGAAGGAATATTTCGTTGCCTTTGAATAAAATAACTCTAGAATATTTTAGCTCAGAACTCCCTCCTACCATCATCTACCATATTTTAATAGATATTTTAATTTCTCCTGGTTTTAAAATTCCAAAATACTAGCACTTAAAAACATACTACTGATTCATATTAACCAAGATATTTGCTAATTTGTTTATTTTTTTCTTCAGGTTTCAGCTTTTTTCTTGTCGGAGTATATTTCCTAGGACTTCTTTCAACGAGTATGTGTGCATCCTAAATTTTGAAAATGTGTTTATTTTGTCCTTTCTCTTGAAAGATGGTTTAGCTACGTATAGAATTCTAGTTTCTCAGTTTTGGTCTCTTAATACTTTGAAAATATTTTCCATCATCTTCTGTCACAACTGTTGGTGATAAATCTGCTGACAGGATGATAGTCATTTCTCTTAGGGTAATTTGACTTTTCTCAGTGGTAACTTTTAACATAATTTTGTTACGTTTGGTATTGTTTAATTTCACTACTATGTACAGGTCTCAATTTCTAAAATTTATTCTGCTTGAGACAGCACACTCCTTTGATCTGACAACTCACATTTTTCAAGTCTGAAAATTTCTCAGACATCATCTCTGGAGATCACCTCTCCTTCCTTCTCTCCTCCTGAAACTCTTTTAGATATATGTTGGATCTTCTACTTCCAGCCTCTGGGTCTCTGAACTTACCTTTGCTGCCTTTTCTTTTTCTTTCTTTTTTTTTTGAGACGCAGTCTCGCTCTGTCATCCTGGCTGGAATGCACTGGCATAATCACAGCTCACGGCTCAGCCTTGAAGTTCTGGGCTCAAGGGATCCTCCCACTTCAGCCTCCCAAGCAGCTAGGATTATGGATATATGCCACCATGCCCAGATAACTTTTATTCTTAGTAGAGATGAAGTCTTGCTATGCTGCTCAGGCTGGTCTTGAACTCCTCACTTTAAGCAGTCCTCCTTCCTTGGCCTCCCAAAGTGCTGGGATTACAGGTGTGAGCCACTGTGCTTTGCCCTTTTGCTGCTTTGTTAGTCTATCATATGCATTTTCATAAGATAGGGATTATCTGGCTAAAAAGCCTTAAATATTTATTTATTTCCTACCACATAAGCTGCTCTTCTGGCTTTCACGGTCCTTATGCATCCAGGCTCTGCCACTGATTAGTTGGATAACTCTGGGAACACACAATTTCTTTGGGCTCCAGTTCCCAACATAAAAAGGTTAATAAAAAATTTAAATGAAGTAAGCATATAAGGTGCTGTGCAAGTGCCCAACAGTAAAAACAGTAGTAGAACAGTAAATAAAACGTGGTGTGGCTGCCTAGCTCACAGCAAATACCCTGGTGGTCACATCTGTATAACATCTTTCCTTCTATCATTTTGGACATGAATTCTGAATGGAGACTGTCATCAGCTCCAAGACCTTGAGGTAGTGATTGGCTGAGGCATGACCACATGAGTCTAGTCCAGCCAATTAATCATTACTTCAGATGTGTCAGGAATATTGACTTTTTCTTTTTATCACTGCAGAGTACTTAAAATGTGTCAGTGGAGCTACTGGCTGTAGTAATAGAGAAAAAGAAAGAGACGTGGAAAACGAGAGAAAAATAGATTGATTACTGGCAACAATTAAGTTCCTGGCCCCATTGGCTTCGATGATATGGTTTTTGTGGTGTTAAGAATTTCCCTAATATGTAAATATTTCATTATAAGCAGGAATAGCCTTACAATGAAGATTTTAAAAATATTAGAATTTGAACATGCACCTTATTTTTGCTCAGTTGCATAGTTTTTTTTTTTTTTTTTTTGAGACAGTCTCACTGTGTCACACAGGCTGGAGTGCAGTGGCACGATCTCAGCTCACTGCAGCCTCTGCCTCCCAGGTTCAAGCAATTCTCGTGCCTCAGCCTCCTGAGTAGCTGGGATTACAGGCATGTGCCACCACACCCAGCTCATTTTTGTATTTTTAGTAGAGACAGGGTTTCACCATGTTGGCCAGGCCAATCTCAAACTCCTGGCCTCAAGTTATCTGCCCACCTTGGTCTCCCAAAGTGCTGGAATCACAGGCATGAGCTACTACACCTGGCTGTATAGACTTTTTTCCCCTATTTTTTGCAGCAGCTATGAAAATGTACAAGGCGTCTTCAAAAAGTTCGTGGAAAATGCGTATTATGAAAAAATATGCATAGATTTTAATTTTTCCTTTTTTTTTTTCTTTTTGAGACAGAGTCTTGCTCCATTGCCCAGGCTGGAGTGCAGTGATGCCATCTTGGCTCACTGCAACTTCTGCCTCCCAGGCTTAAGTGATTCTTGTGCCTCAGTCACCCAAATTATTGGTATTACAGGCACGCACCACTACATCTGGCTAATTTTTGTATTTTTTAGTAGAAACAGGCTTTGGCCACGCTGGCCAGGCTGGTCTCAAATTCACGGGCTCAAGTGATCCACCTATCTTGGCCTCCAAAGTGCTAGGATTACAGCCATGAGCCACTGTGTCTCGCTGGATTTCAATTTTTTTTTTCCACCAACATAAACTTATATTAACTTGTTATAATGTATCTGAACAGGATACAGTTTGCAGCACTAAGAAGGATAAAACGTCAGTTTGAAAAGAGCCCCTATCAGAACAACATGAATTCTGTTAAAATTGAGGCAAGAACAAACCTCAAATTTATGGTGAAGCTTGGGTGGAAGAATGGTGAAATCACTGATGCTTTATGAATAGTTTATGGGGACAATGCCCCCTGCCCCCCAAAATAAGCAGTTTACAAATGGATAACTCATTTGAAGAAGGGACAAAACAATGTCAAACATAAAGCCCACAGTGGCAGACCATCCACACCAATTTGTGAGGAAAATATCTTGTTGTATCCTAATTGAAGAAGACTGATGATTAATCGCACGAACAAGAGCCAACACCACAGACATCTCAATTGGTTAAGCTTACATAATTCTGACTGAAAAATTAAAGTTGAGCAAACTTTCAACTCAATGGGTGCCAGAACCATTGGGCCCAGATCAGTTTCAGGCAAAAGAAAGGCTGTCAATAGAAATTTTAAACAAGCAGGGTCAAGACCCTAAAACATTCGTACACTTCTTCAAAGAATTCTAACAGATGAAACATGGCCTTACTATTATGATCCTGAAGACAAAGCACAATCAAAGCAATGGCTACCAAGAGGTGGAAGGGTCCAGCCAAAGCAAAAGCAGATCAGTGAAGAACAAAGGTCTTGGCAACAGTCTTTTGGGATGTTCAAGAAATTTTGCTTGACTTTCTGGAGGGACAATGAATGATAACATCTGCTTATTATGAAAGTGTTTTTGAGAAAGTTAGTAAAAGCTTTAGCAGGAAAATGCTCAATAAAGCTTCACTAGAGAGTCCTTCTCCAACATAATGCTCCTGCTCATTCCTCTCACCAAACGAGGGCAATTTTGTTAGGATTTTGATGGAAAACTGTTAGGCATCCACCTCATACTCCTAATTTGGCTCCTTCTGACTTATTTTTGTTTCCTAATCTTAACAATTCTTTAAAAGGCACGCATTTCTCTTCTGTTATTAACATTATATTATTACTGTAAAAAAGACTGCATTGACATGAATTCCCAAGACCCTCAGCTCTTCAAGGATGAACTAAATGGCTGGTATCATTGCTTATCATCTTGAACTTGACAAATCGTATGTCGAGAAATAAAGTTTATATTTTAATTTTAACCTTTAATTCTATTTCCCACAAACATTTGAAGTACCCTGTAATTGCTGTCATAATAATAATATAGTGTAATGGTCCTTCAGAGTTTTCCACAGCCTTTCATATTATTATCTTATCTGATGGTGTGAGATGAGTAGGCCAGGAAATGTTAAGCTTAGTTTTTTTATGAATGTTGAAACTGAGACACAGAGAAGTTAAATGGTGTTCATGGTGCAGAAGGGTGAGAACCCAGCTAGGTGTGAAGCATCATCTCTAAGGAGAGCTCCGTGCCTACTATAATACAGATGGTACGTCATAAAACATTTTCATTAATTACTGTTAATTGGAAAATTTCAAGAGAGTCCTGGAAAGTTTCATTAGCTTCAATCACAAAATCTATTAAAATGCATATTCAGTCCATAAATTCATACTCTCAAACACACTTACATTCTCCCAAAAAATCATCTTTGCTATATTCCTAATCAGGGTCTCACTGTGTTTTTAAATTCTAGAACTTTAACCTAGAGAAGAGATTATTTGGCGGGAAGAGGAGGGATATATTAATTCCTGGCTCAACATCCATAGTGCTTAACAGGCTTACTTATAAATGAGGGTAAATCCTAACACTCCTAGACCAAGATAGAACACGATTGGATATGGCACATGGGTAATTATTTACAAAGCTAACTTGTAATCACAAAGTACTGTAGTAATATTATCACAACACCTTTGTTTTGGAGAACTCAAATGCTTTCACGACATTAACTCATTCACCCTCACTGAACTGATAAGGAGGGGTTGGGTGACAAATAGTATCTCTATTTTATCTGCTGGAGTTGAAATAAAGGCGAAAGGAGCTACTGAAGAGAATGCAAAGGAAGAGCAGTTTGATTTCCTTTTTAGCCTCATTATGACGGTTAGATCATAGTTAAGAGAATTCCTCCATTTTAAGTAGAAAATATCATGACGAGGGACATAATTTTAGGTAAGAAATTGTTTCAATGGAACCATGGCATGGATATGTCAAAGAATATTGGAAGGGTCGTACTATCAGTTAATCAGGTGTGTTTTTGATCTTGCACTCTATTTTTTTTTTTTTTTTTTTTTTTGCGTGGCTAAAGCTAAGTTTTTTGTTGTAAGTGCAGCATTACAATAATCTGATAGTCCTGACGAAGATCTCCATTTCTCTAGACTGCCATTAGGCTCGAATCGATTCTCTAAATAAAGTCCATCCCAAGAGACACAACTGATGTAGGGGGTAGAAGAGACTTTTAAAAACCTACCCTGACGTCACACGTTTGTGTTTTAACCATCTGCACCTTTTATAAACCAGAGGCTGGAGCCGCCCGGGCGGACAGACCCAGGCGCACAACAATCTTCTCCCACACGAGCCTGGAATGGCAACAGCGTGCGGCTGGCTAAGAAAGAAAAGCCGTTTCAGAGCTGCGGGGTGGCGTGGGGGTGTGTGTGGCAGGATGAGGGAGTCATTCCTCTTCTCCTCCACCCAAGAATGCTATTTATTAGAAATCCTGCACATCTTTTTTTGTTTGTTTGTTTAAGAAAATTGATTTCTCTCGAGTAGGAGGCAAAATGCTTCAGATGCGAAATAAGGGGTGGAGGCAGCAAGCCTGGCTGGGAAGCTTTCAAGGGAAAACCACACAGCTTAGCTTCGGATTGGGACTACGGGCATAAAAAGGATTGGGCGTCCACAACCTGTTCGGCTGCGAAGACGACGCCCTTCCGTCCAGAGTGCCAGCATCATCCCCGCCCCTCACCCGGTCTCGGCCTGCAGCCCCCGGGGAGGACAGCAGCGCCCCCCATTCCGTGACCACCTCTCATTCCACTCCTTGGCTCCCCACCCTCCCCAAACCCAGGGGCGCATTCTCACGCTTTCTCCACGTGCAAGTTCGACTCACCCATCGCCACTCGCCGCAGCCCCCAGGTGCCCACCCCTTCCAGCCCTTCCGGTCCCTCACCCAGCTCCTTAGTCTTGCCCTGGCTGAGGGAGGTGTCCGCGCTCCACCTCCACGTGCGAGTCCGGGGCCGTTCCCCACCTCCCCCCGCTACCTCCGCCCCGGGCTCCGCCCACCACGCCTGAGGCGCGCGCCTGGGAGCCGGGACACCTGGCCACCCTCCCCCGGCCCGCGCCCCTGCCGACTCCCCCGCCCCGCCCGCGCCCCGGCCCCGCGCCCACCCTTGCGGCTTCCTCCGCCCGCCCCTCCCGTCGCGGGAGGCGGGGGGCACCAGCGAGCGCGGCGGCGTGGCCAATGGGCGCTCGGCTTACTCTGGCCTCTCCCCCGCGCGGCCGCCAATCGCGGCGGGCGGTGGTGGTAATATTGTGGAGTTTGGATGCCGCCGCTGCCGCGGGCTGGAACGACGCGGCCGCGGGGGCTGCCAGGGTATTTCGGGAAGGGGGCGTGAGGAGGCGGCGGCGGCGGCAGCGGCGGGTAGGGCAGGCAGCAGAGGGAAGGAGAAAGAAAGGAAGGAAGAGGGCGGGGAGTCCTCAGAGGAGGAGGCGGGACGGGCCGGGCTCCTTACCTCTCGGCGGCGGCGGCGGCGGCGGCGGCGGGCGGCCGGGGAGGCGGCGCCGCCCCCTGCCCGCGGTCTTCTCGGCGCAGTCGGCCGCGGACCCGCTGGTCCCGGGCAGCGGCTAAGGCTACTGGTGCGGGAGCAGTGGGCCGGGCGGCGGCGGCAGCGGCGGCGGCGGAGGAGGAGGCTGGAGTGGGCGCGGAGGCGACCGCCATGGCGTTCCTCAAACTCCGCGACCAGGTAGGTGAGGGGCTGCAGGGCGGGATCGCGCCGTCCGGGTAGGAAGGGAAGCAGGGCGGACGGGCAGTGTGGGCCGCTGGGGCGCCCGCTCGGCGGGGTGGTTGCGAGGGAAACGGGGGTCCTGCCCCGGGGACCTGCGCGAGACGGCGGGCCGGGGTCCGCTGGCGACCCGCTTGTCAGAGCTGCCGGGGCCCGGGTGAAGCCCACGTGCCGCCGGGGGTCTAGCCGCTGCAGCAAGAGGGGCGGGTTCCATGCTCACCGCCCTCGCGTCGGGCGAGCTGCCGGGCAAGCGCTTCCTCTTTCCTGCCAGGTGAGGCTCGGGCCTAACAGGTGGCTTCCCGGCTGCCGGGCGGGAGCAGTACTGGCGGCCGTGACCCAGGGTCACGACCTTGTTCTGTTTGCTTGGCTAGGTAGTGCGAGGTACTCTCTCTCCGGGTTAAAGGCAGTTGATTCCGCTTAGAGACTAGTTGCAAGTTTCCAGACTTGTTTTCTTTTGACATTTTGTGCACCATGTTGTTACTTTTCTTGACTTAGGAAGAGCTGGTCAAGGAATACAAGTCAAAAAGACTTGTAACTCTCTGGAACTGAAAAACTACTTTGTATCTAGGAACGAAATCGCAACTGTATCTGAATGTTTTATACACCTAAACATTTGGAAAGATGAGTAATAAGGCTTTTGAAAGATCCGGACGCTGCCAAACATTTTCCCCGTCTTTTAAGGAAAAGGAAAATTAATGTGTGACATTTAACATTAATTTGTCATAGGACACTTGCTAGTGTTAACAACTTATTTTTGCCATTTGTTTTCCTGAACAGAAGATGTTGAACAGATTTGAAGGGAAAATAACTTTCATGTTTTGGGAAACTATTTTGAAAGTGAGCACCCCGTTGGCGAAAACAATGGAGAAGAACCTGAGACTATTTTTTATATTAATAAAGATTGCACCTTAAATTCTGAATCTAAGTAATATCAAGAATTCTCATTTCATAAGTGAATTTTATGTTTAGGCTGATCGCAGACCTTGTGTATCATTTGGTATCAGAATGGTCTTCCCTGGTGTTAACATCAGGGCATGATACTTTGAAAAACTACAGTTTAGTCAATACAGTTTATACCTTGTATTTCAAATTATACACCTATTCTGTCCTATAAGAGAGCCACTAGCCACATGTATCAATTTAATTGAAATTAAACCAAGTTCCTTAGTTTTGCTAGCCACATTTTAAGTGCTCAGTAGCCACATGTAGCTATTGGCTATTGTATTGAATAGGACAGACATAGAACATTTATCTCAGTTCAGATAGTTCTTCTGGACAGCAGTGTTAGAGAATAGCAGGTAAAGCAGTTATAGCAGAAACCATTTCTGCTAATTCCAGTACAGTCCGTGCATCTTATACTCTTAACAATGTGAAACTCAAGATCTGGATTTTCCAGTAACCTTTACCAGTCAAATGGCACTTTGTGCTTCCATTGTTAATGGTTGAAGTAACGACTGATCGATGTTTTCCTTTGTTTCTAGTCCTGCATTTTTGAAAAGGTTGTTTTTGTGATTTAGATTACTATGTGCATTAGAAATTTGGTGAACTTTTAGGAGAGCCTCATATTTGATTCACCATCAGGTTTTAACAGAAACAGGATTGTGTTTTTCAGGATTGTGTTAAGCAAAAGTGCAACTGGATTTTATTCTGGAATTGCAATTGTGAGAAAATTGTGATGCCACTCCAGTCTTATGTATACCCATTAATATTCAGTGGTAATATTGAGCTTTAAAATGCCACTTGCGGCCAGGCGCGGTGGCTCACGCCTGTAATCCCAACACTTTGGGAGGCCGAGGCAGGCAGATCACTTGAGGTCAGGAGTTCAAGACCAGCCTGGCCAACATGGTGAAACCCCGTTTCTCTTAAAAATACAAAAATTAGTCGGGTGTGGTGGCACGCACCTGTAATCCCAGCTACTCTGGAGGCTGCGACAGTAGAAGTGATTGAACCCGGGAGACAGAGGTTGCAGTGAGCGGAGGTCGTGCCACTGCATTCCAGCCTGGGCAACAGAGTGAGACTCCATCCCCCACAAAAAATAAATGTCACTTGTAAATCTAATGGTCGGGGAAAAAGAACGTTGAGGTTTACCTCTAAACTACTAAGTAATTGGCTCATCTGGTCTCTCTTTTGGAAGACTTTGAGAAATAAGTTTGGTTTTGCCTAGTTTAAAGGGAATAGTTGTTTTTAGAGGGTATCTTATATGTTGTTTTATTAGCCATTGGAAATGATGGTAAAAGTGAAATAGCAAATATTCTTAAACTTTCCCATCTACAGGAAAAGCAGGTCAGCTAGATTATTTTGTTTGGAGTAATGGAGAAGATACGGGTAAGGACATAGAGACTTCTAAAGCTGGGTGGTACTGGCCATCACTTTTAGCTCAAAAGCCTTATATACACTTGACATAGGAAGTAGTAGAATGTACTTTTCTAGGTCTGTTTCCCTATTCACCTTGTGTTTTGTTTTCTTCTGGCTTTGTAAAATACAGTTTAATACATATAAGCTACAAATGCAAAAGGGTTGTTTTTCTTTGTTCATTTAAGCATCAGGAGGGTTCTAGATGGTTTAAACATAAAATCAGTAAGTAAAGCAATTTGTTCTCATAGCCAATCAATTTGAATAAGATAATTTTCTCTCATTTTGTGCCACCACCTAATTATGGGGGTAAGAAGTTATTACTGCATTACTTTCTGACTATGAGTAGATGAAAATGATTTTTAATTGTAAACTGAAAATAATTTGTTTTCTGTTTATAGGAATGGACACATTTTTTCCTTGAATTTTCACTTTAGTTTGAATAAATTTGTGAC
The DNA here is from genome assembly GCF_006542625.1 of Nomascus leucogenys. Lineage (NCBI taxonomy): Eukaryota > Metazoa > Chordata > Mammalia > Primates > Hylobatidae > Nomascus > Nomascus leucogenys. The sequence goes on along the minus strand of NC_044388.1, from coordinate 21,183,297 downwards.
AATTGCAGGGTTTTTTCTAATATCAGTGTTACGGTTTTCATTCTTGCAGTTGGTATGTTAAAATGTAATCATCCACAATTACATTTTAATTTGTGAGCAGTACACCCTAATAAGAAGGGTAGAAGATCATTGTTTAGGGATCACAGACTCACAACCAGTAAGTTAAATGGTAATTGACATTGGGCTTCAGTGTTGAGAAGACAATAGGGAGTAGTGGACATCATGGCAAATATGAACAACAAGTATGTTAGTGGCTGCCTAGCTTCAAGCCATTGTTACAGTGCTGGTGTGCCTAGCATTTTTAGAACTCCATTTTTTTTTCTTTTTGGAAGCCAGAAATCCAGATTGCTAGACAAAACCTCTCTCTACAGGTATTTGTAAACGTTGGCAAGTCGGTAGCTACCATTGACAACAATTAATGCTTTGGTTTTTAAAAAGGACTAGTAAGGAACCAGTTTTTATAACTGCTGGTTTAGATCAGTTTGAAAAAACAAAACTACAAAGTAAGATTCCCATTAAATACGGTTTTCTTCTAGATAAAACGGCCAGTGTGGTCAAAACACTTTTTACAAATTGCAATAAAGCCTACATACCATAAAGTTCACCCTCTTAAAGGGTACAGTTGAGTGGTTTTTAGTATGTTCACCAAACTGCAAACCATTATCACCATCCAATTCGAAAATATTTTTATCATTTCCAAAAAGAAACCCCATACCCATTAGCTGTTACTCTCCATTTTCGCTTTCTCCCAGCCCTGGCAGCCACTAATCTGCTTTCTGTCTCTGAATTTGCCTATTCTGGATATCTCAGATAAATGGAATCATACAATATGTGGCTTTTTGTATCTCATTCACTTAGCATATTTTTAAGGTTCTTCCATGCTGTGCAGGAATCTGTTGGTCATAAATTTTTGTATCATGTTTAGGAATTCCTAAAAGAAGTTTCTGTACTCAGGTCATCTCACTGCCTTCCGTAGTATGCATATGTGTAATCTAGGATAGTATTTATTTTTGTTTTTGGAATTTGTTTAATGAACTTTGTTTGCAGCAGTACTAAAGGGTAATAGCTTTTACATTTGGATCATTTTTGTGTAGGAGCCATCTTTGTGTGCTCCCTTATGGGTTAATGGTGAGGACTGATACGTTTAAGGTGTTGGGTTTTTTTTTTGTTTTTTGTTTTTTTAAACAGGGTTGGCATATATCAGTGAGAAAGGTGTTGGATGAATGTAAGTAACTTAACCACTATTTTGGATAGTTAATAAGTTCTTATTTGATCAAGTACACACTAAGAGTGGAGCATTGTTTGATCTTTGAGGAAAAAAAACACAAAAAAATGACGATTCTTGGGAAATCTTACAGTAGGGGATACAGAATGGATGAAATACTTGAAGAAGAACACTGATGCCCAGATATTCAGGTACTCTATGTAGCAGGTGTCTTCCTGTTTTTTTTTTTTGTTTGTTTGTTTGTTTGTTTTTGAGATGGAGTTTTGCTCTGTCACCAGGCTGGAGTGCAGTGGCACGATCTTGGCTCACTGCAACCTCTGCCTCCCTAGTTCAAGCAATTCTCCTGCCTCAGCCTCCCTAGTAGCTGGGACTACAGGCGCCCACCACCACACCCAGCTAATTTTTGTAATTTTAGTAGAGACGGGGTTTCACCTTGTTGGCCAGGATAGTCTCAATCTCGTGACCTTGTGAGCCACCCACTTTGGCCTCCCAAAGTGCTGGAACTACAGGCGTGAGCCATCACGCCCGGCGTGTCTTCCCATTTTGTGCTGGAGATGACGGGACACAAGGGTGGAGTAGCTACCATCTCTACCCTTAGAAGAGGGAAAAAAAACGCATAGATGTAGGGTAAGTGAGATACATCACATGAAAAGGCTTATAGAGGCTGAAGGAAAACGTGGAGCATATTAATTGAAAATATAACATACAGTTCAAAAACAAGTTCTCTGTTTCCTCACTTTTTGGATACCTTTTGCAATACAAAATAGAACCTGGTGAGCTCCATAAGAGGTGCAGATAACGTGTTTCAGAATTTAAAAGGATCAGATAACCTGATTGTAAGTGGAGGGAAGCCTTCATGGCAGGGGAGGTATTTTAGGTTCACCAGAAGTATATGTGGATGTTGAAAGCAAGCAGTTGTCAGTGAAAGCAACAAGAGGGAACTGTGAAGGCAAGCCAGGAAGGATGGTTGGGATAATCAGGAGATAGTCTTGATTGGGGTGTGTAGTTGGAAAAGAGAAGATAAATTAGCTAAGTTAACAGTGACTACATTAAGTACTTTGAATCCCAGGCTGAGAAGTTTGAACTTCATTGGTAAGTGATGGGACGTTTGAGCTGGGCCTCCTTAAAATAGGGCCAGCGAAGGTTTTGGCAAGAATGTGCCGGTATGTATTTTACTCAAGAGGATTTATAACTTTATTAGATCCTCAGAGGGGTCCATGATCACTGAAAGTTAGATAACCATTACAGGTTTTGGAAGAGTAGATTACAAAAGGCAGACAAACAGGGACACCCAAGACCAGTTAGGTAGCTACTGCTGTAAATCAGAACATACGTAAAATATTTTAGTACAGAACATTAAGTACTAGGCAAAAGTTTGAATCAGAGTGAGTATATCTTAAAATATTTCTCATAGCTATATTAATGACCTGTTTGTATCTACAATTGAGTGTCTTGGAGTCGTATGATAATTGGTAATTTTTTGGATACATAGTTCCACTAGGGTAAATTCAACATTATAAAAATACAATTAAACATTGATTATAGGGCCAGGCACGGTGGATCACGCCTGTAATCCCAGCACTTTGGGAGACCGAGGCGGGCAGATCACGAGGTCAGGAGATCGAGACCATCCTGGCTAACACGGTGAAATCCTATCTCTACTAAAAATACAAAAAAGCCGGGCGTGGTGGCGGGCGCCTGTAGTCTCAGCTACTTGAGAAGCTGAGGCAGGAGAATGACATGAACCTGGGAGGCGGAGCTTGCAGTGAACCGAAATCGTACCACTGCACTCCAGCCTGAGCGACAGAACGAGACTCCATCTCAAAAACAAAAAAACAAAAAACATTGATTATGGTAGTTCAAGAGCAGATAACCCAAATAGTTATATTTGGGATACATTAAGTTTTTTCAGCATTTTGTCTAATTTCCTTTTTAATTTTCTAGTCTAATGTAAAATTTATATTCAGTGAATGTACTCATTCTGGACTGGGGTGAGATGCCAATGGAAAATACCCTGTACCTGGAGGAAATAATTAAGGATTAGGTCTTTTGTTTTGAATAATGTATCCTGTGGGCGGTTCACATCCTATCAAATCAGTCACAAAGTCATACCTTAAATTTAAAGCCAAAATTAATGAAATTATTAGTTACTTAAAACAGTAATGTTTTAAACTGTTACTGGGGTATTGTATACAATGTAAAGTTGAAATGGTTTAATTTTTCAAATATTTTAGGTTTAATTTCCATTCCCATCCCTCATCCCCAATTTTTAGTTATGCTATTAAATTATTCATTCACCCTCCTTAAGCAATAATGCTTTAAAAAAAAGTTACCAGGATTCTTCTATATGTATGCTGATTGGCTTACATAGTACAGTCTGGATAGAATTATTACGCTTATTAACTTTTTTGAGAAGACTAATTTTGCCTAGTCAATTTAAGTTGACATTGAGTGAGTGGCCCAGGCTGGAGTGCAGTGGCGCAATCTCGGCTCGCTGCAAGCTCCACCTCCCAGGTTCACGCCATTCTCCTCTCTCAGCCTTCCAAATAGCTGGGATTACAGGCACCCGCCACCATGCCCGGCTAATTTTTTGTATTTTTAGTAGAGACGGGGTTTCACTGTGTTAGCCAGGATGGTCTGGATCTCCTGACCTCGTGATCTGCCCGCCTGGGCCTCCCAAAGTGCTGGGATTACAGGCGTGAGCCACCGCGCCCAGCCTAAGTTGACATTCTTATTGGTAAGGGTTTACTTATCTAGATTTATCTATTTATACGTTTAAAGGTATGTATTTTCTATTCCTCAGGATTTAAGGCCAAAGATAATATTAAAACATCTAGCACAAGACAGTTAAAATACTTTAAAAAGAAAATTGTGTAGAGAAATACTTGTTTCAGAAGCTTAGAATAAGAGTTGTTATAGATGAGCATTACATTTATTTCCTGTTACCAAAAATACTAAAGAAATACAGGTTTTATAATAAGCATAAATTAGTATAGAGAGGCAGCCTTTTCTCTTGAACAATTTCTGTGTTAAAAAGTTTGATCTTTTTTTATATTTTAACCAGCATTATTGGGATGTAATTCACACACACACTTAAACTGTACAATTCAGTGTTTTTTAATATATTCACAAAATTGTGCAAGTACCACCATAATCAATTTTAGAACATTTTATGACAAAAACCTCTTACCCCTAAACTATCAACCCCCAAACCTCCATTCTTGCCAGCTTCTTGACAACTACTATTCTGTCTCTGTAGACTTTTCCTGTTTCACTTAGTGTGTTTTCAGGGTTCATCCACTTTGCAGCAAGTATCGGTATTTATTTTTAATTGCTGAATAATCCATTGTGTGGATATACCATATTTTCTTTATCCATTCATCAGTTCATGGACATTTGTGTTTACATTTTTTGGTTGTTATGCTGATATAAACATTTGTGTACAAGATTTTATGTAGACATAAGTTTTCATTTATCTGGGATATGGGAATGGAATCATTGGGTAATATGGTAACTCTGTATTTAGCCTTTTGAGGAACTATTCTGTTTTCTAGAGTGGCTGCACCATTTTTCATTCCCAGCAGCGTATGAGCATTCCAGTTTCTCCACATCCTCAATACTACTCGTTATTGTCTGTCTTAAATTATAGCCATCCTAGTGTGTCTGAAGTTGTATCTCTTTTATTTATTTATTTATTTATTTTTGACACAGAGTCTCACTTTGTGACTCAGGTTGGAGTGTAGTGGCATGATCATGGCTCACTGCAGCTTCAACCTCCTGGGCTCAAGTTATCCTCCTGCCTCAGTTCCCCAAGTAGCTGGGACTACAGGTACATGCCACTATTCACAGCTAATTTTTTTTATTTTTGGCAGAGAGGGGTTTTTGCCATGTTGCCCAGGCTGGCCTTTAATTTATGAGTTCAAGCGATGTGCAGCCCTCCCCCTCCCCGGCCTCCCAAAGTGCTAGGATTACAGGTGTGAGCCACTGCACCTAGTCATGAAGTAGTATCTTATTGCAGTTTTGATGGCTAATGATGTTGAGCATCTTTTTGTGTGCATATTGGCCATTTGTGTGTCTTTTTTGGAGAAGTATTTATTTGTGATAAGGATATAGGAAAAAAAAAAAAACCCAGTTTCTTTTACTATAATCTGACAACATAGAATGCTTTTGTGAGCAAATGTGTCACATTTCAGTTTTCCCCCACATACCAAGGAAGCAACCAGTTCTTCAGCAAATTCTCCATTGTACACCAGCTAGATGTCCTCTCATTCAGTTCATTTCTGACACTGTCTACCTGTAGATATTGTCAGATTCACAAGTGCAGTCCCACAAGACTGCCTCCACTTCCGATGCCAGTTGCAAGCCCCAAGTTGTTTTACTTGGGCTTCTGATGACTGGCTATAAATTGGAGTTCCCATGACCCCCTCCTTGGGTTTGATTAATTTGGTGGAGCAGTTCACAGAACTCAGGGAAAACCTTATTTTTACTTATTTATTCTAAAGGATGTTACAAAAGGATACAGATGGAAGAAATACATAGGGTGAAGTATGGCAGAAAGAGTAGAAGCTTCCATGCCCTGTCTGGGGATGCCACTGTGCAGGAATCTCCGTGTGTTCAGCCCAGAAGCCCCCTGAACCCAACAGAAGAGAAGACAGAGACAGTAGGCAAGAAGGCCATGTAAAGATGGGGCAAAGGTTGGAGTCTTGCAGTTCCAAGCTAGTGAACTCCAGGAGCCCAGATGCTGGAAAAGGCAAGGAAGGACTTCCCCTTAGTGTTCAGAAGGTCACCTTGATTTCAGGCTAGTACTCTCCACAACTGTGAGAGAATACATTTCTGTTTTTTTAAGCTACCAAATTTATGGTCATCTGTTATGGTCATTTGTTAGCCCTAGGGAGCTAATATAAGGAAAAGTTTTTAGCTCTTACATTAAGGGCTGTGATCCATTTTGAGTTGTTTTGTATATGCTATGAGGTAGGATTTCAACTTCTCTCTCTCTCTCTCTCTAGATATATATATATATATATATATATATATATATATTTATTTATTGCATGTAGATACCCAGTTGTCCCAGTGCCATTTGTTGAAAAAACTAGTCTTTCCCCCATTGAATTGTCTTGGCATCTGTATCATAAATCAGTTGACTCTAAATGTGAGAGTTTATTTCTGGGCTCTCAGTTCTATTCCGTTGGTCTATATGTCTGTCCCCATGCCAGTACCATGCTGTCTTGGTAACTGTAGCTTTGTAGTGTACAGAGTCAGAGATCGCTTCCAACCCCACTTTAACCTCTTACTAGGCTTTTCAGCTGAGTCTAGAAACCACATTGACACCAGGCAGATTAACGAGAAAAATGTACAAATTTAATAAGTTTTCTGTATACATGGTGATCTTCACAAGAGATTGAATTCTGAAGAAGTGACCAAAGCAAGATGCTTTTGTACTTTTTCGAAAAAGAATGATAAATTTGAGGAAAAATGATAGAACAAAGAAAATCTGGCTGGGGCAGAAAATTTTCTAGGGGAATAACTAGGAGATATATTGGGGAGGGGTGTGAAACAGGTAGAAGATAAGGATTACTTCCTTAAGAATATTTATTCAGGTCCATTGTAGCTTCCAATTCCAAGTCTCTGGAAGTAAGGGTTATTTTTCTCTACCTGGTATGGTGAGGGTACCCCTCCTAGAGGAATCTTTATGTCTTGCTGCGTGTAGGAAGAGACAGGTTAGCTCACCCTGTCTTTGTAGAAAACTACAATTTCTCTGAGGTTTTCAACTCAAAATAATCACTATACCAATCTGACTTATATCTTGGAATGACAGATCCTTCACTCCTTCAGTAGTAAGCTTGAAAGTGGGAAGTGCAAGTCTTCCAACTTTGTTTTTGTTTTTCAAGATTTTGGCTTTTATGGGTCACTTGCATTCCCATATTTTAGCATCCATGGGTCAACTTCTGCCAAAAAGACAGTTGTAATTTCGATAGGTATTGCATTGAATCAATAGATCAATTTGGGAAATATTGCCATCTTAATGATAATAGTCTTTCCATGAACATGGGATGCTTTCCATTTATTAAGGTTCTTTAATCTCATCGTATCTTGTAGTTTCAAGAGTACAAGTTTTGGACTTTGTTAAATTTCTAAGGTTTTAAAATGCTATTGTGTATGGAATTTTCTTATTTTTAGGTTGTTTATTGGTAATATATAGAAATACAAGTGATTTTATATATTGCTCTTGAATCCTACAACTTTGTTGAACTTTCTTATTAGCACTAATACTTTTTTAGTGGCTAGAGATAATTTTCCGTGACTAGAGATAATTTTGCTTTTTTCTTTCCAGTCTGGTTGCTTTTTATTTCTTGCTTGCTTGCCCAGACTAGAACCTCCAGTACAATGTTCAGTAGAAGTGGTGAGAGTAGACATCCTTGTCTTGTTCGTGATCTTTCATCATTAAGTATGATGTAGCTGTTGGTTTTTCATAGATGGTTTTTATTAGGTTGAGGAAGTTCCTTCCTATTTCTAGTTTATTGATTGTTAGCTGCTGCTATTTTGTTTTGTTTTGTTTTTGTTTTTGTTTTTTGAGATAAGGTCTCACTTTGTCACCCAGGCTGTAGTGCAGTGGTGTGATCATGGCTTACTTGCAGCCTCGACCTCCTGGGCTCAAGCGATTCTCCCACCTCAGCCTCCTGAGTAGGTGGGACCACAGGCATGCGCCACTATGCCTGGCTAATTTTTTAATTTTTTTGTAGAGATAGGTCTCCCCCTGTTGCCCAGGCTGGTCTTCAGCCTTTAGGCTCAAGTGATCCTCTTACCTTGGCTTCCCAAAGCACTGGGATTACAGGTGTGAGCCACTGCATTCAGCCATTGTTAGCTTCTTAAACATGGATTAAATACTAGCCCCTGTCTTGGGCATTGTAGCTATTTGGGTATAATGAAAGTTTAGGAAAGAAAAATCCCCTGGTTTTAACCAAGATCACATTATTGTCAGAGCTTCTTCATTCTTAAGACTTCCAAATACTGTTTCTTTAGTGGTGATTCCCAAATTTGTGGCTCTGGTTTTGAGTTTTCACCTAAGTTTGAATCTCTCTAACATCTGCCTATTTGATGATTCCAGTTAGCTACATTTGTGTTGCCCCAAATTCAGCATGACTGTTTGTAAATTTATTTGACTCTGATTTTATGGTGCATCAAGTGCTATACCAGACTCAAAAGGACACAAGAGTGTGTTTGGAGAACTGTCAAGAAGTAAATATGGTTGCAACACAGAGGACTTGAAGTGAGAAGAGAGGACCCTGGTGGAGATAAGGGCGAAATCATGCAGATCCTGTGTGCTGAGTTCTAAGTTGGAACTTTATTCTGAAAGCAATGATGAGCCACTGGAAGAGGCAAAGCAGGGAATCGGTGCAGGATTTTGTTTTGAGTCAATTCTGGAAGATAGTATAGAATATAGGTTTGTCTTGAAGGTGAAGCTGGAGGAAGGTGGAACTGGTAGGAAGTGCTATCCATTTGAAAAGCTGTTTGACCTAAGACACTGGCAAAGGGGATGGATTCCAGAGATACTTAGGATGCAAAATTGATAGGACTTGATAACTGGATAGTAGGGCTGACGGAGAAGGATGACTCTTCAGTGACTCCTGGGGATTTGACTAGAGGGCCTACGTGGATAGAGCATGCTGGAAGAGCTGGTTTGAAGGTGAGGTGAATTCAGTTTTGGATAGATTGAGGACATCTAAATGGAGAAGTGTTGTTACAGTAGGCAGTTAAATGTGAGGCTGGGCTTTTAGGTGATAATTAAAGTGAATGAGGTCACTCAAGGAATGAGAAAAACCTCATGGCCCAGCAGAGTATCATGGAAAATATGGAATGAATGGAGGAAAGAAAACCTAAGAAGCTACTAGAGTTAGGAAGAAAGTCATATGAGATTGCTATCACAAGCAATCCCAGTTGCACCCTATATTCTCTTAGGCATGAAGTCTTAATTTTTTCATCACTTTTTAGTTTTTATTTAGTACATTCTTTTAAATTTTTCATGGAAATGTTTCTTGTTTGCTCCAAGTTCTTTACTTTATAAGCCATTGTTTCCTAACTTTGGAGCATACATCAGAATCACTTGGCAAGCTTAAACACAGATTCTTTGGGATCCTATTAGACCTGCTGAATGATGATCTCCTGGAGGTAATGCCCCGGAATCTGTGTCTTAAAACCTCTTGTGGTAAAGACCAGCTTGCTGTTTACCAAACTTGTTTTCTTTTCTCCCAGGCCCCAGCTAACTTATATTTACTACACCTTTTGTGTTTGGGGATGGCCATATGATTGAAATCTGGCCATAGGAAATAAAGCAGAAGTGTGGAGTGTTACTTTAGTCCTGGCAAATAGAAACCTCCCTTGAAAGATTCTCTTTCTTTTCCACCTGCTGGCTGGGTGATGGTTGCCAGAGCAACTTTGGAAATGAGGGGTCAAAGAGAACTGAACTTCCTTCAGCCTGGGTTGTCTCCAACCTCCTCAGGCACACCCAGCTGATCGTTTAGATAGATTTTTTGACTTTATGTGAGCATGAAATAAAAATAACCTATTCTGTTAAGTGGTAATTTGGGATTTATCCATTACAACATCCACTGTTACTTTAATCAGTGGAGCTCCTTAGATTGTTATAAAATGGTCAGAATTTAGGAACTGTTGCCCTTGGTTTATACTGTTTGTATTTTTTAACGCATTTATATGGTAGGTAAGCTTTCAGCTATTGACTTCCAGACCCTGTATATATTGTTTGTGAAAGCAGCCTCATGGGCTTTACCCTGCAGAGCCACAGAGGCAGAGCTGCCCAAGGCCTTGAGAGCTCACCTCTTGCATCAGTGTGCCCTGGATGTGAGACATGGAGTCAAAGGAGATTATTTTGGAGCTTTAAGATTTAATGACTGCCCTGCTGGGTTTCAGACTTGCATGGGGCCAGTAGCCTCTGTTTTGGCCAGTTTCTCCCATTGGAACGGGAACATTTACCCAATGCCTGTACCTCCATTGTATCTTTCAAGTAACTAACTTGTTTTTGATTTTACAGGCTCGTAGATGGAAGAGACTTGCCTTGTCTCAGATGAGACTTTGGGCTTGGGCTTCTGAGTTAACGCTGGGATGAGTTAAGATTTGGGGCGACTATTGGAAAGGCGTGGTTGGTTTTGAAATGTGAAAAGGACATGAGATTTGGGAGTGGCCAGGTGTGGAATGATATGGTTTGGCTGTGTGTCCCCACCCAAATTTCTTCTCAAATTGTAATCTCCACATGTCAGAGGAGGGGACTGGTGAGAGGCTATTGGATTGTTGGGGCAGATTTCCCCCTTGCTGTTCTCTTGATTAGTGAGCGCGTTTTCACGAGATGCAGTGGTTTAAAGTGTATGGCACATACCCTTACCTCCTGCTCCACCATATTAAGACGTGCTTGCTTCCCCTTCGCCCTCCACCGTGATTCTAAGTTTCTTGAGTCATACTTTTTATTAAGCCTGTGGAACTGTGAGTCAATTAAACCTCTTTTCTTTGTAAATTACCCAGTCTCAGGTAGTTATTTATAGCAATGTGAGAGTGGACTAATACGTGAAGGTTAACAACAGCTAGCTTTTAAGGGATGTATAAGCGGACTTCAGCATCAGGGTGAGCAGTGGAGTTTAAACCAGATAGAATAGCAGGTGTGGTATTAGTCAAGTAGATCTAATAAGTAGCCTAATCCAAGGCATAGGCAGGTAGTTAGAAACTAGCATGTCTGTAATAGCCTGAATGATTGAAATAGAGATGTCTGCGATCAAGAAACTTCAACAGATAATGCCAAGGAGCTGTAATCTTTTAGACATTCTCGGGACAAAGAGGGCCTAGTTGGAGTATTTCCCAATTGAGAAGCTAGTCAAGAGGGATAAATGTAATATGGAATATATATACTTTAGAAATGTTCTGGAAGATTGTGTATATGTTATGTAACAGTTAATCCACTCATTTAATAATAGGTGACTTGCTATTTTGAAGAAATGCATTTTAAGTTATTTTTAAAATAGTGATATGGTTTGGATTTGTGTCCCTGCCTAAATCTCATGTCTACTTGTAATCCCCAATGTTGGAGGTGGGACCTGGTGGGAGGTGACTGGATCATGGGGGATTTCCCCCTTGGTACTGTTCTTTTTTTTTTTTTTTTTTTTTTTGAGACGGAGTATCGCTCTGTCGCCCAGGCTGGAGTGCAGTGGCGCAATCTCAGCTCACTGCAAGCTCCGCCTCCCGGGTTCACGCCATTCTCCTGCCTCAGCCTCTCCGAGTAGCTGGGACTACAGGCGCCCGCCACCACGCCCGGCTAATTTTTTGTATTTTTTAGTAGAGATGGGGTTTCACCATGGTCTCGATCTCCTGACCTCGTGATCCGCCCACCTCGGCCTCCCAAAGTGCTGGGATTACAAGCGTGAGCCACCGCGCCCAGCCCCCCCTTGGTACTGTTCTACATTCTCGGGAGATCTGGTTGTTTAAAAGTGCCTAGCACCCCCCCGTCCCCATCTTGCTCCTGCTCCAGCCATGTAAGATATGCCTGCTTTTCCTTTGCCTTCTGCCATGATTATAAGTTTCCTGAGGCCTCCCCAGAAGCAGAAGCTGCTATGCTTCCTATACAACCTGCAAAACTGTGAGCCAATTAAACCTCTTTTCTTTGTAAATTACCCAGTTTCAGGTATTTTATAGCAGTGTGAGAACCGACTAATACAAATAGAGTCCCTTAATAAAACAAATTCTCATTCAGTTAATCTTTTATTATAAAACTGAATTTCTGTATATCATCTTCACTTAAATTTAAGTGCAGTGACTGTTTAACTATTACAGATTATCAATACAGAGATTATTTTGCATGTCTTGGTGTTTTATTGGTTTTAGAACCTCCTATGTTTTAACTATTAAAGTATTATTTTTAATGTCACTAATCAACCTGTTCGTATTTTTGTCTCCTTACTAAAAATATTCTGCCTTATAAGCCTTCCAGATCCATTATAAAATCACATGAACCCTTTACCTGCTCACCTTCTTGTTCTGTTACTTTCTTGGAGCCTTAGTTTTGAGATTGAGATTTTTTTTTTTTTTCTCTGACCACAACTTCTTTCATTGTCGGTTCTCCCACTTGTTTACCTACAGTGAATATGAACTCTGCTGTGTTGGAACCTACTTTATCTAATCTGTTTGGTTCCCTTTGGCCACAAACTGACCTCTTGAGAAGTCTTGACCTTGTGATTTGAGCAATATTATCTATAATAGCGTTTTCTGAAGTATGGGACAGTTTTTACTACCAGTGTATTTCTTGAGATTTTGTTTGGGTGGCCAGTCTACTTTAATTACTAGATATTGATTGATATTTCTTTGCTCACAGTCCAGAATCAGTCCAGACTGGGGGTTGTAGGCATAATTATCCCATGCCTGCTTTATTCTGGGCTATTTGAGGGTCTCGCAGCTCACTTCATATCAACTGTTAGAGAGCTTTATTCTTCATTTTGTTCTCTTCAATACCCATCCCCTTTTTCTTCAACTATCACCTACCCTACCCAGCTTTCATTCCTGCATTTCCACCTCAACCTCCCTTCCTTTAGCCCTTTTGGCCCAACTTTTTAAGCCTTAACTCCTAATATACACACACTTTCAATCTTCTCCTTTTCATCTCCATCTTCTGCCTCTTGCAACTTGCCCATTGCTTTCGTATTGATACCCTTGCTTATTGTAAATTGTTTTATTTCTACACTTTGATTTTTGCCTCTTTTTTTTCTTACTTTTGGCTCAAACTGGCCTACTGTACTCTTAATTCTATCTGTATCTGAAATTTAGATGTATTGTTGCTCTTATTTGTATTCATATTTTTACCCATTGCCTTCTTGATACCTTTCCTTATTGTAAATTGTTTTATTTCTACACTTTATTTTTGCCTCTCTCTTTTTTTTTTTTTTCTTATTTTTGGCTCAAACTGGCCTACTGTACTCTTAATTCTTTATCTTTATCTGAAATTTAGATGTATTGTTTCTCTTATTTGTATTCATTTTTTTACCCATTGCCTTCTTGATACCTTTCCTTATTGTAAATTGTTTTATTTCTACACTTTAATTTCTGCCTCTCTCTTTTTTTTTTTTTTTCTTATTTTTGGCTCAAACTGGCCTACTGTACTCTTAATTCTATCTTTATCTGAAATTTAGATGTATTGTTTCTCTTATTTGTATTCATTTTTTTACCCATTGCCTTCTTGATACTTTTCCTTATTGTAAATTGTTTTATTTCTACACTTTAATTTCTGCCTCTTTTTTTTTTTTTTTTCTTATTTTTGGCTCAAACTGGCCTACTGTACTCCTAATTCTATCTTTATCTGAAATGTAGATGTATTGTTTCTCTTATTTGTATTCATTTTTTTACCCATTGCCTTCTTGATACCTTATTGTAAATTGTTTTATTTCTACATTTTAATTTCTGCCTCTCTCTTTTTTTTCTTATTTTTGGCTCAAACTGGCCTACTATACTCTTAATTCTATCTTTATCTGAAATTTAGATGTATTGTTTCTCTTATTTGTATTCATTTTTTTACCCATTGCCTTCTTGATACCTTTCCTTATTGTAAATTGTTTTATTTCTACACTTTAATTTCTGCCTCTCTCTCTCTTTTTTTTTTTTTTCTTATTTTTGGCTCCAGCTATTCTACTGTACTCTTAATTCTATCCTTATTTGAAATGGAAGTGTATTGTTTATCTCTTATTTTTCATTTTTTTTGCACTTCTCCTGCCACTACATATTGTTGTATATTGGTGTCCGATGGACCCTATTAAGATTCTGATGCTCAGATGGGGCAAAACCAGGTGATAGAGTTTGGATGTGTGTTCTTGCCCACATCTCATGTTGACACGTAATCTTTAGTGTTGGGGTCGGGGTCTGGTGAGAGGTGATTGGATCATGAGGGCAGATTTCTCATGAATGGTTTAGCACCATCCCCTTGATGATGTCCCTGTGATAGTGAGATCTGGTCGTTTAAAAGTGTGTGGCACCTCTCCACTTGATCTCTCTTGCTCCTACTTTCACCATGTGATGTGCCTGCTACCTCTTTGCCTTCCACCATGATTGAAAGCTTCTTGAGGCATCCCTGGAAGCAGATACCACTATGATTCCTGTATAGCCTGCAAAAGCATGAGCCAATTAAACGTCTTTTCTTATAAATTACCCAGTCTTGAATATTTCTTTATAGCAAGGCAAGAACAGTCTAATATACCAGATAAGCAACACTCTTTACATAATTTAGCCTTAACAAGGCTTGTTTCTGTCCGGGTATGCTATATATAGTAGTATAACTTTAAAAATCTTGTTTTCTTCAGTATAAAGCAGTAAATCAAAGTTGTTTGAGTTGAATTTCTTTGGTTAGTGAAAACATCCCCATCAGCATATGTCAAGTTTAAATATTAATATATGTAATATTCCAAAAAAGCCAAACTTTTATTTATCTTTTAAAAAATTTTTGTTTTTAACTTTTGTGGGTACACAGTAGGTGTGTATATTTATGGGTTACAGGAGCTATTTTGATACAGGCATGCAGTGCATATACTAACCACGTCAGGGTAAATGGAGTATCCATCACCTCAAGCATTTGTGCTTTGTGTTACAGACAACCCAATTATGCTCTTTTATTTATTTTAAAATGTTCGTTTAAATTATTTTTGACTATAGTCACCCTGATGTGCTGCCAAATGCTAGGTCATATTCATTCTTTCTATTTTTTTCTACCCATTAACCCTCCCCACCCCTCCATCCCCCAACTACCCTTCCCAGCCTCTGATAACCATCCTTCTACTCTCTGTCTCCATGAGTTCAATTGTTTTAATTTTTAGCTTCCACAAATAAGTGAGAACATGCAAACTTTGTCTTTTTGTGCCTGGCTTATTTCACTGAACATAATTACCTCCAGTTCCATGTTGTTGCAAATGACAGGCTGTGATTCTTTTTTATAGCTGAATAGTATGTGTGTATGGACCATATATTCTGTATTTGTTAATGGACGTTTAAGTTGTTTCCAAATCTTGGTTATTGTGAATAATAACCAAGGTTTTTATATATAATATGCATATTATATATCAATTATTATAAAATAATATAAAAATTATATCTAATGTTATATATAAATATTATACACAATATATAACATTATACATATAAATTATGTCTATATAATAACATGGGAGTGCAGATATCTCTTCGATATACTGATTTCCTTTCTTTGGGTTATACCAAGCAGAGGGATTGCTGAATCATATGGTCGTGCTAGTGCTATTTTTAGTTTTTAGAGGAACCTCCAAACTGTTCTCCCTAGTGGTTGTACTAGTTTGCATTCCCACCAACAGTGTACAAGGGTTCCCTTTTCTCCACATCCTCTCCAGCATTTGTTATTGTCTGACTTTTGGATAAAAGCCATTTTAACTGGGGTGAGATGATAGTAGTTTTGATTTGCATTTCTCTGATGCTCAGTGATGCTGAGCCCCTTTTCATTTACCTGTTTGCCGTTTACATGTTTTGAGAAATGCCTATTCAGATCTTTTGCCCATTTTTTTTTTATTGGGTTATTAGGTTTTTTTTCTATACATTGTTTGAGCTCCTTATATTCTCTGGTTATGAATCCCTTGTCAGAGAAATAGTTTGCAAATATTTTGTCCCATTCTGTGGGTTGTCTCTTCACTTTGTTGATTATTTCTTTTGCTGTGCAGAAGCTTTTTAACTTGATGTGAAAATATTTTCTCCCATTCTGTGGGTTATCTCTTCACTTTGTTGATTATTTCCTTTGCTGTGCAGAAGCTTTTTAACTTGATGTGACCCCATTTGTCCATACTTGCTTTGATTGCCTGTGCTTGTGGTGTATTAGCCAAGAAATCTTTGCCCAGTCAATGTCCTGAAGAGTGTCCCAGATGTTTTCTTTCAGTAGTTTCATAGTTTGAGGTCTTAGATTTAAGTCTTTAATCCATTTTGATTTGATTTTTGCATATGGCAAGAGGTAGGGGTCTTCATTCTTTTGTTTTGTTTTGTTTTGTTTTTCTTTTTTTGAGACACATTCTTGCTCTGTTGCCCAGGCTGGAGTGCAGTGGCGTGATCTCGGCTCACTGCAACCTCTGCCTCCCAGGTTCAAGCAGTTCTGCCTCAGCCTCCTAAGTAACTGGGATTACAGGCACATGCCACCATGCCCGGCTAATTTTTGTATTTGTAGTAGAGGTGGTGTTTTGCCATTTTGGCCAGGCTTGTCTCAAACTCCTGACCTCAAGTGATCCGCCTGCCTTGGCCTCCCAAAGTGCCGGGATTACAGGTGTGAGCCACCGCACCTGGCCAGGAGTCTTCATTCTTCTGCATGTAGAGATCCAGTTTTCCTAGCACCGTTTATTGAAGAGACTACTCTTTCCCTAATGTGTATTCTTGGCACATTTGTCAAAAATGAGTTCATTGTAGGTATGTGGATTTATCCCTGGGTTCTCTATTGTGTTCCACTGATCTATGTGTCTTTTTATGCTAATACCATGCTGTTTTGGTTAGGAGAGTTCGGTTGCATAATTTGAAGTCAGGTAGTGTGATTCCTCTAGTTTGTTCTTTTTGCTTAGGATAGATTTGGCTATTCTGGGTCTTTTGTGGTTCCATATAAATGTTAGGATTGTTTTTTTCTATTTCTGTGAAGAATGTCATTGGTATTTTGTCATTGGCCTTGCATTAAATCTGTAGATTTCTGTTGACAGTGTGAACATTTTAATGATATTGATTCTTCCAATCCATGAACATGGAGTATCTTTCCATTTTTTGTGTGTCTTCGTCAATTTTTTGCATCAGTGTTTTATAATTTTCATTGTAGAGGTCTTTCACTTCTTTGGTTAATTCCTAGTATTTTATTTGTAGCTGCTATAAATGGAATTACTTTCTTGATTTCTTTTTCAGATTGTTTGCTGTTAGCATATAGAAATGCTGCTGAGTATTGTATGTTGATTTTTGTATCTTGCAACTTTACTGAATTTATCAGTTCTAATAGTTTTTTTGTGTGTGTGTGGAGTCTTTAGGTTTTTTCAAATATAAGATCATATCATCTGCAAACAAGGACAATTTGACTACCTTTCCACTTTGGATGCTCTTTGTTTCTTTCTCTTGTCTGATTTCTCTAGGACTTCCAGTACTATGTTGAATAACAGTGGTGACAGTGGGCATCCTAGTTGTGGTCCAGATCTTAGAGGATAGACTTTCCGTTTTTCCCCATTCAGTGTGATACTAGCTGTGGGTCTGTGGTATTTGGCTTTCATTATGTTGAGGTGTGTTTCTTCTGTATCTAGTTTTGTGAGAGTTTTTATTATGAAGGGATGTTGAATTTTATCAAATGCTTTTTCAAGCATCAGTTGACATGATTATATGGTTTTTGTCCTTCATTTTGTTGATATGATGTATCATATTAATTGATTGTGTTGAACCATCCTTGCATCCCTCGGGGGATAAGTCCCACTTGGTCATGATGGACGATTTTTTTTAGTGTGTTGTTGAATTTGGTTTGCTAGTATTTTGTTGAGGATTTTTGAGTCAATATTACTCCGTGATATCGGCCTATCGTTTTCTTTTTTTTTTTTAATGTGTCTTTGTCTGGTTCATGTATCATGTTATTATTTACCCTGCAGATGGAAATTTGACCCACTCTTCAGGTAGCCTTCTGTCTGAGCCACATTGATTCTGAAATGTGATTATAGTTTTCACTGGTTCGGTGTTCCTGTGTGCTGAATCAACATGTCAGAAAATCTTCCCTTTTACCCACTTTAGTTCTCTCCAGCTGTAATTCAGTTATTTTTTGTTATGTTTTCCACAGCTAAGATCCTGAACAGCTGATCAGCCTTTCAAGTTGGATTAAAAGAGCTGGTGATTGGTTAGATCACTGTTTTTTTTTTTTTAACAGTTTATTGAGGTATAGTTTATATACCATAAAATTCATAAAATGTCTTGAGTGCAATTTGTTTTTAGTAAATTTAAAGAATTTTGCACCCATCATTACAAACCAGTTTTAGAGTATTTTCATCACCCCAAAAAGATACCTTGTACCTACTTTGCAGTTACTCCTAGTCCCACCTCCAGCCCCAGGCCACCATTGAATAATGGTTTTATTTTATAAACTTTTATGGACATTTTATATAAGTAGAGTCATATGATATGTGATCATTTTTTGTCTGGCTTTTAAAAATTTGGTATAAATGTTGTTGAGGTTCATTCATGTTGTAACATGTATTAATTGGTTCTTCATTGCTGAATAGTATTCCATTGTATGGATATATCACATATTGTTTATCCATTCACAAGTTGTTAGAAATTTGAATTGTTTCCCATTTTTGGCAACTATGAGTAATACTGCTGTGAATATTCACATATGAGTCTGTGTATAGACACATTTTAACTTCTCTTGCAAAGATTTTTTTTTCTTTTTTTTTTTTGAGACAGAGTTTTGTTCTTGATGCCCAGGCTGGAGTGCAGTGGCGCGGTCCCTGCTCACTGCAACCTCTACTTCCTGGGTTCAAGTAGTTCTCCTGCCTCAGCCTCCCAAGTAGCTGGGATTACAAGCATGTGCCACCATGCCTGACTAATTTTTTTTATATTTTTAGTAGAGATGGGGTTTCACCATGTTGGCCGGGCTGGTCTCGAACTCCTGACTTCAGGTGATCTGCCCACCTCGGCCTCCCAAAGTGCTGGGATTATAGGTGTGAGCCCACCATGCCTGGCCGCAAAGATTCTTGAGTAGAATTGCTGGGTCATATGATAAGCTTATGTTTAATGTTTTAAGAATAGCCAATTTGTATGATTCCTATTATATGCTGCTGGATTTGGTTTGCTGATATTTTGTTAGGATTAAAAAAAATCTCTATTCGTGTGATATCTTTGTCTGGCTTTGGTATTAAGGTAATGTTAGCCTCATAGAGGGAATTAGGAAGTATTTTCTATTGAAGTATCTAGATGAGTTTGTGAAGGATTAATATTATTTCTTTAATGTTTGGTAAAATTCACCAGTGAAACTATGTGGGCCAAGGCTTTTCTTTGTGGGAAGATTTTAATTACTAATTTCTTTAGCTGATAGAGTTCTATTCATACTTTCTATATCCTCTTCAGAGTCAGTAATTTGTGTCTTAGAACTTATTTTTTTCTAAATTGTTTACATTTGTTTGTATACAGTTGTTCATAATATTCCCTTAAAATTCTTTTAATTCCTCTAAGTTCAGTAGTGATACCCTGTCTTTCATTCCTGATTTTGGTAATTAGTGTCTTCATTTTTTTTGTTTCTGGTTAGCTTAATTAAAGGTTTGTCAGTTTTATTAGTCTTTTTAAAGAACCAAATTTTGGTTTTCATTTTCTTCTTTTTCTTTTTTCTGTTTCATTGATTCTTTCTCAAATATTGATCATTTTTTCCCCTCCTACTTGTGTTGGGTTTGGTTTGCTGCTCTTCTTCTAATTTCTTAATGTTGAAGCTCACTTGATAATCTTCTTTTTTAACATTGCTGTGCCCAGCTATAATTTTCCCTCTAAACACTGCATTATCTGTATCCTGTAAGTATTGATGTGTTTTGTTTACATTTTCATTCTGCTCAGAATGTATTCTAAATTCCTTTTGATTTTTCTCTCTAGTCCATTGGTTATTTACAGGTGTCTTGTTTAATTTTCAAACATGTTTGGATTTCTGAAATTTCTTTTTATCATTGATTTCTAATTTACTTACACTGTGATTGAAAAACATTTTTTTGTTTCAGTTCAGTTCTTTTAAATTTGAGACTCGTTTTATGACCTAGCATGTGATCTGTTTTGGAAATTGTTTTATATGTGCTTGAGAATAAGTTATATTGCTGTTGGGTAGAGTCTTCTATAGATGTCAGTTAGGTCAAATTTATAGTGTTGTTCAGATCTTCATTGCTAATTCCCCGCTTTCTTGTTTATTTATTGTTAGGGTGGAACATAGAAGTCTCTAATCATTATTGTTAAATTGCCTGTTGCCCCTTCATTTCTGTCATTTTTTTGATTTCCCTATTTTGGGACTGTTTTGTTAGCTCCATATGGTTTTTTTGTTTTGTTTTTTTTGAGACGGAATCTCGCTCTGTTGCCCAGGCTGGAGTGCGGTGGCGTGATCTTGGCTCACTGCAAGCTCCGCCTCCCAGGTTCAGGCCATTCTCCTGCGTCAGCCTCCCAAGTAGCAGGGACTACAGGCGCCTGCCACCACGCCCAGCTAATTTTTTGTATTTTTAGTAGAGATGGGGTTTCACCGTGTTAGCCAGGATGGTCTCGATCTCCTGACCTTGTGATCTCCTGACCTTGTGATCTGCCTGCCTCAGCCTGTTATTACAGGTGTGAGCTGGGATTACAGGTGTGAGCCACCACGCCCAGCCTGTTAGCTCCATATGTTTGTTTTATCTTCCTGTTGAATTAATACTGTTAATGTTATAAAATGTTCCTCTTTGTCTCCAGTAACTTTTTTTGACTTAAAGTCTATTTTGTCAGATCCAAATATAACTCCTTCAGCTCTCTTATGGGTATTCTCTGTGTGGTATATGTTTTTCCATCATTTCAGCCTGCTTGTGTCTTTGAATCTAAAGTGTTAGGTAGACAGCATATAATTAGGTATTGCTTTTTAAGTCCAATCCAACAATCTGTTTTTAATGGGGTGTTTAATCCTTTTATATTTAATATTACTTTTGAAATGGTTGGATTTGTATCTCAGTTGCTATTTGTTTTCTATACATCTCATGTCTTTTATGTTCCTCTTTTATCACCTTTTCTATTTTCTATTTGATTTTTTAAAATTATGTTTTTAGTGTTTGTTCCATCGCAGTCTACCTCAGATTAATAATGATTGTTACATACTAATAGTCCTCCAGTATAACTCTATTTTCTCTCGTCTCTTTTACTATTGTGATGTATATTATGTTCATTTATGTAATAAACCCACCAGTAATGTTTTAATTATTGCTTTGTGTAGAGTTTATCTTTTAAAGAAGAGAAGAAAGAGAAAAATATTTATAGTCTTTTATATTAATGTATGTATTTACCACTTTCAGTATTCTTTTTTATTGTGGATTTGAGTCACCATCTAGTGTCATCTCTTTTTTTCAATATAATTCATTCCCTCCCATTTTTGTGCTTCATTTTCATATATATTATATCTTTATATGGGATAAACTTGACAATCCAATTTTATAATTGTTTTATGCAATTACCTCTTAAGAGAAGAAAAAAGTAGAAGTTATATTTATACAGCCTTTTATACTGCCATTTTTCCTTTACCTGTAATTACCACTACCAGTGCTCTTTATTTCTTCATGTGGATTCATTACTGTCTAGTGTCACTTTTGTCCTGGAGAACTTCTTTAGCATCTGTCTTTCATCTATATCCCCTGAAGAATACATTTTAGAGTTAGCCAGTTTACTCCCATGTTCTCAATTGGGGATCATATTCCTTATGATCTTACGTGTGGTATTAGTTGACTAAGGATTGTGAAGGGATGGCACAAGATGAGGCTGGGAGAGAAGTTATGTAGAGGTCAATTTCTTAGTACCTTACGTTCTAAGCTATGAGACTTGAACCTTATTCTTATAGCTGTGGGGGCAACCATTGGAAACTTTTATACAGAGTTCTGTCCTCAGATGTGAGGAAAGGACTTTTCAAAGATGGGTTCTAAATGCTTGTTTAGAGGTGGCAGCGACAAGCCACAGGCTCTAAGAGGAAGGTGAATCTGCCTTTTTTTTTTTTTTCTGATTCCTCCTTCTCTATGGTTTCAGGCAATTAAAAGCTATTTATATCCAAATAGCTATTTTCTTGTAGGCATAAAATATTTGCCTATTTGTGGCAGAATGCAATATAGTTTGTAGAATGGGAACCATGATAGCGTTGTGTGAGATTTGCAAAGCCACTATTACAGGATGAACAGATTGCTTACTGTTTGTGTGTATGGAATGAGGTGTGTATTGAAAAATTAGATAAAACATCCTCTGGCATCTGACCTTTGTTTTTAATTCTATTTTTCTTTTTTCTTTTTTTTTGATACAGATCTGGCAAGACTGGAGAAGTCTATGCTCTTTTGCCCAGGCTGGAGTGCAGTGGTGCGATCTCAGCTCACTGCAACCTCCATCTCCCAAGTTAAAGAGATTCTCATGCCTCAGCCTCCCGAGTAGCTGGAATTACAGGTGTGCGCCAACACGCATGGCTAATTTTTATATTTTTAGTAGAGATAGGGTTTTGCCGTGTTGGCCAGGCTGGTCTCGGACTTCTGGCCTCAAGTGATTGACCCACTTCTGTTTTTAATTCTTAAAGGAAGGTTGGGTATTATCAGCAGTTCTTTTTATTACTTGTGACGTAACAGGGAAGTGTTTGATCTTTACTTTCTAAAAATATATTTGGTACCCACAACTTTAGTATTTTTAACCATAGAAATATCCTTTCTGTAAATATATAAATAGCTTTGTTTTTGCTTCTTAGAAAAAAACTGAAGAGCAGAAAATTTTTATATTCCTGGGTTTTGCTACCAGTTTTTCATAGAAGTATGAAATGAAAGGAGAAAAATGTCCCCTTCTCCAGTCTTTCCAGATTCTGTTGTAAACAATCCTTATGATGATTAGCTTGTCAGTGGATTTTTTTCCCTTTGAATGACTTCTTCAGGAGCTCTTTTTATTCTTATTAATAAAATCATTAAACTCTCCCATGTTCAAGAGCATGTTGAGGTATCACATTATCTGACTTCAAAATATACTGCAAGACTGTAGTAACCAACACAACATGGTACTGGCATAAAAATAAATACATATATTATTGGAACAAAATAGAGAAGCCAGAAATAAAGCCACATACCTACAACCAGCTAATCGTCAACAAAAATATACACTGGGGAAAGGACACTGGATTCAATAAATGGGTCTGGGAAAATTGGATAGCTGTATGTAGAAGAATGAAACTGGACCCATGCCTGTCACCATATACAAAGATTAACTCAAGATGGATTAAAGACCTAAACATAAGACCTGAAACTATAGAAATACTGAAGAAAACCTGAGAAAAATTCTGGACATTGGTCTAGGCAAATAATTTTATAACCAAGTCCTCAAAAACAAAAATACACAAATGAGACAATTAAAAAAAAGCTTTCGCACAGTAAAAGAAACAATGAACAGAGTAAACATACAACCTACAGAAAGGGGAAAAATATGTGCAAAATATGAAAACTGCATCTGACAAAAGGCTGATATCCAGAATCTACAAGGAACTCAAGAAAAAAAACAAGCATTAAAAAATGGGCAAATAACACATACAGACATTTTCCAAAAGAAGACAGACAAGTGGCCAAAAAACATGAAAAAATCCTCAACATCATTAGTCATAAAAGAAATACAAATTAACCCATTTATGCCTAGTGTTCCGTTGTTGGAACAGTAAGCATGTCAGAGTTATTTATATTCTACTGCTCAGGGTCATTGCCAAGTTCTGATTTTTCACTCATAATTGCAGCTTCCAGCATAAATGGGTTAAAACCATCTTACTTGAGTCAGAATGGTTAATTACTATTAAAAGGTCAAAAAAACAACAGATGTTGCCAAGGGTGCTGTATTAGGGTTCTCTAGAGGGACAGAACTAATAGGAGATATATATACACATATATAAAAATATATACTATATATAATGTATATATTTTATATATAACATATATACCTAATATATAGTATATATTTTTATATATCATATATATGAAGGGCAGTTTATTAAGTATTAACTCACATGATCACAAGGTCCCACAATAGGGCGTCTGCCAGCTGAGGAGCAAGGAGAGCCAGTCCGAGTGCCAAAACTGAAGAACTTGGGAGTCTGATGCTTGAGGGCAGGAAGTATCCAGCACAGGAGAAAGATGTAGGATGGGAGGCTACGCCAGTCTAGTCTTTTCACGTTTTTCTGCCTACTTTATATTCCAGCTGTGCTGGCAGCTGATTAGATGGTGCCTACTCAGATTAAGGGTGAATCTGCCTTTCCCAGCCCACTGACTTAAATGTTAATCTCCTTTGGCAGCACCCTCACAGACACACCCTGGATCAATACTTTGCATCCTTCAATCCAATCAAGTTGACACTCAGTTTTAACCATCACAGGTGTGGAGAAAAGGGAATGCTTATACACTATACACTATACCCTATTGGTGGGAATGTAAATCAGTAAAAATCCTTATGGAAAATAGTATGGAGATTCTCAACTAAAAATAGTGATACCATTTGATTCTGCAATCCCACTACTGTGAATATACCCTAAGGGAAAGAAATCATGTCAAAAAGGTATCTACACTGGTATGTTTATTGCAGCGCTATTCATGGTAGCATATACATAGAATCAACCTAAATATCTATCAACAGAAGATTGGATAAAATAAATGTGGTGTATATGTATAAAGAATGAAATCATGTCTTTTGCAACAAACATGGGTGGAATTGGAGCCCATTATCCTCAGTGAAATAACTTGGAAACATAGTCGAATACTGCATGTTCTCACTTCTAAATGGGAGCTAAACAAGGGTATATGGGACATACCGAGTGGATAACAGGTATTAGAAACTACAAAAGGTGGGAGGTGGGCAAGTGTTGAAAAATCACCTGTTGGATACGGTGTTCACTATTTAGGTGATCTCTACACTAAAAGCGCACTTCATCACAATGCAGTAAGTGCGTGTAAGAAATCTGCAGTGTATCCCCTAAATTTATTTTTAAAATTTAGCATAATGTTTTCATTGAACTGATGGAAATTCTAATTGAAACTGTGAGGGAATTTACCTACTTAATCTTGAGCTAAAGTATTCCCAAGGAGTAGGGAGAGACACTTTTGCTCAGCACCCCTACACATATGGAATTTTAAATTTAGGCATATAATTATGTCACAGGCTTTCTAAATAATAAAATGCAAAATAATATTTTCACTTACTACATTTAACTTTGAATGTATTTCTGCAGATATTGCTGAGAATGCAGAGAAATTGCTTCCATTATTCTATTTATTTCCCTGTAGCACTATCTGAAGTGATCTTACTTGTCTAGATGTTCATGAAATGTCTCCCTCTACTGGAATGTGAGTTCTTCAAGGGCAAATACGATGTCTTTTATTTACTGCTGTGTCTCCAGCACCTGTAACAATCCTTTGGCATATAGTGGACACTCAATTGCTGGATAAATAATGAAGTCTCATTAAGTGTGTCTGAGATAGGACCCTGGCACCTGTATTTTTAAAAACTACTTGAGGTTATTTTGATGTATACTCCCAAGGTTGAAGAAAACTAGTGTATCTTCCCTCTGTGGTGTGCATAAGATACAGAAAATATATATGTATCCTTATTTAAAGATCATTGTTAGAAGCTTCTCCTTCTCTTGAAATTGGTAATCTGACTGAGTTCCCCAACAGGAAGAGTTTTTAGTTCACCACTTTTATCCAGATATTTTTTGAAGGTAGAACTCAGAATGCGCAATTGCTTTCCATCATCAAGTAATTAACATTAGGAAAGGCGGGAAGATAGAGCTAAATGTGAATTTATTCCCTTTTTTTGTAAAAGAAAAGGCAAGGTCAGACTACCTAGGTGAGTTTCCTAAAACAGTGATTTTCAATATTGAGGGGAGGGCGATTTTTCTCCTCAGGGGAATTTGACAATGTCTGGAGACATTTTTTGTTGTTACCACTGGGGAGGAGGGAAGGATACTATTGGCACCTATTGGCACCTGTTGGACAGAGGCCAGGGATGCTGCTAAACATCCTACTGTGGACAGGACATTCCTCCATAACAAAGAATCATTTGGTGAGAATCCCTGCTCTAAAGCTGCTTGGAGAAGGGGCTGGTAGTTATGTGGAGTTTGGCAGTGCAATTTGGATCTGTGCAGATATGCACAATAGTTTTTGGTCTTAGGCAAAACAGTGTCTTGTGTAGAGAAACATGTAGGTGGGGATTGGCTTTTGTTATATATACTCAGGAGTTTGATCTTAACTTGTTTAGTTCATGGGAGATTGTGCACTCTCAGATTTGATAATTTGCTTAGAAAGACTCACAGAACTCAGCAAAGCAGTTAAATTAATGGTATGGTTTATTACATCAAAAGAATGCAGATTAAAACCAGCAATGGGTAAAAGTGCATAGGACAAAGGTCCAGGAGAGTTTCAGGCATGAACTTCCGGGTGTCCTCTCCTAATGGAGTTGTGCAGACAGTGCTTACTTTTCCCAACAATATATGGTGACACGCAAGGAGTATTGCCAACCAAGGCCACCCACGTGAGGTTTGCTGTCCAGAGTTTTTATTGAGAAGTCAGTCGCATAGGTATGGTTGACCACACCTGTGGCTGATGTTAGTCTCCATCCCCTCCAGAGGTCAAACTGATACTCCGTGACTTAAAGGTCCCACCAGAAATCATATTGTTAGACTATCTGTCATGGACCAAAGCCCCCAGGTAAACAATGACTCTTTATCAAGCAGGACATTCCAAGGAGTTAGTGGTTACCTCCTAGGAGCTGAGCAAGGGCCAAACCTTTCTTTGGCCAAAATTAATCCATTACTGCAGCAGTCCCCAACGTTTTTGGCACCAGGGACCAGTTTCTTGGAAGACAATTTTTCCATGGGTGGGGTTGGGGGTGGGATGGTTTTGAGATAAAACTGTTCCACCTCATCATCAGGCATTAGTTAGAGTCTTGTAAAAAGCACATAACCTAGATCCCTCAGATGTGCAATTCAAAATAGGATTGGCAGTCCTATGAGAATCTAATGCCGCACTACTCTGACAGGAGTCAGAGTTCAGGTAGTAATGCTTGCTTGCCCGCTGCTCACCTCCTGCTATCCAGCCCAGTTTCTGACAGGCCATGAATGGCTAGTAGTCCTCAGTCCAGGGGTTAGGGACCCCGGTCTAAGAGACTTTTCAAAGTGTGGTCCATGAACCCCTGGGAGTCCCTAAAGTCAAAACTGTTATCATAATAATAAAATGTTATATGCCTTTTTTACTTCGACATTTGCGTTAATGGTACAAAAGTAATAGTACTTACTGCTGATGTATTAGGAATCAAGTTAGTGGCACCAGACTGTGTTTTTCACTGCCTTGCTTACAGTTAAGGGGAGGGAAAAGCCTATTTCCCTTAAGATTGTTTTTAAGTATAAATTACTTACATTACACTTCACCCTGGGGTATCTGTATGATAAAATGAGTATATGCTGCACAGGAAAAATGCTTATGTGATTGAGTTGCTAGCTGGACTAGACTTTTTTTTTTTAAATAGAATACCTTTTTACTTGAAAAAACAACTAACATGGTTATTCAGATTTGGCTCTTTGGCAAACCTTTTATTGAAAATATTCCTTGAAAAGGAACAAAGTGAACTTGTCACTTCAAGGAAAGCCACTGTCAATATTTGTTACAGATGATGAAATTTGAGCTTCCAAGCAAAAATTAGAGTTTGAGTAAATCTGTATCGGCCATCTTGAGCTTGCTAGCTTTACAGAACTTAAAGATGTTTTCTGGTGGCATTGGTAGTAATATTAATAAATATGACATTTGATATTGTGTATCATGAAACGTGTCAGTAATTGAAGACCTTTGTAAACCAGTGAACCAACATTTTCCAAATGACTGATGTATGATATTGTAAAATCACACATGGGTAAAAAGATCCATTCAAAGTGCAGTTAGACCAGTGGATTTTAATGTGAAAAAAGTACTAAAAGCTCATTGATACGGCTTCATAATTCACATTGTAGTTAACTTCTAAGAGATATCACTTGTCAAGCTTTGATGTAATATCAAAGATTGTCCACAAGTATCTAAAAATATGCTACCATGAGTATAGATTTTCTTCATATACTTGAACCATGATAACTTATTGCAGTAAATTGAATGCAGAAGCAGCTGTGAGATTCCACCTATTTTCTGTTAAGCCAGACATGAACAGTGCTACTTAATTTTTTTAAAAAATAATTATTTTAATAAAGTTATTTATATTGGCATGTAGTGGATATATTAAAAAGTAAATTAAAATAATACTTTTAAGCAATTTGGTAGTTTTAATTTTGAATACAGTAGACATCAGTAGAAATAATCTTCATAAGCAAAACTTTTTGGGCTCTTCAATAATTTAAAAATGTGAAGAGGTCTTAAGACCAAAAATTTTAAAAACAGCCTTCTAATATTGGTCCCGCAGATATTGTTGAACCTAAGTTTGTCTCTCTTGCTGGGTATGGTTACTACAGGCTAGGAGATTTAAATTCTTGGGCTTTGTTGGAAAGTTCTGGCTATATATTTCAGATGTGCATGTACTTTTAATGTATAAAATATATGGCAGAATTTAATATGGTTAAATTTTGACTTCATATGGCTAAAAAAGCATCAGTTATAGATCTGATGAATGGAGAATTAGATCTGAAAGAATGACAAAGAATTGCAGGGAATGGTAAATAAGTTATTTTCTAGAGGTCAAAATAGGCGAATGATTTTGGAAAAATTATTACCTTCTGAAAGTCTCGGAGAAACATGAAGTTAAGGCTGGACGCGGTGGCTCATGCCTGTAATCCCAGCACTTTGGGAGGTGGGCAGATCACTTGAGGTCAGGAGTTCAAGACCAGCCTGGCCAACATGGTGAAACCCCCATCTCTACTGAAAATACAAAAATTAGCCAGTTGTGATGGTGAGCGCCTATAATCCCAGCTACCTGGGAGGCTGAGGCAGGATAATCTCTTGAGTCCGGGAGGTGGAGGTTGCAGTGAGTTGAGATAGCACCACTGCACTGCAGCCTGGGTGACGCAGAGTGGGACTCCGTCTCAAAAAAAAAAAAAAAAAAAAAGAAAAAGAAAAGAAAAATGCAGTTAACAAACACCTTACACGTAAGAGATTGCATACCTATAAAAAGGGGATATGATAGGAGCATTTTAGTAGTCAACGCAGTGAGCTAAGATAGCACCACTGCACTGCAGCCTAGGTGATACAGAGTGAGACTCCGTCCCCTCCTCCCCCCCAAAAAAAGAGAAACATGGAGTTAAACACCTTATATGTAAGAGATTGCATACCCATAAAAAGGTGACATGATAGGAGTGTTTTAGTAGTCAATACACTACAGCTTTATTCTAAATATGTTTTCTGTTTCTCTAAACCATGAAGATAAACTGTGGGCTTGAATGAATTGTTAGTAGGTACTATGGAAGTGATCCTGAAAGTTATTTAAAGAGACTTTCTGCAGGTGTTTTCTTATCTATATAAAATTAAGCAGGGTTACCTTGATTTAGAGTCTTGGCCTTGATTACACATTTATAAAGGGTAAGTTTCTCAGAAATATCTGAGCATTTCAAGAATATTTTTGGTAAGGTTTCAAGAAATATCTGTGAAGTCAGTGAACAAGTGCAGCATGGTGCAAACCTGTGGAGGATACAAAGGAAATTTTAGGTTAAAAATGTGAAAGCAATGATCCCCACCCCACCTCCCCCAGATACTAATATTTTTGTTAAGCTGGTGTTGTAGAAAGAATTTTTTATATGCATTAGTTTAATCCATGAGAGGCTTATAACTTAGTCACTTCATGGTGAGTGTTAAGAACTAAAATGTTAAAAAAAAAAATGTAATTTTTTTTAAGCATTAGTGCAAATAATACTTAGCATTGATATTTGTATACTTGAATGTTTTTCACTAAATATGAGGAAGTTCTATCTTTAAAAGCTTGCCTTGAAAAGATTTTTTTCAAATCACCTATGTACTTTTTGAAACATTTAAGTAGATACATGTATCAGTTTAAGTTTCATGTTTTCTTTTTTACCTTCTGCTTTCCTTGAGATCAAATGATTTCTACCTACATTCCTATTCTATCTAAACAGTAACATTCCATTTTTAGGGGCATAGGTCTTCATAAATGTTTTTTTGTGTGTGTGTGTGTGTGTATAATAGAATCCATCAGAATACTATTTAGCTTCAGTCACCAAAAAAATTCTCAGTCTACAATTAAAAATATTCTAAACTCTTAATTATTCATTTATGTAACAGGAAAATATTTTGCTATAGTTTTTTTATTGTGGCAAAACATATGTAACGTTAAATTTATTTTAACCATCTTTTTTTTTTTTTTTTTTTTTTTTTGAGTTGGGGCTTTGCTCTGTTGCCCAGGCTGGAGTGCAGTGGAGTGATCTCGGCTCACTGCAATCTTCGCCTTCCAGGTTCCAGTGATTCTCTTGACTCAGCTTCCTGAGTAGCTGGGATTACAGGTGCACGCCACCACACGCGGCTAATTTTTGTATTTTTAATGGAAATGGGGTTTCACCATGTTGGCCAGGCTAGTCTCAAACTCCTGACTTCAAGTTATCCGCCTACCTCGGCCCCCCGAAGTATTGGGATTGCAGGCGTGAACCACCATGCCTGGCCTATTTTAACTAAAGTATATAATTTAGTGGCATTAAGCACGTTCACAGTGTTGT
This sequence comes from Nomascus leucogenys, assembly GCF_006542625.1. Lineage (NCBI taxonomy): Eukaryota > Metazoa > Chordata > Mammalia > Primates > Hylobatidae > Nomascus > Nomascus leucogenys. Next base: position 21,152,626 of record NC_044388.1, on the reverse strand, counting down.
GCAGACATTACCACCATCCATCTCCAGAACTTTATCTTCCCCAAATGAAAATCCATACCCATTAAACAGGAGCTTTCCCTGTCTCCTTTCCCAACCCCTGGCAACCACCATTCAACCTCATATAAGTGGAGTCATACAATATTTGTTCTTTTGTAACTGGCTCATTTCACTGAGCAAAATGTCGTCAAGGCCCATCCATGTTGTATTATAGCATATGTAAGAGTTCTTTCCTTTTTAAGGCTGAATTATACTCCACTATATGTATAAACCACATTTTGTTTATCCATTCATTCATCGATGGACGCTTGGGTTGCTTCCCAAGTATCTTTTTGGCTACTATGAATAATTCTATGAACATGAGTGTACAGATATCTATTTAAGTCTCTGCTTTCAGTTCTTTGGGGTATATACCTGGAGTGGAGTTGCTGGATCATACAGTAATTCTGTGTTTAATTTTTTGAGGAATCACTATACTGTAATGTATGCATTAATGATTGTACCATTTCACATTCCCACCAGAAATGTACAGGTGTTCCAATCTCTGTATGCCTTGCCAACATCTGTTCTATTGTGGGTGCTTTAATTTTTTTTTTTAAATAATAGCTATTCTCGTGTGTGAAGTGGTATTTCATGACTTTGGTTTGCATATCTCTAATGATTTGTGATGTTGAACATCTTTTCATGTTGTTGATTGGCCATTTGTTTACCTTTTGATAAATGTCTATTCAAGTCCCTTGCCCATTTAAAAATTTGTTGTTTAATTGTAGGATTTCTTTATATATTCTGGATATTAATCCCTTGTCAGATCTGTAATTTGCTAATATTTTCTCCTGTTCTCTGCATTGCCTTTTCACTCTGTTGGTAGTATCCTTCTCTGCATAAAAGTTTTAAACTTTGTCAAAGTCCAGTTTATCTTTTTTCTTTTGTTGCCTGTGGTTCTGGTGCCATATCCAAGGAATCACTGCCAAATCCAATGTCATGAAGCTTTTTCCCTGTGTTTTCTTCTAAGAGTTTTATAGTTTTAGCTCTTACTTTGAGGTCCATTAATTTTAGCCCTTACTTTGATGGATTTTGAGTTAATTTTTGTATATGGTATAAGGTAAGGGATCAAATTTATTCTTTTGCATGTGGGGAAGATGTTTCCTAACATCATTTAGTTTCCCTAACATCATTTGTTGAAAAGACTGTCTTTTGCCCCCATTGAATGGCCCTGGGACCCTTGTCTAATATATGTAAGGGATTATTTCTGGGCTCCCTCTTTCATGCCATTGGTCCTATGTCCATCTTTATGCCAGTTTCACTCATTTGATTGTCATAGCTTTGTAATAAGTTTTGAAATGTGGAAGTATGAGACCTTCAAGTTTGTTTTTCTTTTTCAGAATTGTGGCTATTCAGAGTCCCTTGAAATTTCATGTTGGGATTGTGATAGGAATTGTATTGAATCTGTAGACTGCTTGGGACAGTATTGACCTCTTAAAAATATTAGGTGTTCCAATCCATGAACATGGGATATCTTTCCATTTATTTGTATCTTTCTTTCAGCAACATTTTGTAGTTTTCATGTACAAATCTTGCCTCTATGGTTAAGTTTATTCCCACATATTTTCTTTTTGATACTATTGTAAATGGAATTGTTTCATTTTCTGTTTGGAAATTAAGCGTATGGAAATGCAGCTGATTTTTCTGTGTTTATTTTTGTATCCGGTAACTTGGCTGAATTTGTTTATTAATTCTGGTGCAGGGTCTCTCTGTCACCCAGGTTGGAGTGCAGTGGCATGATCATGGCTCACTGCAGCCTTGATCTCCCAGGCTCAGATGATTCACTTCAGCCTTCCCAGTAGCTGGGACTTCAGGCATGCCACCCCCATGCCCAGCTAATCTTTAATTTTTTTGTAGAGACAAGGTCTCCCTACATTGCCCAGGTAGTCTTGAACTCCTGGTCTCAAGCAACCCTCCTGCCTGTGCCTCCCAAAATTCTGGGATTACAGGAGTGAGCCACCATGCCCGGACTTTTTGTGGAATCTTTAGGATTTTCTACATAGATGATAATGCTGTCTGCAAACAAATAATTTTACTTCTTTCCCAACTTACTTTTTTTTTCTTGCCTATTAGTTTTAATTCATGGAGAAATAAGAGATGCTATTAAATAGTTTTAACTTTAAAATTTGTTTATCCAAAGATTTACTGTGGAAAATAGATCTTGAAACTTTTTCATGTTACTCTCTGGAAAGCTGTTGGGTTTTTATTTACAAAGTGAAAAAGATGGTCTACACTGTAATGAATACTTACCTCGCGACTTCGGATTTATAACAGGATTTTGTCTTTTGTTTCTTTTCCTTTCGCAATTTTCTTGGTAGTCCTTGACACTGTGCATGCCTTTTGTGTTTTCATTTGCTTTTAAAGGTAATTGTTAGTGTTTAATTATGGAGTTTTTATTGTTTAAAATATTTGTATAAGATGCCTATAACTGGTATTACAGCTGTATAAAATATGAAGTCATGTTAAAAAGATGATATACTGGAAATAAACTTTTTATCATTTAGCCTGCCTTCCTTACTATTCCCCAGCCCCTTGTAACCACCATTCTCCTCTCTGCTTCTACGCTTTTGACTTTTTTAGATTCCACTAATAAGTAAGATCGTGTGATCTTCAACTTTTTGTGCCTGGCTTATTTCGCCAACATAACTCTAGGTTCACCTATGTTGTTGCAGTGACAGGATTTCCTCCTCCTTTAAGGCTGAACAGTATCCCAGGGTGTACATATACCACTTTTTTTTCATTTATTGATGGACACTTAGGTTGATTCTATGTTTTGGCTATTTTGAATAATGCTGTAATGAAAGTGTGAGTGCACATATCTCTTTGACATACTGCTTTCATTTCTTTTGGTTATATACCCTGTAGTGGGATTACTGCATCATATGGCAATTTTATTTTTAATTTTTTGAGGAACCTTCATACTGTTTTCCATAATGGCCGTACTAATTTACGTTCCTCCCCGACAGTGGGCAAGGGTTCTCTTTTCTCTACATCCTTGCCAGCACTTACCTTTCATCTTTTTGATAGGAGCTGTTCTAACAGGTGTGAGATGATATCTCATGGTTTTAATTTGCCTTTCCCTGGTGATGAGAGAGTGAACTTTTTAAAAAATACATACTTGGCCATTTGTGTCTTCATTTGAGAAATGTCTAATATAGGAGATTTTAAAGAAAAGAAAATGACCCACAGGCATACCATGCTTGCATAACTGTATGAAGAACTCTGTAGTCCTAATTCGTATGTATATGTAATATTGATCTCTCCCTTGCACTTTCGTGGCTTTAGTTCCTGCTGCTGTCATTTCTTATTGGATAATGCAGTAGTTCTCTGACCAGTCTACTCTTCTCCAATTTTGCCCCCATTTCAGTTCATCTTCTACACTCAGACCAATCAGTGATCTTTCTTGAAAAATGGTTTTAATCAAATAGAAATGTTCAGACACACAGGGTAAAATAAAATATAAACCTAACTACCTATCACTAGGAATAAACAGCTCTGAATACTTTGCCATATTTGCTTTGTGTCTCTTAAAGAATGAAATATTTACATATATAACTAGAGCTCTGCTCCCCTTTTTTCCTAGGTAACCACCTGGAAAGTTAGCTTTTATCATCTAGGCTTTTTTCACTTATACTATATTTACATATCCATAAACAGTATAATATTACTGTTATGTTTTCTAAACTCTTAAATTAATGGTATGCTTTATGTATCTTTTTATCACTGCTTTTAAAACTTATCCATGATAATACATTTGTTGTAATTTCTATATATCTGTATCTTTGGGGATACCCCAAAAGCCCTGATTTGACCACTGCACAGTCTGTGTGTGTAACAAAATTGCACTTGCGCCTGATAAATCTATACAAATAAAAATAATAGTTGCTGTATATCTGGTACAAATAAACTGCTGTTTATCTATTTTCTTAACATTGTATAGTTAGGTATCTTCTAGTTTTAGTTATTACAAATAGTGTTGTAGAAATTCTAGTACAATGTGTATCTTTTTTTGTACAGTTTCTCTGAGATATGTGGAGGTAAAATTGCTGGGTCATAGGATATAAACATATTCACCTTTATTATGTAATTATTATTTTCTTCAAAGGGGCTGTACTGATTATATTGCCACAAGCAATTGAGTAAGAGTCATTCTTTACTCTCAAACTTGCCGATAATTATTTTAGTTTGACTTTAATTTTGGCATTCTGATGTATGTGAGTGATACTTTATTTTAATTTACATTTCCCTGTTTTTAAAGAGATAAAATATATTTTTATGTATTTTTGACGAGTTAGATGTTTTTCGTGAATTGCCTATTTTTTCTTTGCTTTGTAGTGGTAAATATTTATCTCTATTATCTATCTGTAGGTAGGCTATGAATCTTTTATTGGTTTTATTATACCTCTCAATCTGTGGCTAGTTTACTTTGTTTTGGGGTCACTCATTCAGAACTTTTAAATTATACTATAATCATTCTTATCAATCTTTTATGGGATTTTCCCCCTTTTTTGTGTTGTGTAAGAAACAAGATCTTAAAAAATATTCTGTTTCTTCTAAAAATTTGCAATTTTTTTTCCATTTAGTTTTCTGAATGACCTAGAATTTTATTCTTGTATACAATGTGTAGTTCAACCTTCCTCCCCCACCACCCCAAATTGGCTCTTTACTCTTTAGTCTTCCATACAAATTTTTAAAACATTTTGATGTGCCATGAAAACTGTTGAGCATCACTGATATTCCATTGAGATTATGGATTTAATTTGGAAAATTAGCATTGTACAGTACTGAATCCAGAAAAGGCAGATGTTTCTTAATGCAACAGCTGCTTCCAACCTCATGCCTATCGTCTGCCCGTGAATTTTCTCCCAGTTGCCATCAGATAAGAATTGCTTTTCTTTCTCTTCATTTAAATCTTGCATGCATGCCCCTCATTGGCAGACACTATCCTTAAATCATTCAATAAAAAGAGATTCTGGGAAATGTAGTTTAAGGTTTCTGCCCTGTGATGCGGAGAGTACTGGTAACACAAATTTTACAACAGATAAGCCAAGCATATCAAATCTATTCTTGATTTTCTCCCCCTTTTAACACACAAGTTGGCTTGATTGTTTTGTACTACCCCTCACCCCCGATATATCTTGGAGATCTTTTTCAGTGGGATGTGCATTGAAAATTTTGCTAGTGATTGCCAGTTGCACAGAGGCTGTATCAATGTATATTTCTACCAGTCTGTCCTCCTGCATCCTGGTCAACTTTGCATCCTGCCCTCTTTATTGGGAATGCCTTTTACCAATGAGTTTAAACCAACTCCTTGGTCTGTAAGAGTAAGTCGTTTTGACATAAGTGATACCTGATAGCAAGTGTGCACATGCACACACTCAGCACACCAATAGTGTGTTTTATTATTTGTAAATATTTTCCTTGTGTCCATTTTTAGGCCTGGGCCTTCTTAGTCATCAAACTATCAGAGCTAATTTTTTCCTAAGTTTTATTCTTTCTGGTGCTAAATAGAATTGCTTTCTTAATTTCTTATTTTTGGATTGTTCATTGCTAGTATATAGAAAAGCAACAGATTTTGTGACTTTATCTTATATTCTGCAGCTTTGCTGAATTTGTTCATTAGCTCTGATAGTTTTTTTTTTTTTTTTTAATTCTTGGCCAAGCATAGTAGCTCACACCTATAATCCCAGCACTTTGGGAGGCCGAGGCAGGCAGATCGCTTAAGCTCAGGAGTTCCAGACCAGCCTGGGCAACATGGTGAAACCCCGTCACTACCAAAAATACAAAAAACTAGCCAGCTGTGGTGGCACACGCCTATGGTCCCAGCTACTCAGGAGGCTGAAGTGGGAGGATCACTTGAGCCCAGGAGGCGGAGGTTGCAGTGAGCTGAGGTGGCGCCACTGCACTCCAGCCTGCATGACAGAGTGATACCCCATCTCAAATAAAACAAAACAAAACATTCTTTAGGATTTTCTATGTATAACATATCTGCAAATAGAGAAGATTTTTTGGTTTGTTTTATGACTTTCCAATTTGAATGGCTTTTATTTCTTACCCAGTTGATCTAGTTAGAACTTGTAGAACAGTGTTGAATAAAAGTGGTGAAAGTGGCATCTTTATCTCTCTCCTCATCTTAGGAAGAAAGCATTGAGTTTTTCACCCTCAACTATGATATTAGCTGTGGGTTTTTAAATAAATGTTCTTTATTATGGTAAAGAAGTCCCCTTCTATGATGTTGAGTGTTTTTTATCATGAAAACATACTGGATTTTGTAAATGCTTTTTCTCTGCATCAGTTGAGATTATAATGTGTTTATTCCTTTCATTTTATTAATGTGATATATTAAATATTTTAAAGTGTACAACCACCCTTGCATTCCTGGTATAAGTCCCACTTGGGCATGGTCTACAATTCTTTCAATATGTTGCTGAATTTGGTTTGCTAGTATTTTGTTGAAAATTTTTACGTAATCATAAGGGATGTTAGTCTATTGTTTCCTCATGATGTCTTTTTCCAGTTTTGGTATGAAGTATCTAGTTTTGGCTTCAAGAAATGTGGATATCCAGTTGTCCTAGCACTATTTGTTGAAGAGTATTCAAGTGCTCCCTCTTCTTTTATTTTAAGAAGAATTTATGTTGATTCTTTAAATTTTTGGTAGACTTCATCAGCAAAGCAATATAGTCCTAGGCATTTCTTTGTTGGGAGGTTTTAATTCTTGATTCAATCTCTTTATTTGTTATAGCAGGGGTCCCCGACTGCCAGGCCACAGATGGTCCACGGCCCATTAGGAACTGGCTGCACAGCAGGAGGTGAGCGGCCTTCAAGCGAGCATTACTGCCTGAGCTCTGCCTCCTGTCAGATCAGTGGCAGCATTAGATTCTCATAGGAACCCTATTGTAAACTGTGCATGCAAGAGATCTAGGTTGTGCACTCCTTAGGATAATCTAATGCCTGATGATTTGAGGTGGAACGATTTCAGCCCAACGCCCCCCGCCCCCATGGAAAAATTGTCTTTCACAACACCAGTCCCTGGTGCAAAACCAAGTGAGGGACCACTGTGTTATAGGACTGTTCAGTTTTCTATTTCTTGGGTCAGTTTCGATAGTTTGTATGTTTCTAGGAATTTGTCCATTTTGTGTAAATAGGCTAATTTGTTGGCTTACAATTATAACCTTAACAATAGTAATCTTTTATAAGGTCAGTAGTAATGTGCCTACTTTTGTTTTTGATTTTAGTAATGTGGGTCTTCTTTTTGTCAGTCTAGCTAAAAGCTTATCAGTTTTATTGATGTTTTCAAAGAACTAGCTATTTTCTATTTTAATTATTTTATTCTTTAGATCCAGAATTTCTATTCAGTTCCTTTCTGTGACTTCTATTTTTTAACATCGATATTCTCTAATTGGTGAGATGACGTTCTGGTTCTCTTTAGTTCTATGTCCAGGGTTTTTTTTTTTAGTTCTGTGAGCATATTTAAGGCAGTTGATTTAAAGTCTTTGTCTAGTACATTCAGTGTCTGGCCTTCCTCTGGGACAGTTTCTATTAATTTCTTTTTCTCTTTTGGCTAGGATATAGTTTGATCTTTATTTGCATGCCCCAAATGTTTTTGTTGGAAATTGGATATTTTGAATATTGTAGCTGGAGATCCAATTTTTCCCCCTCCCTGGGGATTGCTATTGCTGCTTGTTCTGGTGGTTGTTTAATGAGTCTTTTAAAACTATTTTTGTAAAGTCTGTGTTCTTCGTTGTGTTTGTCCACTGAATTCTCTGTTCATTCTCTTGGCGATCGGCTATGATTTGGCAGAGGTTTTCCTAAATGCCTCGATCTCCCCCCAACAGCTCCCCAAAAAAGCCCAAACAAAAACAAACTCTCCTAGATTTTAGAAATTGCTTCTGTGTTGGGGTACATAATGCTCAGCCAAGCTTCTTACAGTTCTGTCCTAGTCTTCACTTTTTGCTTGTGCAGAACTGAAAGATCAGCCAGAGGTGAAAGTTTAGGGTCTTCATGAGTCTTCTCTGAGCATATGGCCAGTCCTGGACACTCATGTGGCCTCTAGGTTTTCTAGTATACATGGGAGCTTTCAAAGCCTTTATTTTCATGTGCATCTCCTTCTCCAGCTTCTTCCTTCCTGGGTTTTTAGATGTTTATTGTTTGCCCCAATTGTTACCTGTTACACACAGATGAGAGAGAGAGAAATGCTTTTGACAGACACCACTGGGAAAGACGCTTCAGTACTAGGAATCTCCAAGCATGGTGGAACAAAGACAAGCCCTTGACCCAATCCTTCAGGGAGCCACTACATAGTTCAAAACACACAACCACAATTTTTTGAGAATAAGGTCCATATTAGTTTATCTGGTACCCGCAACAGGCACCAGATGTGGGCTGCTATCATGGATGCTGCCATGTAGGGGGAGTTGGGAGTGGTATGCAGTAAATTAAAATTCCACAGCGTTTTCCTATGAAAACCTAGAGCATCTTTCTTCATTATGTGTTCCTCTGGTTGTTATAAGGTTTTAATTGAATTCTAGAATTAAGAAAACGTTGATTCTGGCTGTTTTGCCACCTATTCATTGCCTTGTGAAGGGATGGAGTTTTGGAGTTCTTATTCTGCTATATATTGTGATGTTATTCCCACTTTTTTGAGTGAGCTGAATATAAGTAGATATAATGTTCATTATCTTGAGCCATTAAAAAGCCTAATTTGTTTAATATATTGTGTTTAAAAGTAAGGATTGCACATACTTACATTTTCTAAAAGGTTGAGTCTTTCTTCAGATACTTGAGTATTCCTGTTAACATAGAGAAAAATACCATTTGTCTGTTGCTAGCTAGTCATTTTATTCAAGTTGTTTTTGCCAGATTTTAAGGAACATAACTACTAAGTTCCTTTTGCTTTTTGTAGTAAGCTCATCATTCTAAGAAATCATTAATTTGAATCAGTCTTTCTCAAATGAGGGGTGTTACTGTTCTCCAGGGGACATTTGGCAATATCTAGAAATATTTCTGGTCATCACAATTTAGGGAAATGGGTTATGCTACTGGCATCTAGTGGGTAGAGATCAGAGATGCTACTAAACATCCTGCAATGGATAGGAGTGGACCCCATGACAAAGAATTATATGTCCTAAAATGTTGGTAGTGCCAACGTTGAGAAACCCTGATGTGGATTTACCACATCTTCTAGATTTCCTTAAATTGGTTGATATATGTATTGCTATAAAGTTTAGTGACTAAATTTGGACCTAACCACTTTAACTTTTTCAGAATGAAGTGTCAAAAAAGGAAAACAGTATTATCTGTGAATGGAATAATAGAGAGATGTCAATCTAAAATTGCATTATTTTCTTTTTTTGTGCTACCATCATATAATTGAATTTCTTTAATGTTAATAATTTAATTATTAAACTTTGTCATGCGGAAAAGACATTAATGAACCCCTGTGAATTAAGACCAATTACCAATTTTACCATTCCTCAATGTCTTTGGAGTATTTTGAAGCAAAATTTATTTGCATTTCATTTTGTGTGTGTGTCAGATGTCTTGAAGGTTAGTTTGTTAGAATAGATCTAAACAGGATTTGAACATTGCATATGATTAGTTTCCCAAGTCTCTTTCTCTACTAGGTTTCCCTTTTAAAAAATGAATGTATTTATTGAAGAACCTGTGTCATTTGTTCTGTAGGATTTCCCACATTCTAGTTTAGCTGATTGTATCTTCACAGTGTTGTTTAACATATTCCTCTTTTTCTTGGTGAATCAGTAGCTTTAAAGATTTTATTAGATTCCACTGTTGTTTGTTTTTAAGAAAGACTGTCAGGTATAATAAAGCAATTGTCAATATGCATGTAGCCACCTATCACTTTATCCTGTATGTCATGTGTATTATAGGTTGATATATATGCATATATATATACACACACATACAGACATGTAGATAAACATACGTATATTACTGCACAAGTGGGCACATAACAAGTTGCTCTATTCCTAGTGATAATACCAGTCTGTACAAATGTTGTCAACTTGATTCATCATGTTTCCTACCAACCCTTTGCCTAATGTTTTCATTGGGGTTTAGCAAAAATTATTTTTCTTAAATTATTTCCTCTGTAGTACCATGTGACCAAATTAATATTCTATGTGCATTCATTATATCTTAAGTCATTTGCTTTTGCCTTTGAGGGAAGGGAATATTTTATTAACTCAGCTTGGCCAGTACAGTGCATTGCATATGATAACCATGCCCTATGATTGGTTCTAAACCTTAGCTCTCAATTAGAATCACTTGTTTGAAATTATAAATTCCCAGGCTCCACCCCTAATGATTTCTGATTGGTTTAACAGCCTTTGTGCTGGAAGAAAACAGACTGGCAGAGTAAAATGTATCTGTTTCATACATTTTAGTAATTTATTGAGGAAAGCATTTTTTGTAATTCTTAGTACATTGGTATGCATCTGATTCATCTGTGTAACTTGTAACGGGCAATCATAGTTCATGATTTACAAGGAATACAAACAGTATAATGTAAAAATTGTCTCTTCCATCTCTATTCACATCAATCCCAAGTCATCTGGTTTCCTGTACTGTAGCCAACCAATATTATTTTGTTTATACCTAGAGATTTTATGACTATATAAGCAAGTATCAGTTACCCTTATTTTCCAAATGAATTATCCAGTTGTTTCAGGATGGTTTGTTGGAAAGATAATATTTTACTGTCTTGAACTGCCTTTGTACCTTTGTCAGAAATCAGTTGACTATATATGTGTAGCTCTATTTATGGACTCTTCTGTCCCATTCCATTGGATCTCTATGTTTATTCTTACTCCAATATCACTATCCTTGATTTCTTTTTTTTTTTTTTTTTTGAGACAGCGTCTTGCTCTATTGTCCAGTCTAAAGTGTGGTGACATGCTCTCAGCTCACTACAGCTTTGACCTCCCAGGCTCAAGTAATCCTCCCACCTCAGCCTCCCAAGTAGCTGGGACTACAGGTGGGCACCATCATGCCTGCTTAATTTTTAATTTTTTTGTAGAGACAGGGTCTTGCCATGTTGCCTAGGCTGGTCTTGAACTCTTGGGCTCAAGCAGTCCTCCCAAAGCGCTGGGATTATAGGCATGAGCCAATGTGCCTGGCCTTACTGTAGCTCTCTCGTAGTATGAATCCTTCAATTTTATTCATTTTCAAAATTGCTTTGGTTTTTCTAATTTCTTTTCCTTTCCATATGAATTTCACATCAGTTTATTGATTTCTACAAAAAAGCCCACTGAGATTTTGACTGTGATTACTTTTCACCTATAAATTAAATGAGGAAAAATTGACATTATAAGAATATTGAGTCTTCCCAACCATGAGCATGGTACAGTAGTTTCCCATTATCCACTGTTTTGGTTTCTATAGCTTGAAACACCTGCAGTCAATTATGGTCCAAAAATATTAAAGTAACTTGAGAGAGGCCACATTCATCTCACTTTCATTTTACAGTATGTTGTAAAATTGTTCTATTTTATTATTAGTTGTTGCTAATCTCTTACTTTGCCTAATTTATCAATTAAACTTTATCATAGGGTATGTATGTACAGGTTGAGTATTCCTAGTCTGAAATGCTTGGGACCAGGTGTGTTTGTGATTTTGGAATATTTGCATATATGTAATGAGAGGTCTTGGGGATGGGACCCAAGTCTAAACACGAAATTCATTTGTTTCGTATACATCTTATACATGTAGCCCAAAGGTAATTTTGTAAAATATTTTAAATTTGTGCATGAAACAAAGTTTCTGTGAAGTACTTATTTGTGGAATTTTCCACTTGTGGCATCATATGAGCACTCAAAAGGTTTCAGAGTTTAGAGCATTTCAGATTTTGAATTGCCAGATTAAGGATGTTCAACCTGTGTCGGACAAAACATAGTATATATAGGGTTCAGCACTGAGATTTTTGGGCTTCCGTGGAGTGAGGGAAGGTTGGCGTATATCCTCTGTGGATGGGGGGAGCTCCTGTATCTATTTTCTTTACATTGTCTCTGATGTCTTTCATCAGTATTTTGTGATTTTCAGCATACAGAGTCTGTACTTACTTTGTTGAATTTATACCTTAGTATTTTTGAGTTTTGGGGTATTATTATAAATGGTACTGCTTTTTGTTTTGATTTCCAGTTGTTCATTGGTAGTATGTAGAAACAGCAATGGTAATCTATGACTTTGCTAAACTTATTAATTCTAGGCACTTTTTAATAGATTCCATGGAATTTTCTATAAAGACAATCATGTTGTCTGTGAATACAAGCACTTTTATTTCTTCCCTTCCAAACTATGTATCCCTTATTCTTTATACCCTTATTGCAGTGCTTTTCTTTCAATATGATATTAAGTAAGAGTGATTAAGAGCAGACATTCTTGCTTGTATCTCATCTTAGGAAGAAATTAGTGGTTTCCTGGTAATTTTATATTTATTTAAATATATAAATCTCAGTATAGCGATCACTTAGCAAAGGAATCTTAGTTAATTTTATATTCTAGGTTGCCCTCCGGTTTTCCTCATAGGATTCATCAACTGGTATATCTTGTGATTCCTAAGGAACTGTATGTGTGCCTGTCTCCCTCTCTCACAGATACACACCACAAACTTTTAGGAGAGCACTTATTGCACTGCTTTGTAGTTTACTTTTTATTTCTCTTTCTCTCGTATTAGAAGGTGAGTACTTAGAGCAATAAGAAATGGTGCCTACCAGTAGCTCTAGGAACTTAATGTGGTGAGCAATTGATATTAGGTTGGACCATATGAAATTGCCGATGTTAGTGTATAACCTATAAGATTTTGTATCTAGTTGGGACAAAAACAAAATAACAAGGAAAAAAAAAACATAGTACTTCTGCTGGCAAGATAAAATCATCAGTATGTGAAATGTTTGTGCATGAGAAATTGTTCATCACTGTTATATGTTAAGGAAAATCGTAGAGGTGGACATACTGATGAAATGAGTGAGACACAGCTCCTACCTTAAAGGATGCTCACTCTGTGGAAGACTGGGCCTTTACAGTATTCAGATGTGTGCTTTTGTTTGGGTTTCTTTTGGTTTTGGTTTTGTTTTCTTATAGAGACAGGGTTTTGCTGTGTTGTCCAGGCTGGTCTCGAACTCCTGAGCTGAAGTGATCCTCTCACTTCAATCTCAGCCTCCCAAAGTGCTGGGATTACAGGCATGAGCCACTGTGCCTACCTCCCTCCTCTTTTTTAATAGAGACAGGTTTTCAGATGTGTTTTAACTCTATGATTAATCTATGTACAATCTATGCACGTATTTACTCTCAGTTTGGATTTACTCATCATCCTAGCTTCCTATCTCTCAATGTCTTGGATTATAAGACACTTTGGCAATAACTTCTATAAATAAATTAAGAAGATTGACATACTTTGATAATTTTGTATGAAAAGATGCTCTTACACATTTTTCAGTTGTTTCATGTAACTTAAATGTTTGTTACTTAGCATCTAGTGGGTTAAATAGTGTAGTAAAATAAAGGCACCAAACACTTTTCCTTTTGAAGCAACTTTATAGAACAGAAAGACTTTAAAGCAATCATAGTCGTAGCAGGAAAAATAAAACTTCCTTACTTGAATTTTTCTGTGTAGTGTTTTTTTAATTGTAAATTATAGGTGAAGAGACACTGTAGTATTTTTTATCCTTAGGCTGTTAACTTAAGCTGGTCTTAATAACCCCATATTACAAATCAGGGAAAAGGAAATACATGAGAGATTTTGTGTAAGTTTCATGAAACCAGAAACTATTCTTGTGTTTACTGCTGTATTCCTTGCATTTAGCATATAAATAGTTGTTAGCAAACAATTATTGAGTAAATATTTGTGGAGGCTAGGCTAGGTGGATTTGGTTAAAGTAAGAAAATTTAATTTTTTTATAAGATATGTAAATTTTAGTTAATACAATGAAAATCATTGCAATTACATGTTGCCTGATAAGCATCAAGAGCCACATAGTTTTTGAGGCAGTTTGTTTTGGTAAATGCTATAGTAACAGAAGGCTGTTTTCAATCAGTCAGAAATATGCTCGTGGTATTGTTTTGAGCTTGACTATTAATATAACAAGATTAAAACATAATTATGAAAACCTATAAAGCCTCTTCCTTTTGAAACCTTTGTTTAAAATACATGACTCAGGGAAGACATTAACTTTGTAAATGGACGTACTCAAGAAATTAATTTTCTTTGGTATTTGCTGCCACCGTATGGCAGACTAATTCTATTACCATATCTGTTATGTGCTGTAGAACCTAAAATAATGTACCTTTAATATTTTCTGATGAGGTTGATTTGTTCATAAGTAATTTTGACAAGAGAAGAAATAACAGATTTTTATGTTTAGAACTATAGCTGACCTTCCTCCAACTATCCAAAGATAGTTTATGTCTTCTAACATTTTAGAAGGCATTAATTACTACAATAGTAATTACTATAACAAAGATGATTCTTTGTCATAGCATTAATGACGATTCTTTCAGAACAATAAGAAATGTGTGGGTGGGTGCAGTGGCTCACTCATGTAACCCCAGAACTTTGAGAGGCCAAGGCAGGAGGATTGCTTGAGCCCAGGAGTTTGAGACCAGCCTGGGCAACATAATGAGACCCCCATCTCTACAAAAAAATTAAAAAACTAACTGGGTGAGGTGATGCACGCCTGTGGTCCCAGCTACTCGGGAGGCTGAGGTGGGAGGTTCACTTGAACCCAGGAGATTGAAACTACATTTGGGCCACTGTACTCCAGCCTGGGTGACAGGGCAAGATTTTGTCTCAAAAGAAAAACAAAAGAAATGTGGTTGGCCCCACACTTTTATGTAGGGAATGTAATTCTGACATTTGTTCTTTCTAGGTCATTGTACTTGGGAATTATGGCTCCATAATTTTTTAGGCCTAATTTTATTTATGTGTTGACAAGCCATTTCACTAAAATTAACTTGTGAGAATTTTATTTTTTATCTTGGGAAAAGTATTAGAATATGTAATATTCTTAGAAAAATTATTATATATGAATTTTAAAATAGAAGCAACCCAAATATTTACTCTTAGGAAATTAAATACAGTATTTTTGAATGGAGTGTCATATTCAGGGTGTTGCAGAATATTTAAGGTCCACATTGTTAAATGAGGAGTGATGGAGACAAGCAAGTTACTAAATATGTATGTATTATCCTAACCTTTAAAAAAGTGTGTATATATATATATATATACTTTTTATATATATATATACTTTTTATATATATATATACTTTTTATATATATATAAAATTACCAGAGTTTTCTTTGAGAGATACTACAGTGATTTCTTAAATTTATGTATTATTAAAATGAGTATGTTCTACATATTCAAAAAGTGTATAGATTGAATATTTTAAACTTTTCATAGGCAGTTTCTTAAATCAACACATCCCCATGGGTAAATAATTGCTGATTAGTAAGTAACTCAGTGTATTATTAGTGAATGCATCTGAAAAGTTTGTGCGTGTATTTGTGTGTGTGTGTGTGTTTTAAGATTTATGAAGATGATTTGTTGCTAGCAATTCTGAGAAACAAACACCACTTTTTAAGTCTCTTCTGAGAAGCCAATTCTGTTTAATATATAAAGAAAGCCTTTAAAAAATGTTTTGTTACCCAGATTAGTATTTTTTTTCTTGATAGAAGGATAAAAGTAAATTCTGAATTAATAAAATCCAAAGTAAGTTTTTTAATATTATCCAATAATTCAATGTTTTGTTAAGGTACTAGTTATTTATAAATAACATAGCCCTTAATTTCTAGGATCAGCATATTCTTTCTTTTGATATCTGTTTTCTGCTACAGGCCTGTGATTGGAATTGAAACAGTACAACTGCCTCCACCAGAGGAAAATAGTATGGGAATTCCTATTATGGTAGGTTATTTTCTAGTAGTCTCTTGCAGTAATATAGGCAGCTCTTGTAATTTGTTAGTTTGTTGCTGTTTAAGCCTCTTTGTAACTTAGCTTTCATACATAACTGTATATGAGTAAATACTTAGTGTCAGCCAAAAAGTCCTTTATTGTAGAAACATTTATAGTAGTGGGCCCTGTGTTATTGGAAGACTTAGTATAGCAGTTTTGTAATTCAAATAAATTTTCAGTGGAGGGGGCTTATAAATCTAAGATCTCTGTCTTGGAGAAGAAAATATTAAACAGCTGAAAATAATGGTATCGCAACTAGTTTTATTTTGTTCTGAAATACTAATAAATTACTAAAGGTTTTCAAACTTTGGTTTAGATGTATGCATCCTTTTGCTCATAGCTCGTTCTCTTACATGTTAAATGATTGTGGTGCACACTTTAAACGTTAACAGTCATTCAGTAATCACTGGGGAACCTCAATTATTTGAGTGACTCCTATGTTTTCATGAAAGTAGTTTTTAAAAAATCTCATAACCTCCAGGTGGGTTGGACTGCAGGCACTAGTGAAGATAGGATAAACTTGTTTGATATCATTGGTAGAATTTGTTAGCCTTCTTATTTCAGATTCAAACATATTGAAATATTTTTTAGAATATAAAAGGAGAAATTATGGCCCAGTAATTGATTTTTTTGCCATTACCAAGGTGCAGTATGCTGTACTTTTTGTTAAATATCTTATGATCCCAAACAGTAATACCATTTGATATCAAGTAGACTTGATGTAAAGTTGCTTCAGAACAAAGAATCATCCTTACTGGGTTTCTGTAATAATTTGTTTTCAGTTTTATTAAAGTTTTGGGGTTTTGGTTTTTGTTTTTTCCTTTGCAACAAGGTCTCACTGTTGCCCAGACTGGAGTGCAGCGGCATGTGATCAGAGCTGACTGCAGCCTCAACCTGCCAGGCTCAAGCGATCCTCCCACCTCAGCCTCCTGAGTAGCTGGGACTACAGGTGCATGCCACCATGCCCGGTTAATTTTTGTAGTTTTAGTAGAGATGGGGTTGTACCGTGTTGCCCAGACTGGTCTTGAACCCCTGGGCTCAGAAGTGAACTGCTCACCTCAGCCTCCCAAAGTGCTGGGATTACAGGCCTGAGCCATTGTATTAAACTTTTCAATTTTTTCTTAAAAAAAAAAAAAAAAAAAAAAAGGAAGTGATTAAAAAGCTGTTGTGTTGGAAACTGCAGATTTTATTCATCTGTTTTCTGATAGGAGAGGAGTAGACTATTGGGAACACACCGTTTACCTGATTGTTTTCTTCAAATTGGAGTGAATTGGGTCACATTCAGGATTCATGTTCCCTTTAGAAATTCTGAATTCTTTATGAAATCTCTGATTGTGAACCTTTACCTGGCCTTTTCAGGAGGGTCTAGATTAACTACCCATTATCACCTTTTGAAAAAGTTCATAGAATGACTTATTTGTTCTGTGGGATGGCTGTTGGTAACTAGAGTTCCATTGGAAATTCACCCCCTCACACACTTTTTAAACCATTTTCTAGCCTGTGGCTTAATAAAGGCTTTGGGTGAATTTTAACAATGTCCCTATCCTAATTCTGTTCCCAACCAAGCATTTGGATAATTGGTAAGCAAGACAGAAAAACAACAACAAAATGCCAACTTAATATAGTAAGATTTGATTAAGAAAATGGTAACAAATAGCAGATACCCTCAATATTATATAGCCAGTTTACCTTTTCTTTCCTGGAATGTGTGTTGGAGAAAAGGCAGAGTCACAAATCATTTAGCTAATTTTGCTTTTAATAACTGTATAAATTGTAATTATCATCTTTTACCACTGGATGGTGCTTTTCCATTGGTTACTGCAAACCCTTTCTAAATTTACATAAGGGCACCATTTGAAAATTCATTTAAAAAACAGTGAAATTAAGATAGTGGTATAGTTTCCCATCTCAGCCTCCCGAGTAGCTGGGACTATAGGTGTACACCGCTGTGCCCAGCTCTATGATGCCATCTTTGATTATCACCTTAGAAACATTTTATTGTTGCTTTGGTTTTTTGGTTTTTTTTGTTTTTTTTTTGTTTTTTTTTTTTTGCCAGAGTCTCACTCTGTTGCCCAGGCTGGAGTGCAGTGCCTCAATCTCAGCTCACTGCAACCTCAGCCTCCTGGGTTCAAGCGATTCTCCCACCTCAGCCTCCTGAGTAGCTGGGACTACAGGTGTGCACCACCACGCCTGGCTAATTTTTCTGTTTTTAGTAAAGATGGGGTATTGCTGTGTTGGCCAGACTGGTCTTGAACTCCTAACTGAAGTGATCCACCCACCTCGACCTCCCAAAGTGCTGGGATTACAGGCGTGAGCCACTGTGCCTGGCTTAGAAACATTTTAAATGTATTAACTTTTTAGGTGGTACTATCATTTACATGGCATCTATAGAAAACCACAGTTTCTTAATTTATAAGGTTAAAATAAAGGTTTTAAAAAAATTGTCCCTGGCCAGGCGCAGTGGCTCACGCCTGTAATCCCAGCACTTTGGGAGGCCGAGGTGGGCGGATCACGAGGTCAAGAGATCAAGACCATCCTGGCCAACATGGTGAAATCCCGTCTCTACCAAAAATACAAAAATTAGCTGGGCATGGTGGCGCGCACCTGCAGTCCCAGCTACTCGGGAGGCTGAGGCAGGAGAATCGCTTGAACCCGGGAGACGGAGGTTGCAGTGAGCTGAGATTGTGCCACTGCACTCCAGCCTGGGCAACAGAGCAAGACTCTATCTCAAAATAAAGAAAAATTGTCCCTGGTAATTATTTTGTCTTTTCTCCTATCCAGTAGCTGTTCAAACTCCTTTCACTGAAGCCCTTTTATTTCACAAATACTATTTTCAAATTCTGCTTTTTTAGCTACCAAATGACTTTTTGTTAGCTACCCTACTTAAATGAGTTGAGTACTTAAGTCTATAGAGTCTATTTGTGATTGTAACATATTATGGAGATCTTAATTCAGGGAAATAATTTCATCTAATAAAGCATTCTCTTATTCTTTTAAAGATCAAAATAAAACAGACTCTAGAATAACAGTGTCCCTTAACAACTTACTCTGAGGCCTTGTTTCTCCAGTCTGTTGTGCTGTTATTTCCTTTTCTGTTCTTTGTAGGGTTATTTATATAAAAAATAAAGTCATAAAAACAAGCATCTTAAACTACCCTGTTCTGTAGTCTGCTCTTCATTTGCTGTTTTATAGCTTTTGAGTTATGAATTTAGAGGGGATTGTAGCTCAGCAAGTTTAAAGTCACTCACAGTAGGTTTCGTTTGCCTTTGAGTCTCAGGCTCACAGGAGTTATGGGTTAAATGACTTTGGCTTTGCAGGTTTGCTTCTTGGCAGTGAGTCTTCACATAGGCAGTGTTCAAGTTTTGGTCTTAACTCTTAGAATGTGAACTTTGTCATGTAACCACTCTAGGCCTTATTTTTCTTACCTATAAAGTCGTGATTTTGTTTAGCAAATAAGGATCATGGCTAAGGACAATGTAACTTAGGGAAAAAAAAAAAAAGGAGAGAACAAATTACTCATAATCCTGCCACTGACCTAACTCATCTAGTGTTGATGCTAAAAATGAAAAAGAAAAAAACCTCTTCTATTTAACATAATTAAGATTATTTTGTATATACTGCAGTGTTGTATTCCATATAACATTTTTTAGTATATCCCATGTTTTTAGAAATTCTTTAAAGATTTTATTTTTAAATATTAGATACAGTTTCACTGTGTGATATATACTATATTTTAAATCATTTTATTGTTCAGCATTTAAATTTTCAATCTTTTGTTGTAAATAATGCTTCACTGAAATCTTGATATGTAAATTTTTATAGGCCTCACATTATTTTCTTATGTCTCAATTCCTGCAAGTAGAAATGCTAAAGTTTGAAAGACTTACCAATGGTATTGATAGCTGTTGGCAAGTTTTTTTTTTCCCCCCAGAGAAGTTGTCCCAGTTTACTGTTTCACCATCCTACATGGCCTCTGGTTTAAACTAATTGTGATAGCCTACTAACTGTTTTCTCTGCCTTTAGTATCATCTTATTTTTAGGTCATCCTGACACTGTATGCATAGTGAGTTCTTTAAGATACAAGTCTTATTTTATAACTTTTTGCCTTAAAATTCTATAGGTTAAAATGTATTTACTCTGTGTCATTCAACACCCTTCATGATCTCGCTGCTGTCTAATTTTCCACCTTATTTTATGCAAACCTATACATTTTGTGGATGAGGAGGTGGGAGGGGGATATGCTAGGCAGAGGAAACAGCATCTGCAAGGGCATAGCTGCATGAAGTGGCGTGGTATATTTGAATTGCAACAAGCACATTGATATATGTGAAACTTAAAGGCAGGCTGCTGGAAGTCTTTAGTATAGCATACTCAAACAAAATTTAATTGACTAAATAAAAGTAGACAACATTTTATCTATGATTTAGAAAAGTAACTGGTGGTATAGATAATTGTTAATCAGGACTTTTGGTTACAAATGACAGAAATCCAACTCAAATTGGCTTAAATGCAAAAGTATATTTACTGGCCAGGCAAGCAGAGCTAGATCCAGGACTTGGTGACAGTGGGTTTCCCATCCTTCCCCATTCTTTCATTCCTCCTATGAGCAGTTTTTGCTTACTGGGATTGTGTCCTCACAATTCCGAAAGAAAAGAGAGTATTTTTCCCTGATAGCCTTGGCAGGAAAGTGAAGTCCTGAGGAAGACATTGTGTAGTTTCAGTGATGTGCTCTTTCCTGAACAAGACATGTTGCTAGGGGTTGGTAGTACTCTGGTCAGGCTTGGGTTTCTTGTATGTCTCAGGACCAGAGGCACTCCTTAAAGGAAAGGATTTGTGTGAAAGTACCTGTATCTGCTACAAGGATGTATAGAACTAGAAGGAGAGTCAACAGTTGAGAGGCTAGTTAGGAGGTAGTTATGATAGCTTAGGTGAGGACTGAAGTGGGTTTGAATTAGGTCACTGTGAAGAAAAGAGTTTAGGAAAACTTTATGTAAAATGCATAGAACTTGGTGACTGACTAAAAATGGGAGATGTAGTAAGGGAAGGCTACTGTGTGTTGGGCTACTTTGTACCTGGTGATGCCATTACTATTAACCAACATGGGAATTCAGAAAAAGAACACTTTGGGGAAGTGGACTACAGATGATAAGTAGAATTTTGACATGAGATTGTCCAAAAAGAGATTAAAAGGAGCTAGAAAAAAAGGTGGGTGGCGGGGGGGGCGGGTAGAAGAAAAACCAAGTGAAAAGGACCAGAAAAGGGACCAGAAAAATAGGTGAATGGACACCACAAGAGGAGAGGTTATTAAAGGTCATTGCTGCCCAATATTGTAGAGTAGTTGAGAATAATGATGATTTTGTAATAAATTATCATTGGTGACCTTGGAGCAATTTCATTTGATTGGTGGAAAGCTAGATTGCAGTGGGTGGAAACAATTAAAAACAAACAAACAAAAAAAAGGAGTGGTAGCTTGGTGAGGAGGCAGGAAAGCTTTCTATAGGCCAAAATAAAGGAACAGAAGGTTAAACCAAAGCTATGTAAGAAAGGAATCAGAATTGAAAAAGTAAGGTCTATTAGAAGAGAGAGACAGTCTTGAATGAACGTTTTCCTCTGCAACTACAAGGTCGTCCCATTAGACTGCAAAGTCTTGCAGATTTGATGGCTGCGATGTAAGTACTTAATAAATGAAAGATGACTATTGAATAAATGAAAGATCATAGAGAAAAAGTTGAAAATACAAATATGTTTGGAGACAAAGCGGAGGGAAGTTGATAGGATTCATCTTTGTTTTCTTTTTTTCCTCTCTGAGGCAGAAAGCCAGGGGATAAGGCCTCTCTCCAACTTACCTTAAAGCATTGCTGTGAGGAACCGATGGGAAGATCGATGTGAAACATTCTTAAACTAGAAGGTATTGGTCAAATGGAAGGAAGTAATACTTCATTTCTGGCATCTTAATTTTGAATAGGACTTCAAATCAGTTGATATTTGGTTCTCACCAGCTAAAAAACCCCATTTGCTTCCTTAACAACTGCTAATTTAACTTATCTTAGGTGTCTGGTGTGTGGGAAGAGCTAAGCTTTGGAGACAGATGGGTCTGGGTTAGAATCCAGTTTTCCCTACTGCTTAGCCTTGTGATTTCCAGTATTTAATTTGTCCAACTCAGATTTTTTGTCTGTGAAATTGGGATTAAAAACTAGTTTGCAGGCATGTTGTTAGAATTAAATGAAGGTACATAAAGTGCCTACAACCATAGTAGCTATTCAAGTTACCTGGGATGTTCATCCCTGCCCCATATGAGTAGCCAGCCTTGTTATGCCTTCAGACTGAAAAATGCCAGATGAATGTATTATCTTGTATTGAAACATTTCATCTTCCTGTTTATTATTCATCGATTTAGCTTTTTATCTCTAAAACTGTGTAATTGTCTTCACAGTGACAGTACTTCAGATATTTTAAAGTTGTCATGTTCTCCCTGATTCCTTTTCAAACAATATCTTCAGCTTTATCAACCCTTTATGACATGGTTTCTAGATTATGCATTATACTGGCTGCCCTTCTTGAAGGTATTCTAGTTTCATTACTCTAGTGGTAGTCTGCCCAGTGTCTAGTAATTAGCCTTGCATTTCATAGAGAAGGAAGATGAGATTAATAGGAAACATTTTGGAGATAAAACTATCATTTTAACAGGTCAAAATGAAGGTGTATTTTACTATTTCATCCTGAAGTATTCTGTTTTCTTATGTTTGACATTTTTCTTGTATGTCCATGGCATTTATAAAATGATTTCCTTCGGTGTTTTTAAGATGAATTACTGATTGATTTTTTTCCATTTAAAAAAATCTTTAGAGCCTGCAAAGTGTCTTCTAGTACAAGTGCGTTGTGATTAATTCATGATGGTGGGAAAACTAAACTACTGTAAGAAAATGTCAAGGTTGAATTTTTCTATGTAATACATAGCATACTGTTGGTTGTCTGCTGACTGGCAATTACCCTCTTCTTTCTTGCATGCTTACCCCCAGTTTTGTTTGTATGTCCACGTCTATCCCACATCACTTGGGGAAATCCCGAATATTATAAGCTAACCAGGGTAATCCTATTCTGCCTGATAGTGATTCGTTTGGGAAGGGACATGTGATCAAAGCCTGGCCCTTTGAATTTCAGGGAAAGTCAGGTTGTGGGGCTTCTAGGAGTCTTCCTCATACCTGAAAAGGGAGACATGGAAGGATATTCCCACTTCTACTGCATGACAATATGTGTTTAATAGGATCCCATGAAGTATAACAATTAACATGTGGCTATGAAGGGAGTTATCCTAAGGTTCTTGCTGAGTCTGACAGAGGGAAAAGCTGAAAGGAGCCTAGGTCATATATGATGGCATTGGATAACTGAATCAATCACCCTAAAGCCACCTTATTTTAATTCTTGATGTTTGTGATGATAATCCCTTTGTTTAAGCCAGTTGAGAGTAATACGTTATTTTATAAATTATTTTTGGTTTAGGATAGCCCTAATATTAACAAATGTGTTTAATATTCTATTACGTAGAAAGTAGACACTGGTGGAAGGCCCATTAAGATGTCATGATGGGCCGGATGTGGTGGCTCATGCCTGTAATCCTAACACTTTGGGAGTCCAAGGTGGGCGGATCACTTGAGGTCAGGAGTTCAAGAGCAGCCTGGCCAAAATGGTGAAATGCTGTCTTTACTAAAAATACAAAAATTAGCTGGGCGTGGTGGTCTGCGCCTGTAATCCCAGCTACTTGGGAGGCTGAGGCAGGAGAATCACTTGAACCCAGGAGGTGGAGGTTGCAGTGAGCCGAGATCATGCCAC
The DNA here is from genome assembly GCF_006542625.1 of Nomascus leucogenys. Taxonomy (NCBI): domain Eukaryota; kingdom Metazoa; phylum Chordata; class Mammalia; order Primates; family Hylobatidae; genus Nomascus; species Nomascus leucogenys. Next base: position 21,128,789 of record NC_044388.1, on the reverse strand, counting down.
TACACTCCAGCCTGGGTGACAGAGTGAGACTCTGTCTCAAAAAAAAAAAAGATGTGATGATGGCAGCAGTGTTGGTATAGTGGTGAGCATAGCTGCCTTCTAAGAGGTAATGATGAGTGTCTAATTTTAAGATCAGCTATATTGGGTTGAAAGTTTTATAAGTAGTCTTACAAAACTGAATGTTCTAGATATAAAACACAGACACACAAAAAATTTCTACAATACAGTAACTGATAGCAGATTTAACAACCTCGTTAGGAATGGGCTAATTAATTATCAATTCTTACAGGGGCCTCTTCTTCCCATTTAAGAAGTTCAAAACTGTCTACAGCTAAAGGAGTTGACATTGTTTTACTCTGAATTAATATTGTTACAAGCATGGCTTTTTAAAAGTTTATCAAAGGTGTGAAAATTTATGTATAAAAGAAACTCCACACCTGAGACACATTACAAACATACCTTCTTTCTTTCAACAATAGAAGTTGCTATGTAAAATTACAGCACTCTTTGATAAAAGGAACTAAAACTATCTGAGTCATTACTTGAATTTAAAAATAGCTATGGTCAGTATTTTTGTCTCTACTCCAATATGGTTCAGAAAGACATGAATCATTTTTTTTTAGTATTTCCCAAACGATAGCCACTTTGAAACAGAAGTGATGTATGCAGTTGGGTTCAGTTTGTTTGTGAAATAACGAATGTACACTTCAGATACTGATCTTACTGTACTTTTGGGAATTCCTTGGACATCTCACATAATTATTGCTTATAAAGGTAAACATTGTAACCATAGCAACTTATTTTAAAACTGAAAATTTTCTCCCTTCAGCTTTTAAAGTGCAGTAACTTCATACTACATTTACTCTGGTGTCACCACATTGTAAAAACCAGAATGAATTGCACATAATCTTTCCTCAATCTTTTTTTTTCAGCCTGTTTAAAATAAAAATTTTACACTCAACTGATTTTAATATGAGGGCTAAATTGTCTTTGATACAGTTGCTGAACAATAATTAACTTTGCAAATAATAATGTAGATTTCAGAGAATGTGCTTATCCTTGGCCTGATGGAACATAAGTTGTATGTCAGAGATACTACTCATCACATATCTTAGCTAAAAATTTTACTAATCAGATTGACTAGGATATTTTAAAAAGTATCACAACTTTAAAAAAAGACCTCTAAAATGATGAGTCCTTTTCCTTACTTTCAAACTGCTTCTCAAGGTAATCAAAATTATGAAGAAAATAACCTAACTTTTAAAGACATTACTTAAATGCAGTACTACATACTTGCTAAATGAGTAGTTTTTCTCCCTTTCTTCCTTAGTTTTGGCATATTAGCTGTATTCTAGAAAACTAACCTGTGTTAGTTTGGCCTGTTGAATTTTTTACTTACATTCTTTTGGAAGGAAGTAATTATCTTAAGGCTGAAATCTAAAAATAGTCATCTAAATATTGATTTAAACCTTAAGTTTGTATGTGTAACTCTTGCATCTACACTTACTTGGAAAAGTCAGTGAAACTCTGTTTTCATAAGTACGTGCTACGTAAGTACATGTGTGTTGGGAGGAGGAAAGAGAGCAAAGTCAGCATTCTTCTAGTCCCCCATTATAGTGTTAAAATGTTACTAGTCTGCCTGTCTATAAAAACCTTCCTTCCTTTGAGGCACATACCATTTGGCTAGGTGATCTTTCTATTTCTTGTTGCTATCATCTGTCAAATCTCATTCCCCAGTTCTACATCTGGATCGTGTTTGTCTGTCATCTAGGTGATTTCATTTCTTTGTAGATGACATTTTGAACATACTTAACTATTTAACAACCTGTACACCAGCAGTCATCTGTACTTGGCTGTAATCACCTCCACTTGGCTCTAACCACTGCAATGACCACATCCTACAACTTGTCTCATTTGCTGTAATTACCTTTGCTTCTGTATGTTTGTTCTTACCTATCCTAGACACCATGAGCCATTGCTTTTAACTACTTAACATTCACTCATACTCATTTTTAACAATTGTATATTATAAATGATAGTTTTAAATCTTCAACCATTTTCTGAAAAATGTGATAGAGTTTTTACATGGAATGTTCTAACTAGCAGACCATTGATTTCTTTGAGAAAGCACCCTTCCTATAAATTAAAGGAGGAGAAAAATAATGAGGTTTAGGGAGAGTTTTATTAAAATATCCACTTTTGTTTAGAGAATGGACAGTTAGAAGGTATCTGTATATGTCAGTTACAATTAATAACTTCATATGCTACACTCTTTCCTATGATGGACTTGGTAGCAGGTATAGTCTATATCTCAGCTTTCAGTATATATTGTCTTTTACTATCTTTTGTGTCTTTATCTTGTACTGGTTAGATTTTTACATGTATGACATAATACCATATTTAAGTTGCATAAGGAGTTTGAAGGTGATATATGATACCTTATAATTCCTTGGCGTGGTATGTATAGTAGAGATATGAATGTCTAATATTTATTTAATCAGTGCTGTGGGATTTTTGGTGAGTGTTTTAAAAAGTAGGGTATTCTTGCCAAAGATTTTTAGATAATTTCAGTGTACTGGATTGAGTAGAATTGAGCCAGATCTCACCATTCTTTATGAATTTTTTTATATTCACCTAGATGTAGGCAACTTTGGGATAGTTAACATTTCATTTAGAAGTCATGAGGGTAGACGCTAAGATAATGGGCTCTGTATTAAGTGTAAAACAGAGTTTGAGAACATGAAATGCACCTTAGATATTGATGTAACAAGTAACATTCTTCATTGTATAAATTTTGAAACTAAAAAAGTCCCAAATTTCTTAAACTCCAATAAGCACTGGTTGCTTAAGTCAAAAACCTGGGAGGTTTGTGATTATCATCTTCTCCATCACTCTTATATCCAGTCTATTAACATGTCCTATAAATCCTATTTCTAAAATATATTTCTTTCTTTTTTTTTTTTTTTAGATGGAGTCTCGCTCTGTTGCCAGGCTGGAGTGCAGTGGTGTGATCTCTGCTCATTACAGCCTCCACCTCCCAGGTTCAAGCGATTCTCCTGCCTCAGCCTCCTGAGTAGCTGGGATTACAGGCACACGCCACCACGCCCGGCTAATTTTTGTATTTTTAATAGAGACGAGGTTTCACCACGTTGGTCAGGCTGGTCTCAAACTCCTGACCTCGTGATCCGCCCGCCTTGGCCTCCCAAAGTGCTGGGATTACAGGCGTGAGCCACCGTGCCCGGCCTCTAAAATATATTTCTATCTCTCCATCTATATGGTCATGTCCTAATTCAGATCACCCACTCTGTTGGATTACTGCAGTAGTCTCCTAACTAGTCCTTTGGCTTCCATTCTTCTACCCCTTTAATCCGTTCTTCATATCAAAGCCACATAATGTTTTTAAAGCAAAAGCAAATCATGACTTCCTCAATTAAAAATTTTTAATGAGCTCTCAATTAATGAAAAATACAAACTTTAGAACTTGGTTTACAAGGCCTGTCTATCACATGACCATACCCACTTCTCCAACTGCGTATGATATTGTTCCTCATGATTGCTTGCCCAGCCACATGGGCCACCCATTAGTTCCTTGTCTTTCAGACATTTTTTTTTATTCGAGAACTTATCACAGTTGCAGTCATATAGTATTTATTTGTGTGTATGGTTCATTAGAACAAGGATTGACTATTCATAATTTTGTTTTCTCAGCTTGGCAGAAAGTCTGACACATAGTAGATGAATATATACTAGGTGAATGAATGGGGCAGATGAGTGATTGGCTGACTAGATGTTACTGTGCCTCTGGTTCTCATTTAGAGATTTGATAACAGTACCCACCAAAATGGTGGCTGAAGATCATTGAGAATATTTGTGGTAACTGTTTCCATCTCTTTCTCTCTCCTCTGATTGTCCTTAGCTTATCCAGGAAAATATGAATTATTTTCCAGCAGATTTCTTATTATTGTTTCTAGTACAATATGTTACAGCTCAAGTTTCTAACTCATTTTATTTATTGAAGATTTAAGTAGCCACATTGTACTGGAGTATGGATGTTGGAAGAACAGGGCTGGAAGGATATATGTCCACTCATAGATAATTAAAGGAAGAGTAAGATTATCATTTAGAGTTAGGCTCAGCTCCAAGTACCAGAGATGCAGAATTACAGTTTCTTAAACAAGGCAGGACTTTTTTTTTCTCTCTAATGTAAAAGTCAGAAAGTAGACAGTCCAAGGCTTGTATGGCAGTTCTGTTTGGCAAAGTCCTCAAAGACCCAGCTCCCTTCTAGCGTTGTAGTTTTACTACACTAGACTGTGGTCCTTGTTTGATTTAAGATAGTGGCCAATCATCTTTGTTCCAGGAAGCAAGCTGAATATGCTAGTTGGTCTTTAAGAAAGATTTCTGGAAGACACACAACACCTACTTAAAATTTTGGTCAAACTTTTTCATGTAGCTCCTAGCTACAAGAGAGCTGAGAAATGAAGTCTTTATCATGTGAGGCTCTGTACTTACCTAAAGCTGGAACGGAAGCCTGGAGGAATGGACACAAAATACAGATCTCTGCAGAAAACGCATGTAATATTAGAATGTGCTAACAATCTGCAGTATACAGTACTATTAATATTGGAAGGGTTAACAATTTATTATTATGAATGTAACGTACCAGTGGGATCAAACCACTTGAGATTGTCAAACGGTATTGGTTAATGGCCATTTTGGCATTATGACTGCATAAAAAATAAGTGTCCTGGATCATAAATATATTGCCTGCAGAGAGTTAAATCTGATCTATTATGAGGATTTTGAGTTGTGTTTTAAATATTTAGTGACTTTCTTGCAGTGGCTCTAATAATCACATAGATAATTGCATAGATTCTGGCTTATGTAGCCTAGAAAGCAGCTATTCCTTGATTTCTCCCCCCTCACCCTCTACCTCATTTTCTTTTAACTCTATTCATAAGACTTTTTTTTCCTAAAGTATATGGATAGATGAGGCATAGCTCAAGAAGATTGGTGAGGATTCTTGATCTGTCAGAAATGTTTTCTGAAACATTGTTTGAACCCACTTCCTTACCATCTTTCACCACAAGCTTTTTATTTTCAAATACTCCGAGACCAGCTTGTTACTTGGCACAGAGTAGCCACTTAATATACCCTGAGTATTCTATTCTATGATAATATGGAGTTCACAGATGTGTAAGAGAAAAGGTGAGGTTGAGGTTGGATCTTGTTGCAGAAAGGAAAAATCATTTGTGTCAAAAAAAGAAATTCAGGTGTAACAATTAGGAATCCAAAAATTATCTTCCAGTGACTTAATGTTTTTATAATCAGTAAAAAGGTTTAAGCCAGCTTTACCATTGTGTGATTCTATTAATAGTAGGAGTAAGCTCTTGATAGGATACATTTTAGTATAAACAATAGAAGGATTATAAAGCTGTCAGAGTTGAACTTGTTAGCTTGTTAAAAACTTAATCTAATATGGCCTAAAAAATAAATAGCAAAGAAAAAAACCACATCCCCTTGATATTTCTCTAAGTGGAAAAAAATGTTGAACTTACAGTTTGCACAATCTTTATCAGTAATTTTTTATCAGAAGTACTTTCTCTGTTTCTAAGTTCTTGAATATTCACTTGTCTCCTTTTCCTTTAACATGTGAGTTCCTTGAGGGTAGGAGCCTGTCTTATTCAATAGAAGAAGACACAAAACAGTGCTGCTAATTTAAATAATTTAAAAACTGACATAGTTCTCTTAATATTTTTTATCTGCTTTTGATTTTATAATATACAATGGGCTAGTACTTTCTATCCTTTTTCCCAAAGGAATTATACAGTCCCTAAACTGTAAAATCTAGTGAAGGTAGAAGAATGGAAGAACCTGTAGTCTTTCTTGCCTAAGTTCACTGCTCCCTCTCCCCAATTAACACTTAGTATGTGCTTGTCTAGTTACTAGAGTCTAAAACGAGCTTTTAGCAGACTCTCAAAAAACCACTGAAAAGTTTGGGGACTTAGCAACTGAATGGGATCTCCAGACATTAATCTGAATTACCTCACTTGTACTGGGTCAAGGGGAGGAGGAGTTTAATAGCCTTTGATCCACTCACTGGCTTCACAAGGGATATCATTCAGCTATCCCAAATATCCATAACAATAAGGTTATCTTGTTTAGATTTCACAACACTATGAAGTAAATTCTGTTAATGTCATTTAATAGATGTTAAAATGAGCACAGAGAGGTTACTAAATAAGGGAGTAGCCCAGGATCCCAAAATTAGGTTAGTGGGAAGCCTGGATTAGAACTTCAGGCAATTTGACTACAAAATAGCCTACATTCTCAAGCACTGTACTGTTTCTCTTACATAAAAATCTCTGCAGGTTATTGTTTTTCTTATATAAGTGTCAAGAAATTTAGGCTCAGGGAATTTAAGTGGTTTGTCCAAGGACACAGCTAGGAAATGATGGAATCAGAATTGAACTTAAGGTGGGCTGACTCCTGAGCCCTTAGTTTTAACCATCACTCCATACCTTTGTTTTATTCCTGTCAGCTTCTGAAATTTTAATTGTTCACTTATTAGAGATATGAGGCTCACTTTGTTGCACGTTAATGCCGCCTATATTTTCTGGTTAAAATGTATGTATACCAACACACCCCCACTATTCTTGTTTATAAATCTCCACCCTCCCAGAGTCTTGTGACGATAGAATTCATTTCAATGAAATTATTTATAGGTGGAAGAAAGTGGAAGGAAACAATATGTATGTAACACAGTCCCTGCCTTCAAGGAGTTTGCTTTCTGGTTGGAAAAGACCTAAGTGTGGTGGTTGACTTAGAACAAGAAACAGGATGTACCTGCTGAAGTCTAAGTAGGTGAACTTAGGTACTAGATACTTTGGAACAAGTTAAGATTGTTAAGATAAAAACAGATTTTGCTTTGGGGGCTTGGGAACCCTGAAGATGAAATACAGGATATTGTTACTATAGTTGTTTCACTTTCAGATATTTCAAATATTAAGATATTTTTGATTCAGCCTTGTGGAGATGGATAACATAATTGATGTATGTTCAATATTTACATACCTTTAATTTGGCATAAAAGTATTTTATATATTTTAAAATATAACTAATGAATTGTTAGCATGTTTTAATTGGTACAAATATGTTAGAGTTATTGCTTCTTCCATAGATTGATATATTTTATAGCTTTCAATGGTTCTTGTTTTAAATTCTGACATTCTTATATTTGTATCATGCTGGGATTTTTTGTTTTTTTTCTTTTTATGGTTTTAAGACTTGCTTTGAAGTACACATTTAAAAATAACTCGTTTTAGAATATAGCAATAAATAGTATATTCCTTTGTTATCTAAACTTTTCACAACCTTTATAAGTTACCTGTTTGTTAAGATCACTTTTATAAGCTAGTTATTATAGGTTGCAAAGATCTGGAGATGAGTGGGGAGAAGAGAGTGTGTCTGTATGTGTGTGTACTCAGTGATAGCAGAATACATTAGAAAGAGTATGTGTTTGAAATAACACATGACTTTATTAATTTATACAACTTTGGGTAAAATACATCATTTCTGAGTCTGTTTTTCCCACTATAATGGGAATATAGCAAGGTTATTGTATTAAATGAGAATGTACAGCACATAGCATATCACAGATGTTCAAAAGTAACTATTATTATGTTTATTATTATGTTTATTAATAAAAATACTAGTTAATATGAAGAACACAGATTGAAGGGGGACCATGGTATTTTCTTTGTAAGTTTTCTCTTGAGAAATATCCCCCATGTTGGGTAAACAGAGAAAGAAGAAAAAAAAAACTATGAAATGATTGGTTTTGATATTTATTTGTGGCTTTGGGAAATTTATCGGGAGAGAGATTATTTGCATTATCCCGTGCCCTTTTGACATAGGTAATTCAGGACAAAGGACATTTTTTTTTCATGTACCTCTTTAACAGATTTTTAAGGCTTTATTCCCTATCCAAATGGGAAGAGAGGATTATTTTATTTCTTCAGTGAAAAATCAAATGATTTATATAATTTTAGAGTTAGGATTTCTACATTATGAAATTTTTGCTTTTCCCTTTAAAATATGAATCAATGATTGATTAAATTCACCAATTTAGAAATTATTAGACAATCTTAAATTTCATTTGTTTAAACTTTGCATTCTAGAAAATAGAATACACCTGGCAGATTAAAACTGATTTGGTAAAAATATGAATAAAACAATTTCATGGTTTTTATGATCTCATAAAATATTTCTCCATCTTTAAACCTTTTTTATGAGTCCATTGCAGGCATATTCTTACTGCAACTGTCATTATAGGGTTAAACATTTGCTTTATTGTAACACACGAAAGCAGTTAAGCCGTTTGGAATTGTTTACTTGCTAAAACCACTGTTAGTCAGCAGAGGCAGTACACCAGATTTCCTTGTGGCTTTTAGTGGAAAATGTTAAAAGCGCACTCATTTTTCAGTTATAGAATTTTTTAGTTTGATCTGGATTAGTCACAGAACTGGCATGAACCTTCTAATTGTGAAGGCTGTCCAAATGCACTATTTTTTTCTCCTGCTAGAGGAAGTTACATCCCGAGCAGTAGCTCAGATCTCTGGTAAGTGTAACATGTGAGCATTACTAGGCATTTCATCCTGCGGGTCTGCAGTCTTTGCTCTTCAGACTGTTGCTCCGTTGGAATGCTTCTGTGGGACCGATACTGAGGTTCTATAGATATTTTTTAAGGACCTACTCATTTGGGGATGTCAGTGGTGTTTTGCAAGATCATCTGAGGAACAGGAAAGCATTTGAAATCTGAAAAGGATAACTGGCGGTTTTCACAGTGGAAGGAAACTATATTGGCAAAGAGGCAGATGATTGAATAAAGTAGTTGGCTCAAAGAAGATGCACAGTCTGCTGTTTTTTTCTCTGAATGAAGACTGTTTAATGGAAGCTGTATTCATGTGGAGATCAAAGGAAACACTGGAATGATAAACTACTATGTTTTTTTTTCTCCCTCTTTTTTTTTTTTTTTTTTGAAGAAAACAAAAAGCCTGAAGCAGTAATTTGAGCTCAAATGCCTTCTGATTCCTTCACAGCCTGCTTGTTCTACTAGGATTCTCCACTAACACCATTTCTGCCTGGTGCCTGTGCCCTTTTGCTGGAGCAGCCACAGACAACTGCCTGATAGAGAAAGAATGAACGCTCTGCCTTGCTTATGCTATCGACGGGAATAAAGCTAACTGTGTTTCTTCTATTATGTGGGAAATCTGGATTAATCAAGCTGTATTCTAGTACCAAGAGTCATATTGTCTCTTGTGGTCTGACTCATCACATGTAAATGTACTGCAGCTTTGCTATTAATGCAGAGTGGTTTTTTTTTCTTTTTCTTTTTTTTTTTTTTTTTGCCCTTTTCCCAAACACTAAAAGAATTGTTAACCTCTGAGCTTCATTTTCAGGATTTGTGCTGAGCTCTAGATCTTTTTTTCTGTGAATGGTATCTGCATTAAACCAGTGATGAAGAAATGAAGACAAATTAGAAGTGGAAACAGAATAGTGAGATTTTATTTTTTATTTTCAATTATAAGCAAAACATCTACTGGTAATTATATGACCTTGCAGGCAAGAGTGGGTATCACTGTGATCATCTCTGTCACAGCAGTTGTTTCTCATTTCATTCTATATTGTGTGGTGTTGTATCACCAAAAACAATGATTGTTTTGTGCAAGTAAATTTCAGAGATAGAGCAATAAGACTATTTTGGTAGAGGAAAAATATTTTTAAGTGAGCTTGGACTCAGTTTTAGTTATTGACATGTTGGTGTGAAATTTCTTCTTAAGTATTGCAGTAATCCAACAGAAATAATAGAATTTCGTTATATTTAGGAAGTTACAAATTATGTAGTCATAATTTTAAACTTTTTCCAGTAGTACTTATTAACTTTAAAAAAAAAAAAAACCAGCTGTGCTGTTCAGAGAATGTTTGTAAGTGTTGTACAGAAGAGGAGGAAAAACTACTTGTGCTCTTCCAACTGTGACTTTTATCACATAGCTTGGAATTTAGTGTTTTAAAAGATCGAATGAGTCGAGTGTGTATTGTTGTTTTGGAGGAGGTAGAAGATGAATCTCCTGCATTCATTTCTAAATTGCCACAGGAAAATAAATCCCTACATTCTCCACCTTCTGGAAATGTATTGGTAAGATATGTAAGTTTATATGTTTACTATATTCTACTGAACTAGTAGTATAAATCTTGTTTTTTAAGAATAGATGTAAATTTCCAATAGTTTCTTTACAAACCCAAATTAAAGCAATACATGTGTAAATATGATGCTATATTTTTGTATAAAATGCATTTTTCATTTTTACTTTTTTGAATGCTGAGATGACATTTCAGTCTTTACTATGTCTTAATCTCTTTAAAAGACTTTAAAAATAATCTGAGAATTAGTAGTTATGGCAACCACGTTTCTGTTTTCATTTTGTGGTTTCAGAAACTGATGTAACAAGAATCAGGAACTCTGCATATTTTAGGAAAGGTTGACTGCCCCCAGCAACACCAAGGCATGGCCTTTTCTGTAATGAATTTTATGTATTTACATGTAAGACTTTATATGAGATTCAGTTATCTTCTTTAACCTTGGTTTTAGTGCTACTGTCAGCTGGCTCCTTGACTAGTATAGTATACCTTATCAAGAGGCTGTGTCGTTGATTAAGAAATTATTATATTTAGTTGTGCATGTGTTTGTCTTTTCAAGTTATTTAAGTGTCCAGTATTTTTTGGTCTTTGATTAGTGGCTATTTTCATCAACTACCAGGTTTGCTTTCTCGGGATTTGTATCTTTATACATGCAATGCTAATCCATGTAAGATAATTTGATGCCCCAAACAGACCTTTTCAAAAGAGCCTTCCTTCATGGGCTGGAAATTGCTTAACAAGTTCTGTCCCACAAGTAGATGTTGAGATCACACATTTGTATTTGGAAGAGTCTTTCTTTTTGTCATATACAGAAACAAAAGGCTCCTACTTACAAGAAATAAAATCTGATTGTGTTTATTATACTACCTAAATTGGGTCAAACTGAATTGATGTTTTTTTAATTAGGCCTTTTTTTTCCAAGTAGGAATCCTGTACTTTGACATGATTTGGTTTTATGAAACTTCTGGCTAATGTCAAAAGTGATTATTGCTACAAGGAAGAAAACTTTAGATTCAGAAACTATGTATAAATATCCTTAGTCACCCCACATGGATGATTCTAATGTTTTTATTACTCTCTTATATTTTAGCCATCACTGGTGCAAGCTATATTTAACGGAGATCCCGATGAAGTTCGAGCACTAATATTTAAGAAAGAAGATGTTAACTTTCAGGTAAAACAGTTAATTCACTGATGCCAGCCTTTAAAACTGCTTTTTAAAATTCTTTCCTAGAATTGTGATTTTTGTTTACAAGACATAATACAACTCTGTAACAGTTGTTTTAAATGAGGGCAGGAAGGTATTGAGGCAAAAGGGAAAACACTGGACATATACTCAGGGCAGTAACAGCCAGTAGGGGTCTTTTGTTCTCCCAGCTTTTTACTTTGAAATTTTTCAAACACAGGAAAGTTAAAAAAAAAAACACGCTGACTACCCATATACCTTTCACTTACTTTTGATATTGATAACATTTTGCCACATTTGCTTTCTCTATTTATTAATATACAACTTTTACATGTATATGTAGTAAGTTGCAGAAATCATGATACTTCACCATTAAATACTTAACTGTGCATTTCAAATGAGGATTCTTTTAAGTGTATATCTAAATATAAGATCAGATTTGCTTTTTGTAAATAATCATGGTGTTTTACAATGATGCTTGATTAATTTTTGTCAGATTAGGTTTTCAGTAAAGTCATTGTTCGAAAAGTTTTCAGACTTAAAGACACAGTAGTATGTTCAGTGCTGACATGATGGACAGTTTTAGAAAGGTGGATATATGGATAATTTTCTCTCTCTCTGTATGTTTTTTCAGTGGCCAGTATTTGGTTTACTAAATTGTGGCTGAAAGTACATTATGTACTCTAACAAAATTACATCCACTAATGTATATATTTTTACCAGAAACAAATGTACCCCTGAGTTATGGAGGGGGTGAAAAGTCATATGATTCACAAAGTCACTGTGGCAACACCAAGACTTAGAAATGATTGTGGTTTTAAGAAAGCACCCATTGCAAGCTCATTTTTAACTCTCATCTTTCCTCCTCTTTTTTTTTTTAATATAATACTGCTGTGACCACTTAATGTTAGGTAGATACAAAAAGGTTTTACCTTATTTTTAAAATAATGAATTATCTGAGTAGATTTGAATCATTGGCTAAAACTGTTGTTAATTTTAACATTGGGTAATGAACAGAATGCTATCATTATGTATTTTTTAAAACTTCTTCTAAGTGAATTGCCTTAAAGTTTATATTTAGTTGGACATATGCACCTAATTCAGGATGTATGTATGTATGTATGTATGTATGTATGTATGTATGTATGTATTTAGAGACAGAGTCTGGCTCTGTTGCCCAGGCTGGAGTGCAGTGGCATGATCTCAGCTCACTGCAACCTCTGCCTCCTGGGTTCAAACGATTCTCCTGCCTCAACCTCCCGAGTAGCTGGGATTACAGGCACCTGCCACCATGCCCGACTAATTTTTGTGTTTTTAGTAGGGACAGGGTTTCGTTCACCATGTTGGCCAGGCTGGTCTCAAACTCCTGATCTCAGGTGATCTGCCTGCCTTGGCCTCCCAAAGTGCTGGGATTACAGGCGTGAGGCACTGTGCTGGGCCATGATTTATTTGTTTTAAATGAAGTGTCTGGTTACTTTACCCAGGGTATACTGAAGAGTATGCGTTTCCTAGAAAATAGCTCAAGGGGTATAGACGCATGAAAAGGTGGAAAACATGTTTTCCATTTAACTGCTAAGGTTTTCTTGTTATTTTGGTTTTATTTTAATAGTACTGACAAATACTACCTTGATTAGAAAGTTTGAACTATAATTCCATTTACCAGGGCTAATTTCTCCATCATGACAAAGTTTATTGTAGCTAATATTACTTTTATGTTATATTTAATCAATTTATCCTAAATTAAAAAAATATTCAGAGTCATTGAGAGCATCAGCTCACTCATCAGTAGGCCTTTCTTGAGAGTGACTCTTTGACGATTGTCTTCAGTGATACAAAGGTTTTTGACAACAACTTTTATGATTGCTTTTAGGCCTTTTCTCTCGTGACCCTTTCTTAGTAGTTCAGAGTGTTGCCTTAAAGTCAAGATTTGTTAACTTTTTGGCCATTATTTGAATTTAAGATGGTAAATATCATCTGATTTTGTTTGATAAGGAATCATATGGGGTTTTAAAAGGCAATGGGTGTTAAATGCACTGACTTTAATAGGTAATAAAATATTTTTAAGCTTTATGTCAGTGTGACAGTGGTGTTTTTCCAAAGTAAATTTATTTAAATAAGTATTTGGAGAATAACATTGGACTTTTTGAAACTCAGGTTTCTCTTAAGTTTTTTGAAGTTGTTTTTATACATTTTTAAAATGGATATAAGTTCAGATTTATTTCTCTACCATTAAATAGTCACTGTATAATTTTAGATTAGTTTCTTTAGTCACACCCTGAAGTTTTGAATATTGTAGACCACTAAACAGCACCTTTCTTAGTAACACACCTAATAGATTTTTTTTTTTTTATTTTAGTGGGTTTTAAAAAAATTTCTGGGTACATAGTAGGTGTCTATATTTATGGGGTACATGGGATGTTTTGGTACAGGCATGTAATGTGAAATAATCATCATGAAGAATGAGGTATTCATCCCCTCAAGCATTTATCCTTTGAGTTACAAACATTCCAATTACATTATTTAAGTTATTTTAAAATATACAATTAAGTTATTATTGACTATAGTCACCCTATTGTGCTATCAAATAGTAGGTCTTATTCTATTTTTTTGTACCCATTAACCATCCCCACCTGCCACTCAACCCCCCACTACCCTTCCCAGCCTCCAGTAACCATCCTTCTGTTATGTCCATGAGTTCAGTTGATTTCATGTTCAGATCCCACAAGTAAGTGAGAACATGTGATGTTTGTTTTTCTGTGCCTGCCTTATTTTGATTAACATAATGATCTCCAATTCTATCCCTGTTGTTGCAAATGACTGGGTCTCTTTTTTTTATGGCTGACGAGTACTCCGTTATGTATATGTACCACATTTTCATTATCCATTCATCTGTTGATGGACGCTTAGGTTGCCTCCAAATGTTAGGTATTGTAAACAGTGCTGCAACAAACATAGGAGTGCAGATATCGCTTCGATATACTGATTTCCTTTATTTTGGATATATACCCAGCAGTGGGATTGCTGGATCATATGGTAGCTCTATTTTTAGTTTTTTGGGGGACCTCCAAACTGTTCTCCATAGTGGTTGTACATTCCCACCAATGGTGTACAAGGGTTCCCTTTTCTTTACATCCTCACCAGCATTTGTTACTGCCTGACTTTTGGATAAAAGCCATTTTAACTGGGACAAGATGATATCTCGTTGAGTTTTGCATATCTGATGATTAGTGATGTTGAGAACTTTTTCCACCATTTGTGTGTCTTCTTTTGAGGAATGTCCATTCAGATCTTTTGTCCATTTTTTATCAGATTATTAGGTTTTTTCCTGTAGAGTTGTTTGAGCTCCTTATATTCTGGTTATTAGTCCCTTGTCAGAGGGATAGTTTGCAAATGTTTTCTCTCGTTCTGTGGGTTGTCTCTTCACTTTGTTGATTACTTCCTTTGCTGCGCAGAAGCTTTTTAACTTGATGTGATCCCATTTGTCCATTTTTGCTTTGGTTGCCTGTGCTTGTGAGCTCTTGCTCAAGAAGTATTTGCCCAGACTAATGTCCTGGAGATTTTCCCCAGTGTTTTCTTGTATTAGATTCAGTTTGAAGTATTTAATGCATTTTGATTTGAATTTTGTATGTGGCAAGAGATAAGGGTCTAGTTTAATGATTTTGCATGTGGTTATCCAGTTTCCCAGCAGCATTTATTAAAGAGACTATCTTTTCCCAGTATATGTTCTTGGCACCTTTGTCAAAAATTTTGCTGTAGGTGTTTGGATTTGTTTTTGGGTTCTCTATTCTGTTCTATTGGTACGCGTGTCTGTTTTTATGACAGTACCATGCTGTTTTGGTTACGATAGCTCTGTAGCATAATTTGAAGTTAGATAATGGGATTCCACCAGTTTTGTTCTTTTTGCTTAGGGTAGCTTTGGCTATTCTGGGTCTTTTCTGGTTCCACATAAATTTTAGTATTTTTTCTATTCCTGTGAAGAATTCCATTGGTATTTTGATTGGGAGTGCATTGAATCTGTAGATTGCCAGGACATTTTAACAGTATTGATTCGTCCAATTCATGAACATGGAATATTTTTCCATTTTTTGGTGTCCTCTTCAATTTTCTTCATTCGTGTTTTATTGTTTCCATTATAGAGATCTTTTACTTCTTTGGTTAATTCGTAAGTATTTAATTTTATGTATGGCTATTGTAAACAGGATTACTTTTTAGTTTCTTTTTCACATTGTTCACTGTTGGCATATAGAAATGCTAGTGATGTTTGTACATTGATTTTGTATTCTGGAACTTTACTGAATTTATCAGTTCTAGTTTTCTTGTGGAATGTTTAGGTTTTTCCAAATATAAGATTGTATCACCAACAAACAGGTATAATTTGACTTCTTCCTTCCCAATTTGTATGCCGTTTATATCTTTCTCTTGTTTGATTGAGCTAGATAGGACTTCCAGTACTATGTTAAATAACAGTGGTGACAGTGGGCATCCTTGTTGTGTTGCAGGGCTTAGAGGAAAGATTTTCAGTTTTTCCCATTCAGCATGATACTAGCTGTGGGTCTGTCATATGTGGCTTTTATCGTGTTGAGGTATGTTCCTTCCATATCCAGTTTTTTGAGGGTTTTTATCATGAAGGGATATTTAATTTTTTAATCAAATGTTTTTTCAGCATCAATTGAAATGATCATATGGTTATTCTTTATTTTTTTGATATGATGTATCATGTTAATTGATTTTGTGTTTTGAACCATCCTTGTATCCCACAGATAAATCCCACTTGATCATGATGCATGATCTTTCTAATTTATTGTTGAATTCAGTTGTGCTAGTATTTTGTTGAGGATTTTTGCATTAATATTCATCAGTGATACTGGCCTGTAGTTTTCTTTTTTTGATGTGTCTTTGTCTGGGTTTGGTATCAGGATAATACTGGCCTTGAATGAATTTGGAAGTATTCCCTCCTCTATTTTTTGGAATATTTTGAGTAGGACTGGTATTAGTTCTTCTTTAAATGTTTGGTAGAATTCAGCAGTGAAGCCATTGTGTCCTGGCCTTTTCTTTACCAGAAGACTTTTTATTACAGCTTTGATCTCATTACTTGTTACTGGTCTGTTCTGGTTTTGGATTTCCTTGTTTCAATCTTGGTAGGTTGTATGTGTCTAGGAATTTGTCCATTTCTTCTACATTTTTCAGTTTATCAGCATATATAGTTGCTTACAATAACCACTAACAAGCCTTTGGATTTCTGCAGTGTAAGTCGTAATGTCTCCTTTTTCATTTCTGATTTTATTTGGATCTTCTTCTGTTTTTTTCTTAGTCTGGCTAAAGGTTTGTCAATTTTATTTTTTTAAGTCAACTTTTTGTTTCCCTAATAGATTTTTAACAAACTTTAATTTTAAAAAAATATACATTCATATTATTTGGTATGACATGAAGTCTTCTATGGTAGAAGTCATGTAACATAGTTTCATTAGCAAATACTAGAGTTTTATATTTGGCAGATTTTGGCCACAGATATAATAATTGACTACCTGAATAAATAGAGGTTTTTTGCTTGTGTAATAATTTAACCTGGAGCATGGTAATTTGGGGTTGTTTAAAACAGCAATGTCAGAGCTCTGGGTGAGCTTCTCTGTGAAACTCTTGGCTTTCTCATAATAAAGAGATGACTGCTGCATCACGTACTTATGGGAAACAACCAAAGACATTTGAAAAGAGACTGTCCTGTACATTTTCTTTTCTTTTTTTTTTTTAAAAAGAGGAGAAAACATCTCTTCAAGAGTCCTCACAAAATTCCTTCCTAAGGTTCCATTGGTTACAAGACTACTCTAAACTAATTCACCAGCAAAGCAGAATGGGATTCGCTTTTTGCTAGATCAGTCTTGGTTCATCACCTGGTTCATCCCCTGGAGCAGGAATAGGGCTTCAGTGGACTTCATTGAATATATTGCCAAATTCAGAAGTAAATCAGGATTTTCATAAGAAGGAAGAAAGGGAAAATAGTTATTTGGATAGAAACCTAACAGGAAGGTTATCAGTTGCCTAAAAACTGTTGAAATAGCAAAATTTTGGAAAAGTAAGTCACCTGGATGTGGAAGAAGCACTGTAAACCATAAAAGGGGAAATGCCTATTAAAATCAAAATGTTTTAAAAGCAGAGTGGTACATAGAACGTGAAGAACAGTTGGACTCTAAGTTGAAAGACCTAGATTTTCATATCTTCTTAGCCTTATTGGCTATATAAGTTGAGTGAATCCTGTTAACTTCAGCCCTCACTTTTCTTTTTTTTTTTTTTGTCTTTTGGTAAATGTGTAGGGTTACATTAATGATCTTCACAGTCTTTCCCCACTCCAAATTCAGGACACTAAAAATTCTAAATGACTTTCAGTGACCTCCTGCTTTTGCCCAAAAGCTTTCATTTGTGTTTCTAGATTTTTGTGACCAAAATAATACATGCCTTTCCCTAAGATTTACTAGAACTTAATGCCATGTTGTAGAACCCAAATAAGTTAATCTGAAATATTAATGATACCACATTTTAGAGGAAAACTTTGATTCTTCTTTATAAGAAAATTATTTTCTACAAATATAAATTTTTTATTGAGTGTTAAAATTGGTGTTAATTGTAGAACTTTACTTTTGAGACAGACATAGGCATAAGCCATTTTATATTACTCAATTTAACTTGTACAACAGTTTTGTAAAATTGACAGGTTAACGTTTCTACTAAAATTCATGAAAATTAACCTTCTGCAGAATTAGTATAGCAGAATGGGAATTTGAACCCACGTCCAACTTAATAGTAACTGGAGAAATAAAGCATATTGTTAAGAGAGAAATATTTTTTCTTCTGCCAAATAGTACTATAAAGCAATAACAGTTGGAAAATGGATTTTTCTCCCTAAAATAGTTATGTCTGTGCCCTATGAACTCCCACCTTTTAAGCTGTGAAACAAAGATAATCGTAATTTTTATAATACCAAGTGCTGCTGTTACATTTTATCATTGCAAACAAGTGATGAGACAAATAAGACACAAGCCTCTTTTAGTGCCATATTTTTCGGTACATAAAAATGTCAAAGTAGTATTACACAAGGATCCAGCCAAACTGTTTTTAGTGTTTAAACATAGGAAGGCTGAGATTATGAGCAACCCTTTTTAAACTCTAAAGAGCTGATTTAAGAGCTAAGTGGTAGATCTTAGATGTGGCATATAACTTAATATTTTTGAAAGTGTTACCTTGTATATTCTGCTTATTGGTTTCTGAATTTAGATGTACTTTATTATTCAAAAATGAATTGCAAAAGTAGTCCTCCAAATTATTATTATCCCTTAAGTTCTCAAAACTGCTTTCTGAGATCATTGAAATGATGTTCATTTTACATTTTTCAGATGAAGTGCTCAGCAAATACAGTCTTTTCTGAAAATTAGCAAGAAGCAGTCTAATCTTGAACAAGTCTTTCTTAGTGGCCACATGTTGCTTCTGCTGCCTGTCAATACACCAAGCTGTTGATGTTTCTGAGCTCTTAAAAAATCTCTTCACTCATTACTTGAGGTTGTGTGCACTCTCTGTCCTAAAACCATATGTGTGTACATGGTCTTTTCTTATAGCTATTCACAGTAACTAGTGTTGGAGCCCACAACCCTCCATCCCCATCTCAGGTGTATCTATCCAGCTTTCAGCTGGCTTGTATGGAATGTGGAGTGAAGGTGGGGGCAGGCATGGGACAAGAACCAACTCAGCTTTCTCCCGGGAGAGAAATGACACCTCCCTCCAGCTCTGTGTGGCCAGTGCCTCTAGATTCCAGTTTCAAATTTGTAAATTGTCTTCATCAATGTTGAGGTTTGTCCCAAGATCCATAACCAAGTATATGTCATATGTCACTATGACTAAATGATTACTATGGTGGTCCTGAAACAAAGAAGGTATTATCCACTGGAACCAGCAGTTTTTGGAGGTTCAAAATACAGAAATTTGTATTCCACTCAGGTATTTATTTTTAGTAAGCATGTTATACATGAGTTCTGCATTTTCCTTTTTCATTCCCAGTGTATTTTAGGAGTCAGTCCATATTAGTCTATAGAGACTCCTCATTCTTTATAACTGTATTTCATAGAATAATTTATTTAACTAGCAGAACTAGTTCCCTCTTAGAGGGCATTTGGGTTATTATTAACCCTCTTCATTGGTAATAAATGGGATCTTTTCATCAAGTTAACAAAAATTCTACTTCAGTGGACGAGCAAAAAATTTTAAATGTATTTATTATCTGTTATTAAATATATTATTAACTTCATAGACTACCTTTCCTCTAGGTTCAGTGTTTAACGCAATTTTAGTGCATATGTTTATATGAATTGGTGGAAGGTAAATACTGGCATTTTCTATAAAGCTCAAGTATCAATGCTTGCATACTCAGAAATAATGCTGATGATTACTTATACAGATGTTGATAGTTACATGGTATAGCAAAAATATGAGAAATTATGTCCTAAATTTCATACTGAAATGAAGTAACTTTGGTCTGAAAGGTCTCAGCTAGTGCCTCAGTCTTATTTTTTTAAACACTTTTATTGAGATACAATTGATGTATAATAAACTACATATATGTAAAGTGTAAAATTTCTTAAGTTTTGATACATGCATACACCTATGAAACCATCACCACAGTCAAGATAGTTAACATTTCTATGGTTCCCAAAGGACTCCATTTGCCCCTTGGAAATCCCTTCCTCCCTCCTCTCCCTTGGTAATTACTAACCTGGTTTGTACATTTTGTTTTTTCCTAGAATGTTATATAAATGGAATTACACAATATGTCATTTTTTTTTGTCTGGCTCTTTTTTTGTAATAGATTTTATGTTGTAGAGCAGTTTTAAATTCACAGCAGTGTTGAGAGGAAGATACAGACATTTCTCATACACTTTACTGCCACCACAAATGAATAGCCTTCCCCATTATCAACATTTCCCATTAGAGTGGTACATTTGTTAAAATTGATGTACCTACATTAATATATATCATTATAGCTCAAAAACCAGAGTTTACATTAGGATTCACTCCTGGTATTATACATTGAATGAGTTTGGACAAATATATAATGACATGTATCCACCATTATAGTTTCATACAGAGTAGTTTCACTGCCGTATCCTCTGTGCACCTTCTATTCATTCTTCCCCCCATTCCCTGGTAATTTTTTTAAAATTGTCTCCATAGTTTTGCCTTTTCCAAAATGTCATATAGTTGGAATCATATAAGTACCCTTTTCAGGTTGGCTTCTTTCACTTAGCAGTATGCATTTAAGTTTCTTCTATTTTTTTTAATGGCTTGGTAGCTCATTTCTTTTTAATCCATTGTCTGAATGTACCACAGTTTATCCATTCACTCACTTAAGGGCATCTTGGTTGCTTACAAGTTTTGGCGGTTATGAATAAAGCTACTATAAACTTCCATGTGCAAGTTTTTGTTGGGACGTATATTTTCAGCTTCTTTGGGTAAAATCAAATAACATGATTGCAGGATCATAAAGTAAGAATATGTTTAGTTTTGTTAAAAAACCTGTCAAACTGGCAGTTTACCAGTGTGCACTCACAGCAGATATAAATGAGAGTCTTTATTGTTTCATATCCTTGCCAGCATTTGGTGTTATCAGTGGTCTGGATTTTGACCATTCTAATAGGTACGTAGTGGTGTCTTATTGTTGTTTTGATTTGCAATTCCCTGATGACATGATGTGGAGTATCTTTTCATATGCTTATTTGCCATCTGTATATCTTCTTTGGCAAAATGTCTGTTAAAGTCCTTGGTCTGTTTTTTAAACAGGTTTGTGTTTCTTCTTGTTAGGTTTTGAGATTTCTTTGCAGATTTTGGATAACAGTTCTTTATCTGATAGGTCTTTTGTAAATAATTTCTCCCAGGCTGCCTTTTCATTCTTTGGCAATGTCTTTTGCGGAGCAGAACTTTTTAATTTTAACGAAGTCACAGCTTATTGATTCTTTTTCATTGAGCATGCCTTTGGTATTGTATCTAAAAGGTCATCCCCAAACCCAAGGTCATCTGGATTTTCTATTTTATCTTCCAGGAGTTTTATAGTTTTGCATTTTTATGATTTCATAGTTTGGGCACAGGTACATGCCATGGGGCTGAGATGTGGATTATGGGTAGCTGCTACTGTGCTTAGAACTGAAATTGACCAAAATTAATTGCAATTTACCATGACCACAATAAATCATAATTTACCCCTCTGAGTCTTTCCTTGAAAGTAGCAAGCCTTCATTATACCACAGAGTTCCAAAATAGTTATATTGGACAGATTCTGCCAGTGGAATTGTTTTCTAGTTGGGGAGACAGATTCCTGGTGCTTCCTACTCTGCCGTGTCCTCAGAATCCTCTCCATTAATTTACTTTTAACCTACTGTTTGCATCTGTGTGTTTTAAAAGGTTTTTTACAGACAGTATATACTTGGATATTGTTTTTTGATCGAGTCTGACAATTTTTGTCTTTTAATTGGTGTTTTTAGACCATTGACATTGAGAGTGATTCTTGTTATAGGTGGATTACTGTTTAACATTTTTGTTACTGTTTTGTTTTTGTTACCACTGGTTTTTGTTCCTATTGATCGTCCATTCTTCTGCCTTCTGTGGTTTTAATTGAGCATTTCATGTGATTATATTTTCTCTCCTTTCTTAGGGTATCAGTTATACCTCTTTTTTTTTTTTTAAGTAGATGTCTTACAGTCTACAGTATGCATATTAATCTAATGGATATCTAACTGTCAACACTATACCACCTCACAGTGGTATGAGGATCTAACAAAAAAGAATCCTAATTCCTCCTTATCATTCCTTGTATCACTGCTGTCATTCCTTACACTTACATATAAGCATACATAAGCACATATATGTGAGCATTTGTCATTATATTGCTGCCATTATTTTGAACAAACTATTGTCTGTTAGATCAATTCAATATAAAATGTTTTTATTTAACTTACTCCTTCTTTGATGTTCTTCCTTTTTTATGTAGATCTGAGTTTCTGACTATAACATTTTTCTTCCAAGAGAGAAGTTCAGCTGACAAATTCTCTCAATTTTTGTTTGTCTGAGAAAGTATTTATTCTTTACTTTTGAGGCAATTCCCAGGGTACCAGAATTCTAGGTTGGTGCTATTTTTTTTTTCTGTCAATGCTTTAAATATTTCTCTGCACTCTTTTCTTGCTTTCATGGCTCCTGAGGCGTAGTCAGACATAATTATTATCTTAGCCCCTGTGTGGGTAAAGTTTTTTTCCTCTGGCTTCTTTCAGAGTTGTATTTATCTTTGATTTTCTGCAATTTAAATATGATATGCCTTGATGTATTTTGGGGGATATTTTTTCTGTTAGTGTTCTCCTGGATCTGTGGTTTGTTGTCTGACGTTCATTTGGGGGAAACTCTGAGTCATTATTACCTAAAATATTTCTTCTGCTTTTTTCATTCAGCATAATTATTTTGAGATTCATCTAGGTTGTGGCATGCATTAATAGCTTATTCCTTTCTGTTGCTGAGTAGTATTCCATTGTAACGATATACAGAATTTGTTTATCCACTCCTCTCGTAAACATTTAGGTGCTTCTCTGTTTCATCTGTTACAGTTAAACATACTGTGAACATCTTTGTACAAGTCCTGTATGAATGTATGCTTTTTTTTCTCTTGTGTAAATGTCTAGTGGTGGAATGGTTGAATATGCATGCTTAACTTTTTAAGAAATTGACCAACTGTTTCCCAACTGATTGCATCATTTTACGTTCTCACCAGCAGGATATGAGAATCCTAAATTTTCAACATTCTTACAAATATTTCGTATAATCAGTCTTTTAAAATCTTAAACATTTTAACAATAGTTATATCTCAATTTGGTCTTAATTTGTATTTCTGTAATGATGAATGATGTTGAGCATCTTTTCGTGATCTTGTCAGTCCATATATCTTTGGTGAAATGTCTTTTCAAATGTTCTTGCAAGTTTTTTTAATTGGATTGTTTTCCTACTCTTGAGTTTTCAGAGTTCTTATTTATATGTTCTGGAAACAAATCCTCGATCTGTGGCTGTGTTTTCATTCTCTTAAGAGTGTTTTTGAAAAGCTCAAGTTTTATTTTGATGACATCCACATTTATCAATTTATTCTTTTATAGATCTTGGTGTTGGTGTTGTATCTTAAGAAAAACTGTCCCATTGTCATGTTGTTTTGCTCATATCTTCTAGAAGTTTTATAGTTTTAAGTTTCACATTTATCAACAAATCCACTGAAAAGGATTTTCTTTCAAACAGGAAAGAGGCTTTATGCCAGCTAACAGTTTGTACACCAGGAAAATGCAGCCTTCTGTACAAAACAAAGGTGTGTTCTCAGAGAACGAAGAGAAAATTTGTCTTTTATAGCAAAAGATCTTGCCCTGGTTCCCACTCTGATCTGCTTGTACAAATGAGGGATGCAAACTCAGTTAGTTCTGATTGTTTGAAACTTGTTGAGTTCTTATGGTTCGGCACAGATCACAGTCTATTGATTGATTCAGGTAGCATACACAAGAACAGACAACTATGAAAGTCCCAAAGTTTAGTGAGTATGGCATTTTTCCCTGAACACTCAGTATGTGTGTAACCTCTAATTACCAAATGGCTGCTTGACTCTATTTCAAATTTAGTTCCACTTAGCCACTCAGGATTCCTCTTGAAGGATTGACTCTTTCAGAGTTCACACATTTAAATGTGCTGTCTATTTTGACTTAGTATTTGTGTATGATGCAAAGTATATGACAAAGCTTATTTCTCTCACCAATATTTTGGAATTTCATTATAAATGTCTTTTGTCAGATTTATCTGTATTTTATAATTTTTTATCCTAATGTAAATGGCATTTTATTTAATTTTAAAGTAGCCTAATAATTCTCCACTAATGAAACAAGTTTCTGCCGAGTACTCTACTCCATGTTCCAGGAATTATTAGTTTTCCCTAACTGGCTAGTTGGAACAGAACACTCTGTTCTCTGTGATCCGTCGTTCTCGTTGGAGGTGATATTACTCCTAATTGAGAGGAAATAGATTCTTTGTGGGTATGTATGTATATGAAAAATCTTACATATTCCAATGATTTGTGGCCCTCTAAAGGGCCAAAATGCATAACTTAGAAATACAGCGATATTAAGATTTCATGGGGAATGATTAGGAAAAACTGTCAGAAAAGAGTAGTAAGGAAGAAAAGGTTGAAAAACACTGCTGTCTCTTTCACCAGCTTCAAGTAGTATTCTTACACTCCTTTCCCACTCGGTACTCAGTTGAGTACTAAGGGGAGATTCTGAAGATCTTTGGGAGTCTCTCCATGTACTACTTTCTCCTCTGTTGCTCTGTCCTGAGAATTCCAGCCCCTTTGTTCCCTGCAGACTGTCTCCTAAACTCAAAGAGGGAATTAAAAACAACAACAACAACAAAACTTTGTATACAGCATTAAGAATTTTATTGATTAGAGCAGCTGACATTCCACTGAATGTTATCAGACTTAGACATTACATATTTTGTGAAATGGTAATTTTCTTTTATATTCCAGCAGTACTTTTGGAATAGAAATTCTAAACACTAGCCTACCGAACAGTTGGATTGCATTTGATGATTACAGTTGTCCAGTCATAGATGGCATCACCTCTGCTTTTTATTATTAATATTAGTTTTAATTGCCAAATCATAATTGTATATATTTGTAGAGTACAATGTAATATTTTGGTATATGTATACAATGTAGGATGATTAAATCAAGCTAATATATCCATCACTTCACTTATTATTTGTGATTTTTTTTTTCCTTCACCTTTTTGTTCCATCCAGACCTGCCCACAATGAGGGCAGATCTTCCCCACTCAGTCCATGACTCACATGCCAGTCTCCTCCAGAAACATCCTCATAGATTTCTACAGAAATAATGCAATACCAGCTACCTAAGTATCCTTTAATTCAGTCAGATGGACACCTAAAATTAATCATGACAGGTCCTTTGCCTCTTTTAATCAGGTTGTTTTCTTGCCTTTGAGTTAAGTTTATTATATACTTTGAATATAAATTCTTTATCAAATATATGGTTTGCTAATATATACGTGTGAATTTTTTTTTTTTTCTGTGCAAAAGCTTTTTCATTTAATGCAGTCCCATTTGCCAGTTTTTGTTTTTGTTGCTTGTGCTTTCAGGTCATATCCAAAAAAATATTGCCCAGACCAGTATTGTGGTGCTTCCCTCCCTTGTTTGTAGTTTTATAATTTCAGGTCTTACATTTAAGTCTTTAATGTATTTTCAGCTGATTTTCATATATGATATGAGATAAGGATCCAGTTTCATTCTTCTGCATCTGGATATCCAGTCCTAACATCTTCTATTGAAGAGGCTGTTCTTGCCACATTGTGTGTTCTTGGCACCTTTGTCAAAAATCAAGGACCATAAATGAGTGGATTTATTTCTGGGCTTTCTGTCCTGTTCCATTGGTCACTGTGTCTGTTTTTATGCCAATACTATGCTGTCTTGATTACAGTAGCTTTATAATACATTTTGAAATCAGCAGTGTAATGCCTCCAGCTTTGTTCTTTTCGCTGGTTATTGTTTTTAACTATTCATGGTCTTTTATTGTTTCATATGAATTTAAGGGTTGTTTTTTCTATTTTCTGTGAAAAATTACGTTGGAATTTTGATAGGGATTGCACTGAATTTGTGGATTGCTTTGGGTAATATGGACATTTTAACAATATTAATTTTTTAGTTCATGAACACAGTATATATCTTCTCATTTATTTGTGTTTTCTTCAATTTGTTTTCATTAATGTTTTATAGTTTTTAGTATACAGATCTTTTATCTGTTTGGTTAAATTTTCACCTAAATATATTACTTTTTTTTTTGTTGTTCCTATTATAAATGGGATTGTTTTCTTAATTTCCTTTTTAGATAGTTTGTTGTTAGTATATACAAAGGCTACTGATTTTTTTGTATGTTGATTTTGTATCTTGCAACTTAATTCATCAGTTTCAGTGGTTTTTTGGTGTCTCTTTAGGGATTTCTCAGTGTAAGATCATGTCTGCAAATAAAATTTCATTTCTTTCTATTTTATTAGGATGCTTTTTACTTCTTTCTCTTGCCTAATTGTTCTGGCTAGGACTTGCAGCACTATGGTGGATGGGAGTGGTGAGAGTGGGCAGCATTCTTGTCCCTCATCTTAGAAGAAAGCTTTCAACTTTGTACGTTAAGTGTGATGTTAGCTGTGGGCCTGCCATTTTTAGCCTTTACAGGACCTGTTATTGATGTGTAATTTTAGTGTTTTATTATTCTATAAAAAGCAAGTAAGCCTTAGAAGTATCTGATTACTGCTAAATTTGTAGAGTAAATTCAGTACTTAGAATAGGATGCTGTCTGTATTTTTATATATTATTATAGAACGTGTCTAGATTACAACATGAATTAATAACTAAATTCTAAAATACCTACAGGGAATTTGTCCTGGGGCAAAAACCATGCCTTCCATATTGTAGGATAGTCAGCACTGGAAGGGGATCTTAAAGATTAAATAGTTAAATCAACTCCATTACAGATGAGGTAAAACTAAGGCCCTTGGAATTATTTGATTTGGTCACTTCCAGTCACTTTCCAGGTCACTTTCCAAGATCTCAAAGATATCTTAACCCAGCTTTCTTTGTGTCAAATTTAGTTTTTTGTCCATATTGTCTCCCCTGATGTGTCACCTCTCAATTCTATCTAGTGGCTTAGCATTATAAGTAATTTCTTATCTTTTCTCTTGTATCTATAAGCATATAAGCTCTTTAGTAAATACTTGCTTATTTAATTTGATAATATTTGGTATATTGGTTTATTCACTTGTCTAGTAATATGTGCCAGTTACTATGCTGGTTCCTGTGAAGGCAAGTCCAATCATGCGTAATTTCTTCTCCCTGCTTTTTAATGTTATTTCCTTTTATCAGATTATCAGTCATACCTGCATTCTCTTCCTCTTCCTTTGCCTCGTCTTAAGCTTATGTTTATTCTTCAGGCTGCAGTTTATGGTAGGCAGACTTTTAAGATGGTCCCCTGTATTATTTCTGGTATTGTAAGCATGATAGGGTATTGTATTAGTTTGTTCTCCCTCTGCTATGAAGAAATACCCGAGACTGGGTAATTTATTAAAAAAGAGGTTTAATTGACTCACAGTTCTGCATGGCTGTGGGGGCCTCAGGAAACTTACAATCATGGCAGAAGGCACCTCTTCACAGGGTGGCAGGAGAGAGAATGACTGCCAGCAGGGCAAATGCTACATACTTATACAACCATCAGATCTCCTGAGACTCACTCATTATCATGAGAATAGCATGGGGGAAACTGCCCCCCATGATTCAGTTACCTCCACCTAGTCCCATCCTTGACACTTAGGGATTATTACAATTTAAGATTAAATTTGGGTAGGGACACAGAGCCAAACCATATCAGGTCTCATTCCAGATTAGTTTATGTCATCTGGCAAAGCACAAAGCTGACTCTAGGTAAGTGAGATTATCTAGATAGGTCTGCCCTAATCACATGAACTCTAAATCTGGGTCTAGAGTTAGGAACAAAGGGAGTAGGAGATTAGAAGTATGAGAGGGATTTGATGTGAAGGATATTCTCTGTTGCTGGCTTTGAAGATGGAGGGAGCCATATGGTAAGAACTCAGGCATTCTCTGCTAGTGGAGGGTAACCTCTGGCTGACAACCGGGAAGGGAAAACGGAGGTCTTAGAAGGACAAAGAACTGGCCATTGCCTGAATGAGCCAAAAAACAGATTTTTTTTTTTTTCTTTTAGTCAGGCCTCTAGGTGAGAACACAGCCCATCAACACCTTGATTTCGACTTTGTGTAACCCTCAGCAGAGAACCCAGTCACACTATGCCTGGATTACTGCCCTTAAAACTGTGAACTAAAAGATTATTTGTTTTAAGCTGTTGGACTTTTTTTAAATAGCTACTATTTATCATACTCTGGGTATAAAAACAGGGAATAAACAAGATTCCTATCTCCAGAGTTAGAGCCATTGAACGTGAAACAAGCCAATTAATATGATGATTGTTACAAGGGAGAAGTTCAGAGTGCTATGGACACCTATTAGGCTGATGTAATACCATCTGGGAGACCAGGAAAGGAGCTCCAGAAAAAGATACTTATGTATGATATTCATTATCTATTGCTGCATAACAAATTACTAAGTATTAGAAGCGAATGAATATAAAGAAGACATAGCCCCTGACTTTAGCAAGTTTATAATCTAAAGGTATTTGGTTATATTATGTGTGGGTATTGAGGGGGCTGGGGCGGAGAGGGGGTGCGTGTGTGTGTGTGTGTGTGTGTGTGTGTTTATAGTTTGGTTTTGGTGATGGGAGCAGTCAACTGGCGGAGAGAGTGTGTGTGTGTGTGTGTGTGTGTGTTTGGTTTTGGTGATGGGAGCAGTCAACTGTCCAGGTTGCCCCTCTGAAGTCACTGCTCTGACAGACCATAAAGAGAAAACTGCAAATGATAACAGACTTACTATTTCATAAGAGAATACTACCATTCTCCATATTTCGGGTACGCATGTGTTTTGTTTCGCCCTTTCTGTTTCAAGTTTATGGAAAAGAAGCCTGTTTAGCTTAATTGTACTTGGGCAACTGACACTTGACTAGCTCAAAAGATAATAAACTCGTAATTTAGAACACGTGTCTCTGTATATGAGAAAAGTTACAAATACTGTAGGTCAAGGTTTCATCATTGGTTTGGAAGATAAATATTTACAGTGAGGGTTTGGGGTTTTATTTACACAGAAACTAGATTACTTCCCCCCCACCCTAAGATTGTGTTGCACAGATCTCTGGTAATAAAATTTCTACTTTTATTCCTGATTCCATGTAGAACCAAATTGGTGCTTTGGGGAGGCGGCATGGGTATATAAAGGATAAGTAGTTTTTTCAGTTTTCAGGTGACTTTTTTTTTTTTTTTGAGACGGAGTCTCGCTCTGTTGCCCAGGCTGGAATGCAGTGGCACAATCTCGGCTCACTGCAAGCTCCACCTCCCAGGTTCATGCCATTCTCCTGCCTCAGCCTCCCGAGTAGCTGGGACTACAGATGCCCGCCACTAAGCCTGGCTAATTCTTTGTATTTTTAGTAGAGATGGGGTTTCACCGCGTTAACCAGGATGGTCTCGGTCTCCTGACCTCGTGATCCACCCATCTCGGCCTCCGAAAGTGCTGGGATTACAGACGTGAGCCTCCGCTCCCGGCCCAGGTGACTTTTTTTCATTTTGAACATTAGTTCAGGAAAACAAAACTTCCTAAACCAACAAAAGAAACTACTGTTCTTAGGCTGGAAATATCATTTCAGAGCTTTTGTCTTCTGTCAATTCTTTGATACATTTTACCTCTTAATTCAGATGTGTTTTAATTGATATTTTGGAAGAATGGTTACACTTTCATAACCAACTTTTTCCTCCTCCTTTTAACTTTTTTAAAATTAGGAAATATAATAAACTTATGTAAAACAAATGTACAGTTTAATGAATATGTGAATGTCACCACGACCCAGATCAGAAAACAGAACATCGTTAGCACCTCAGAAGTGCCCTTGTTGGTGACCACTTTATGATCAAAACTTTCCACCCCACCCCTCAGTGTAACCAGTAAATTTTTGTAATAGTCTCTTTTGGTTTTCTTTATAATTTTGCCACCTACTTATTAAGCAATATAATTTAGTTTTGCATATTTTGAATCAAATGGATCATACAGTATATTTTCTTCGAGTCTGGGTTCTTTTGTGCAGTGCTATTTTGTTTTAAAAATTGACCTGATTCCACTGAATGCATCCAACACAGTTTATCCATTCTGCTATTGATGGATAATTGGGTTGTTTCACATTTTTTTCTATTTTGAATGATGCAACTATTTGTAAACTTGTCTTCTGATACACATAAGCCTGCATTTCTATAGTATAAATACTTGGCTATACATATATTCAGCTTTACTTGATAATGTCATATTATTAAATAACTTAAACTTCCATGAGCACTGTGTGAGAATTCTTATTCGTCCACATCTTTGGACCACATTCTTGGTTTTTGAAGTATGTAGTATACGGTAAAGTGTTTATTTGGACATAGTCCAGTTTCCTAGCATATAGCTTCTAAAAAACCCTTCGAATCTCTGGGGTGATAAGTGTCTTTTTTATGCTTAAGAGGTGCTATCTGAGCTGTTTGAGGCCCCTCAGATAGCTTCAAGATGAGGGCTTGTCACCTGAAAGACCAAAGCATGTTTAGAGGGCTTGAACTTTTCAAGCCCCCCACCCCCCAATCTCTGGAGAAAGAAGAGGGACTGAATGTGAGTTGGTCACCAGTAGCCAGTTATTTAATCAGTCATGCTTATGTAATGAATCCTCTATAAAAGCCCAAAAGGACTGGGTTCAGGGATTTTCCAGTAGCTGAACATGTGGCAGTTCCTGGAGGGTGGTGCATCCAAAAAGGGAATGGAAGTTGCATGCCCTTCCATGGAAGCTGCGTGCCTTATACGTCTTTCATCTGGCTGTTCATCTGTACCCTTTTTTGTGTTATTAATACATCAGTAAATATAAATAAAGTGTTCCCAGAATTATTTGAGCTCCTCTAGCAAACTAATCAAACCTGAGAAGGAGGTAGTGGGAACCTCAATTTATAGCCAGTTGGTGAGAAGTATAGGTGAAAACCTACTAGTAGGGACTGGCATCTGAAGTAAGGGGCAGTCTTTTGGGACTGAGCACTCGCTTTCAGATCTGATACTATCTTCAGGTAGATAGTGTCAGGATTAAATGGAATTAGAGTACACCCAGCTGGTGTCCTCCGGGGAGGAAACAACCTCCACACATCAAGTATCAGTTTTGTATTGAGTGGTGTGTGAGTAGAAGGGGAAAAACTGATTTCTCCTCCTACATAGTTGTATGTTGTTATTTTAGCTTGCTTTTTTATGACAGTTTCAGGCACATTTTATATGTTAATTAGGCATGCGTATAGCCAGCCTCTTTTATGAAGTACCTGTTAAATCTCCTGGACCGGGCACGGTGGCTCACGCCTGTAATCCCACCACTTTGGGAGGCCAAGGTGGGTGGATCATTTGAGGTCAGGAGTTCAAGACCAGCCTGGCCAACATGGTGAAACTCCGTCTCTACTAAAGATACAAAAGTTAGCCAGGCATGGTGGTAGGCACCTGTAGTCCCAGCTACTGGGGAGGCTGAGGCAGGAGAATTGCTTGAATCCTGGAGGCAGAGGTTGCAATGAGCCAAGATTGTGCCGCTGCACTCCAGCCTGGGCGACAGAGTGAGACTCTGTCTGAAAAATAAATACATACATACATAAATAAATCTCCTGCCTATTTTTCTTTTGAGTTGTCTCTTATTAATTTGAAGCGGGTCCTTTTATATTCTGGATATGAGCCCTTTTTGACTTGTGTGTGTTGCAGGTATCTTCTCCCATTCCAACTTGTCTTTTCAAAATTCCTTATGGTATAATTAAACATGAGGTCTTAATTTTTTATGCCTTGTTTTTCAGTTTTTTTAAAATAGTTAATGCTTTTGATATCTTGTTTCAGAAGTCTTTCCCTAACTTGAGTTATAAAGATAATATTTCATATTCATATATGAGTGCTTTTAACATTTTGCTGTTTACATTTAGTTTTATAATATATTTGCAGTTAAATTATACATATAATGTGAGGTAGTGGTTTGGATTTGGTTTTTGTTTTCATTCTTTTCCAAATAGGTACCACATTGTCCCAGCATAATTTAAATGCCCATATTTTGTTGGGTGGTTTTCTTATTCTTGAGTTTTAAGAGTTCTTTATATATTCCGAATTCAAGTTCTCTGTCAGATCTGTGATTTGCAAGTATTTTTTCCCAATGCATGCTTTGTCTTTTTATCCTCTTAACTGTGTCTTTCTCAGTACAAAAGTCTCATTTTGATGAAGTTTAATTCATTAACTTCATGGATTTTGTTTTTGGTATTGCATCTAAGAGTTCTTTACACAACCCACAATTTTCTCCTAAGTTTAATAATTTTAGATTTGGGAAACAGGTCTATGATTCCTTTTAAGTTAATATTCGTATTAGGTGTTAGGTATAGATGGAGGTTAATTTTGTGGCATGTGGTTATCCAGGACTATTTGTTGAAAAGATTATTTCTACATTGACATGCCTTTGTACTTTAGTCAAAAATCAATCATATTTTTATGGGTTTATTTCTAGACTCTACTCTGGTCATGTCTGCCTTTTTTCTCATACCACCCTCCCTTGATTACTTCACTTTTATAGTAATTATTGCAGTCAAACAGTGTGAGGCCCCCAACTTTGTTCTATTCCTCCTAAATGGTTTCTGCCTTTTTAATTTGTCTTTCCATGTAAATTTTAGCTTTTTAATATCTACAAGAAATCCTGTGAGGATTTTTATTGTGATTGCATTGAATCTATAGATCAAATTGAGGAAAACTGGCATTTTAGCAGTAGTGAGTCTTCCAGTTCATGAACATGGCATCTGTCATCATTTACTTAGGTGTTCTTTGATTTTTTTCTTGGGTGTTTCATAGTTTTCAGCATACAAATCTTGAAATTTTTTACTTCTTTTTTGACATGGAGTCTTACTCTGTTGCCCAGGCAGGAGTGCAATCTTGGCTCACTGCAACCTCCATCTCCTGGGTTCAAGCAATTCTCCTGCCTCAGCCTCTCGAGTAACTGGGATTACAGGCACACACCACCACACCCAGCTAATTTTTGTATTTTTAGTAGAGGCAGAGTTTCGCCATGTTGGCCAGGCTGGTCTTGAATTCATCTTGACCTCAGGTGATCTGCCCACCTTAGCCTCCCATAGTACTGGGTTTACAGGAGTGAGCCACTGCATCTGGCCCAAATCTTGCAAATTTTTATTAGATTTATACTTAAGCATTTATTTTCCTTCTTTGTCTTTTTACTATTTTGATGCTATTCTAAATGATACCTTTTTTAGTATAACTTTCACTTATTAATTGCTAGTAAGAAATATAGTTGGTTTTGTATATTGACCTTGCATTCAACAACTTTTCTAAACTTAGTCTAGGATTTTTTTTTTTTAGATTCCTTGGGATTTTCTTTATAAATAATATGCCATCTATGACTAGAGATACTTTTCTTTCTTCCCTCTCAATTGATAAGATTTTTTGCTTTTCCTTATTTTACTGACAAGTTCTTGGGTAGGAGCGGTGAGTAGACATTTTTGCCTCATTCCTATCTCAGAAAAAAAGCATTCACTCTTTCACCATTAAATTACCTGTCAGGTGTACATTTTTGTTGTACCCTTTATCGGGTTAAGAAAGTTCCCCTCTAAGTTTGCTGAGAGTTTTAAAAATTATGAGCTAGCTGGGCGTGGTGGTGTGTGCCTGTAATCCCAGCTACTCAGGAGGCTGAGGCAGGAGAATCGCTTGAACCCGGGAGGCGGAGGTTGCAGTGAACCGAGGTCGCGCCACTGCACACTAGCCTGGGCAACAGAGGGAGACTCTGCCTCAAAAAAAAAATAAATACATACATAATTTTTAAAAAATCATGAGTACATGTTGGATTTCGTTAAATGCGATGATTGTATGACCTTTCTTTTTATTAGTCTGCTAATATGTTGAATTACACCAGTTGATTTTAGTTGAATGATACTTGTTATCCCAGAATGAACCCCAGTTGGTCGTGATGTAGTACCCTTTTCATATATTGCTGAATTCAATTTGCTGATATTTAGTTGAAGATATTTATGTCTCTGTTGATGGGGGATATTCATCTCTGGTCTCTGGCTTTTTTTTTTTTTTTGTAATCGTCTGGTTTTGGTATCAGGATAATAATGTTGGCTTCATCGAACTTTTATGTTTTGGGGATTTTATTGATAATCCCCTCTTAGTTATGATACAGACTTTTTTTTCCTTTGATCATTCTGACTAGAAGATTACTAATTATATTGATCTTTTCAAAGAATCAGCTTTTGAGTTCACTGATAATCTCTTTTTGTTTTGTTTTCATCTTTATCATTTTCATCCTTCTTTTTTTGCTGGTTATTTTGCCTTTTTTCTAGTTTAAGTGAAAGCTTAAATTATTGATTTAAGACCTTCTTTTCTGATACAAACATTAATACATAAATTGCTCTCTATTGCTTTAACTTTATCCCCCAAATTTTAATGTGTTGTATTCATTTTCTTTCCAGTCAAAATACTTTTCTAATGTTCTTGGAGACTTCCTCTTTATATGGGTTATTTAGAAGTAGTTTTCTACATTTATTCTACTTTACTACTGAAATATTGTTTGAATCCCAAATACTTGGCAATTTTCAAATTGTCAGGTTATCTTTCTGTTATTTATTTCCAATTTAATTTTGTTATGGCCAGAGAACATACTTTGTATGATTTTGATTTATTTTAATGTGTTAAGGTTTGGTTTTGGCTCAGAATATGGTTTATCTTAATGTTTCAAGTGCTTTTGAAAATAAATGATATCGTTTAGATGTTTGTCCCCTCCAAATCTCATTTTGAAATGTGATCTTCAATCTTGGAGGTGGAGCCTAATGGGAAGTGTTTGGGTCGTGGGGGCAGATCCTTTATAAATGGATTGGTGCCTTCCCAGCAGTAAATGTGAGTGAGTTCTAGCTCTCCTACTTCATGCAACAGCTGGTTGTTTAAAGAGCTTGGCACCCCCTCTTCTATCTTTTGATCCCTCTCTTCACCTTGTGACACCCCTGCTCTCCTTTCACCTTCTGCCACCATTGTAAGCTTCCTGAGGCCCTCACCAGAAGCAGATGCTGGTGCCATGCCTTTTTCTTTTCTTTTTTTTTTTTTTTTTGAGACAGAGTTTCGCTCTGTCACCCAGGCTGCAGTGCAGTGGCGGGATCTCGGCTCACTGCAACCTCCACCTCCCGGGTTCAAGCGATTCTGCTGCCTCAGCCTCCCAAGTAGCTGGGAGCTGGGATTACAGATGTCCGCCACCA
The DNA here is from genome assembly GCF_006542625.1 of Nomascus leucogenys. Classification (NCBI taxonomy): domain Eukaryota; kingdom Metazoa; phylum Chordata; class Mammalia; order Primates; family Hylobatidae; genus Nomascus; species Nomascus leucogenys. The sequence continues at coordinate 21,093,404 of NC_044388.1, read as the reverse complement.
CACCTGGCTAATTTTTGTAGTTTTAGTAGAGATGGTGTTTCACCATGTTGGCTGGGCTGGTCTCCAACTCCTGTCCTCAGGTGATCCGCCCGCCTGGGCTTCCCAAAGTGCTGGGATTACAGGCACGAGCCATTGCGCCCTGCCTGGTGCTATGCTTCTTATACAGCCTGTACAACCATAAGCCAAATAAACCTCTTTTCTTTATAAATAACCCACCCTCAGATATTCCTTTGTAGCAGTGCAAAACAGACTGATACAGTGTTCAGCCTTTTGTTGCATGCTATAAATTGTATAATAATTTTACAGAGTAAATAAGATGTGTTAAGTGCTTTATGCAATGGCTTGCACTAATAAAAATCTTCAGGTTTGCTCTCCTTTTCTAAGACACTCTCCCCATTCTACATAGTTACTACAGGAACTGCCATGTTAATCTTCCCCTACTTTCAGTTAATACAGAAGTAAGCATTAAATTTATGAGCAAATTTGGTGAGCACCAAATTAAGCCAATCAGATATTCTTCTGGGAGATTGAATTAAGAGACTTCCCCTTGGGCTGCTGAAGTTCTAAGAGTAAATGTCAGGAGTTGGGATGCCTTATTCCCTACCATGAAAAAAAGTGTTCTGTGAAGACAGAAAAAAACAGCTCGTGTGCAAAGAAGAAGCAGAGACAAAAGTGTTTCAAGTGTTTGATTTCAATTGTTCTTATGACCTAGCCACATGCCTGCCTTTCCTCAATTTTGGTTGTTCAGTGCTCAATTCCATTAGATGCTTCAGTGTCCTTCCTTTAAATCGATTTTGCCTAAACTGGTTTAAGTTAGATTTCTGTACCCAGTAATGGTATCTAATATATATATGTATTCAATACGTAGTAATTATTAAGGATGATAATAGAAACGTGGACTATTTATAATTTTTCTTTAAAGTTACATTGCTCTGATAAATGCTAATGATACTTCATATTATAATCTGAAACTTTAAGGTTCCAAAGAGGTTTTCAAAGTGTTCCTTGGAGGAAAAGGATCATAGCATACATCTTGGAACTGGTTTTAACAGTTATCTTACAGTTGTCTGTCAGAGGTAGTTCTAAAATGTGCTTCATTCTCATACCCAAAATCAATATGGAAGTCTTCTACACCCTATAACACATTAGCATATCATTGAATCATGGCAAGTGTTCTCCACTAACATAATTTGTTAAATCCTTTCTAGTGCCTATAAGGTACATAACGTTAAGCCAGGTATTATGTGGACATAGACAGTTAGTTTTCTCTAGATACTTTTTACCAAATTATGAAGCCATGACATAAACCCAAAACTGAGTATTAACAAGAATGCCACTTCATATGGTACATATAATGATGTTGTAATCGGAGTATAGGATAGAGAAATCTCAATGGACTGACACAGTCCTGAAGACTTTGTGAAGGAAATAGAAACTGAACTGGACCTTGAAGAGTAGAGGGAATTTGGGTAGTGGAAAGACATTCTGGCCAGAGGGAATATGTGTAAAGATGAAAATGTGCCATGTATTCTGTGTCTGTTATGGTTCCAGCTATTCATTAGTAGTTTTTGAATATCAGGTTAAGGAGGCAGAATGGAGGTGATTGGTGATGGTGACAACAGCCAGTAAAGGTGATTGAGCAGAGTTGCAAAAGAGATAATGAAAGTGAAATTGCTTCCAAGTCTTATCTGCTGGCAGGTAAGCCAGTTGGATCTCTAATGTGGTCTGAGAATGAGATAAGATCCTACAAGGGTGGTAGTAAATTTAAAAATGAAGTTAACTAAAAACACAACGTGAATATTCTCTCAAATAGCTGTAAGAGTACTAAGCATCACTTCTGTACACAGAGTAAGCCAGAATTATCTTGCTTGAAGCAGCTGTAGATATTCACCAATACCTTACAGAGCTATATCCTTAAGACTGAGGTTCACCATGAGGCTTCCCTGAGTGCAGGTCTCGAGGACAGCAGGATAATCAAAACTTATTTTATAAAGGCGAAAGAGAAGAGTGGATCTGATGAGTCCTAGCCAGGTCCACCTGAGTTCTGGGTACCATAACCTGAACATTGATGATATATAAATATTTAGCAGGGAAGTCTTAGTCTCCTACTCCTATTTAGCAATAGAAGTAGAAGAAAAAAGCATCATGATAGGGGCAAGAAAGAGAGTGACTATTAGGTGTAAATGAGAAAAACAGAGAAAGGAAAGAAAAATACAAAGAAAACTGTGCTACTGTTGACAAGAAAAAGTGAAGTCAGACTACAGAATGTTTTGAGGGAGAATGATTAGTTTTAAGTGGACTGTGATTAAGCTGATAGAGGAATATTATAAATACAGGCAGCATAATACATTAACAGCATGCACCTCGGAGTCCAGCTATCTGTGCTTGAGTCTGATTGTGCCACTTCCTATGATTTTGAATGAGTTTCTTAAACTTTTCTGTTTTGATTTCCTTATCTGTAAAATAAGGAGATACAGTTGCATACTTAACCCTATGCGGTAAGCGTTTAAAGCAGTCCTAGCAGAAAGTAAGCACTAGGTAAGTGTTTTGTTTGCCATTACTACTAGTCTTCCTAAGGAGTTATAGCTAGTGTACATGAACATTTTCAAGACCTGGACAAGGGCAGAATTACAGACCTATATCATTGCTATAAAGGTTGCGGTTGAATCCAGCCGAAGTGGATGAATTCTGAGTCACTTTTAAGTATTTTGCCTTGAACAAATATTTGTCTTTCAGTTGTCATTTCTTTCTTTTCACTTCCCTGTTATCCTACTTTATATGTTTCCTCTTAGAGCTCGATCTTGAAATCCGCATTAAGGTAAAACTTCCACTGAAAATGTGCAAATGCAGTCTTAGTTCCAGATTTGATTTAAGGCACCTCATAGATCTAACCCTTTGCCTATCCTGAGCTTGGCATCCCACCATAGATTCATTTCTCACAGCCTTATTTATTCCTAAGTTATCTAAGCTTCCCTAGTGTTTTTTTTTTTTTTTTTTTTTTAGCTTGCTTCTAGGGTTCATTGTAACATAACCTGTAAACTAAAGAATAATTCAGGGTGCTTCGAATACTTTTTAAAAACTTATTTTGAAGAAATTATAGACACACCAGAAATTGCAGATGGTACAGCACAACCCCATGTTTCCATCATGAGATTCCTTCAGTGATGATAACTTTTAGTGCGTCATCAAAACCAGGAAATTGATATTGGCACAGTACAACTAACTAGACTACAGACCTTAATTTGATTTCAGCAGTTGTTGCAAGTGCTCATCTGGGGGAGAGGGGTTGTGTGTTGTGTGTGGTGTGTGGTAATTGTGGTGATGGCTTTGTGCATGAATCTGTGGCATTTTGGCACGTGTGTAACCACTAGCACATTCAAGATACAGAATCATTCCATCACCACAAAGAAATTCTCTCATGTTTCGACTACTTGTGTAGCACTTCAATAATGCACTGGCTCAGCTCATGCCTATGACCCAACCCCAGAGTAATTAACAATCATTGGTCTCATTTAGACCAGAACTTCTAATATATTTCATCTTCTATCTCTCAAGATAATTGCTATAAGAGCTAAAACTATTTTTTGTTTTTATTTAGGGAGAGTAAGCAATCACTTTTTGTAGTCCTAATCGTATGCATAAAATATCTTTCATAGCACTTATGTAAGAACTGTAAGAAAAATGTATCTTCTTAAAGGTATATGATTGACATTCTACTATAAAGACACATGCACACGTATGTTTATTGCAGCACTATTTACAATAGCAAAGACTTGGAAACAATGACAGACTGGATAAAGAAAATGTGGCACATATACACCATGGAATACTATGCAGCCATAAAAAAGAATGAGTTCATGTCCTTTGCAGGGACATGGATGAAGTTGGAAGCCATCATTCTCAGCGAACTAACACAGGAACAGAAAACCAAACACTACATGTTCTCACTCGTAAGTGGGAGTTGAACAGTGAGAACACGTGGACACAGGGAGGGGAACATCACACACCAGAGCCTGTAAGGGGGTTGGGGAGCAAGGGGAGGGAGAGCATTAGGACAAATACTTAGTGCATGCAGGGCTTAAAACCTAGATGATGGGTTGATAGGTATAGCAAACCACCATGGCACATGTATAGCTATGTAACAAATCTGCACGTTCTGCACATGCATCCCAGAACTTAAAATTTTTTTAAAAAGTATATAAAACACATAATTGAATGAGTTTGAAAACTTCAGTCTGGTGTGTATTTAATAATTCTATTTGGGGTTATTTTGGAACAATACATTGAGACGTAATGGCTTCTAAACTAAACTGACTTAAGAAAAAATTTTAATGGGCACCTAGTACTTATAAAATGCCTGGTTATGGGAAATTATTTTTAGAATTTTTATTATGATGCTTCTCATTTGATTGAATAAGTTATTTTTAATTTTTTCTTTTTTGTTTTTCCTTTGTAAAACATGTACCTGTGGAAGACTATAAATAATGAAAAATAACTCTCTTACACACTCAGACCCTAGTCAACAAACTTACTTCCTCAGGGGTAATCACTGTATTCATTTTTTGAGTATTCTTCCAGAGATATTTCATACATATTCAAGCCTAAGTATATGTAGAAGCTTTTAACTACAGTGGTTCTGAGCCTGCATTTTTCATTTAATGCTGTGCTTTAGAGATTGTTCCATTGATAAGGAACATTGAGGTCTGCTTCTTATTTTACATTGAAAGCATAGTATTTCATTGTGTGGATGTACAACTAGAAGACTTCTCATCTGATATATGGTAGTAGGGAATTGTAAAATGTGATCTCTGAGCATTTCAGTGTGACTGTATTTTCCAGCCTTTATTTTTTTAAAGTTAGACCAAGGCTTTTTCAGTGGATGTGGAGTCCACTGACAGGTGTTCAGTGTTCTCTTCCTTGCTCAGACCATACTCAGTGCATTATCTATAACTTCCATTTTGAGTTTCTGTAGCTGATGTGAGAAATTAGACCCTTAAGAAATAATCTTAGGGCAAAACCCCTAAGGTTTTTACTGTTCAGTGTTTGCCTTAGTGTTTCCAATTGTCTCAGCCATACCCAATTCAATAGCACTTTCCTTTTTTCAGTAGTTTGCTTTTATTGATTCTTCAGTTGTAGCAAACACAGCTTACCCTTGATAAACATACCCCATCATGGGAGCAAAGCTGTGTGGGCTCGTTAGTGGTAAACTACTAGTCAGAATATTTAATGTGCCAAAGTCATCTATTAATTTTACTCAGGAAGCCGAGGATATTGGTTAATCATGTTAGTCAGTTAAATAAAGATTAAGAGTTTTTTGTGTTTCATAATTTTAGGTAACCATTTAGTGGGCATTTAAGTTGTTGCTAGCATTTTGCCTCCTACAGTGATTCAGTAAATATACTTAATCATTTTATCTGGACACATGTAGGCTTTTTTTAAAAAGCCTTAAAATGGGATTACTGTGTCTAAGGGGATCATCACTTTTTAATTTTAATACATTTTGCTGAAAAAAATCTTAAATATTTTATTACCTAATTTTCAATGTTTAACTGTAGTAAAATATGATATATAAATTCTTTCTTTCAAAATTAGCCAGTTTTATTTCTCCCTTTTCTTCAAATTGATTTGTAGAGAGGAAAAACTGTGTTCATACGAATCATAAAATACATTAATGGGATTCGAGAGGCATTGAGTCATAGAATTCCAGACGTCTCTCACACACAGATGACTCACTTTCTGTGTTGTTGTGCTATGTGTGTGGTTTATCTGGTGCAATAGATGTTTCTCAATTTGACTAAATCTGATCATATTTAAACACTCTAGGACGTTTGCTGTGTTAATGAGTAACACTGAAAAGCCTAGGCAAAGTATCCTTTCTTAAAAAAAAAAACTAAATTAGGACATATCTTTGCATGTATTCTGTTACTTTAGTGGTTCTGCGTTAGCTCTTTCAACAATTGTTTGTTGAATAATTTCTGTGTAGAGCATTCTGTTTCCTGGGGTGGTATATATTGGAATAAAAAACAATGTCTTGTGCTAATTGTGGTGAGAGAAAGAACCCTTAGCTTACTGAACAATTTAACATTATTGGCACTATATCAACCTCCCTTTACTGGAACACCTGTTACTATTTTAAGGACAAAAGCAGTATTAAAATTATAGGAAGAAATGTTTGAAGAGACCAGTGATAATTATATGTTACACACATTCGCCCCCCCTGCCCCACCGCCGCCCCCCACCAGAGAATATCTTGCTCTGTTGCCCAGGCTGGAGTGCAATGGCATGGTCATAGCTCACAGCAGCCTCAAGCTCCTGGACTCAAGCCATCCTCCTACCTCAGCCTGCTGAGTACCTAGGACTACAGGTGCATGCCACCAGCCCAGCTCATTTGTTTACTTACTATTTTTTTGTAGAGGTGAAGTCTCACTATATTGCCCAGGCTGATGTAGAACTCCTGGCCTCAAGTGATCCTCCCACCACAGCCTCCCAAATGTTAAGATACGTCCGTATATTAACATCACATACTACAGCTAAGCCTTTTTTGGATTGCCTGTAGATATTGAATCCTTCTTTTGCCTAGCAAGCAGGTTTTTACTTTAATTCTCAATGGCCCAACAATTTTTTCTTAAAGTAATTAAGGGATTCCTAAACAAGAAAATTATTACAAAATCAAGTATAATTTTCATTTGTTTAAATCTTGAAAACTGTGTCAGTATTCTAATATGGTAAGAGGCCCCCCAAATATAATACCTACTTTAAATAGGTTTATTTATCTTACTAGCATGAAAGTCAGTGGTCCAAGCTGGTAAGGCAGCTCTTTTCTGTAGGATTATTTATTCCAGATCTTGTGGCTTGACAGCATGCTAGTATATTGGCCTACATTTCCATGGTCAAAGGGGCTCAGTTTCACATGTGCCTTCCAGCCTGTGGGAAGCAGGAAACAATTAGCCCTGTTCTAGAGTAGGTTTTTTTTTTTTTTTTTTTTTTGGTGAAAGAATCTCTCTCTGTCGCCCAGGCCGGAGTGCAGTGGCGCGATCTCGGCTCACTGCAAGCTCTGCCCCCCAGGTTGATGCCATTCTCCTGCCTCAGCCTCCCAAGTAGCTGGGACTACAGGGGCCCGCCACCATGCCCGGCTATTTTTTTTTTTACTTTTTTTAGTAGAGACTAGGTTTCACCGTGTTAGCCAGGATGGTCTCGATCTCCTGACCTCGTGATCCACCCGCCGCCTCGGCCTCCCAAAGTGCTGGGGTTACAGGTGTGAGCCACTGCGCCTAGCCTAGAGTAGTTGTCTGTTAAGTTGAAGATGACCTGGAAGTTGTGCCCATTATTAATTTCCACTCACATACCACTGGTCCACACCAAGCAACAACTTCCATGGAGGCTAGGAATGTATTTTCTCGCTGGGTGGCTAAGTGACCAGCTAAAATTTTATTCCTGTGGACAAAAGGAAGAACATAGTGGAAAACAACTAACAATCTGTCACAAAAGCCTTCATAAAAAATGAAGGATGTAAGTTTCAATGTGAGTATTACTGAATAGTTTTTTTCAAATGCAGCCAAGTCAGTAATACTCTGTTGTAACTTTAGATAGGGTATCTGTGAATTAAAAATCCCTGAATGTGACATTACTATAAAATCTTGCATCTTGAACTGGAGAGCACTGTTGTTTTCTGGTAGTAGGTCCATGAAACATGCATTAGTGGTAGCTTCTTTTCCTGGAGGAAGATTTGGATGAGTATGTGTTTTTTATATTGAAACAGACAGGAATATATTTTGGAGATAAAAGTAAAACTAGCAGGAATGTTAAGAAAAAACTTAAAATTCTTTAAAGTATAATGTCGAATCCCCCGAAATATTTTTCCTTTTTGCCCCTAAGGGTACTCTTGTGAAAACATTTTGATAAGCAGATCTTTTGGTTTGTTAAGGTTTATTTTATTCAATTAGGTTAACAGTTCTAAACTGTAAAACTGCGGAAATATACTGACGAAAAGATTAGTATGAAGTAAAATTTTCCTTTATATATCAGCAGCACAAGCATCTTTATTCAAAGAAAGTCTTGCTATTTCTTTGTCATTTTAGTTTTTTTTTTTTATTCTCTGCTGGACTTTATACCACTATTTTAAGGTCAAGTATTTTTTTAGGCTTTTGCCTTATTAAGGAAATACCCTGTATTTTTGTTTTGTTGTTTTTTTTGTTTTTAATAGAGACAGGGTCCTGCTCTGTTACCCAGGGTGGAGTGCAGTGGTGCGGTCATGGCTCACTGCAGCCTCATTCACTTGCAGGCTCAAGTGATTCTCCTAGCTGGAACTATATGTGCATGCTACCATGCCTGGCTAATTGTTAAAAAAAATTTTGTAGAGACAAGGTCTTGCTGTGTTGCCCAGGCTTGTCACATCCTTTTTTTTATATTGGGACTTGCAGACTAGGCTAGAGTTATAGAAGTAATAAGTTGATAGTTAATAATGGTTTGGTGGGGGTGGGGGGGGTTGTTGTTGTGGTTATTTAAACTATTATTAAAATTAACCTTATTTTAAAACTTATTTCCCACCTTTCCTTATTATCACAGGACAATGAAAAGCGAACCCCATTGCACGCTGCAGCTTATCTTGGAGATGCAGAAATCATTGAACTTCTTATTTTATCTGGTATGGTAACCTCTGAGTAATAAGAACACATTATGTATATTTTTGTTATTCTTAATGTTTCTCATTCATAATTGACTACTGCATGACCTGTTGTTCATATTTGTTTTATCAGCTGAAACTTATTTTTATATTCATTCTATAAATACTGATCACATATCTTTTTCTGGGTGCTTAGAGTACATTAAAGAACAAAACAAAGAATGCTGCCCCCTTGTAGCTTATACTCTGATAAGGAAAAACAAGCAGTAAATACAAGTGAATTTTATAGTATATTAAATGATGATGAGTGCTTTGAAAAAATGAAAAGGTAGGTCAGGATAATTGGGGTGGGATAAGTATTATATATAGCGGTTTTTTTTGGTTGGTTTTTTTTTGTTTGTTTGTTTGTTTGTTTGGTTTTTTGGTTTTGTTTTTTGAGATGGAGTCTCGCTCTGTTGCCAGGGTGTAGTGGCATGATCTCAGCTCACTGCAACCTCCAACTCCCTGGTTCAGGTGATTATCCTGCCTCATCCTCCTGAGTAGCTGGGATTACAGGCACATGCCTCCATACCCAGCTAATTTTTGTATTTTTAGTAGAAATGGGGTTTCACCGTGTTGGCCAGGATGGTCTCGATCTCCTGACCTTGTGATCTGCCTGCCTCGGCCTCCCAAAGTGCTGGGATTACAGGAGTGAGCCACCATGCCCGGCCTATATAGGGTATTATATGGAACAGTTATAGTAGGCCACATTGAGCACAGAATTATAGGAGATGGTTGCAGTTCTGCTAGGTGGAGGTAATGGTGGTTTATACCAAATACAACAGTGGAGACAGTAACAAATAGTCTGATAGTAGATATGTTTTGAAGGCAATGCCAGCAAGATTTCTGTGTTTCAATAGCTGTTATCTAACCCTACTTGAGGGCCTGTAAAATGCTTTTAGTCAATTATACTCCTTTGTTATTTTTTCTAAACTATTTAAGTCTTTATAATATGAAGTAATACTAGAACTGTCTATGACAGAATAGCTCCTATTGTGGTCAGACTACCTGCAGTCCCAAAAAAGGCAAGCAGACAGACAGAGTTTAGAAATACTTTTGTTATAGCCAGATGATTGTAATGATATTTATTGGGAAAGGATATATATTATTGATTTGAGCTTGTATTGCCAAATTGCATACATACATGCATAATGAAATTGGATTAGTAGTAGTATTCCTTTGATAGTTTGTGGAAAGGAGGGCTCAGAGGGAAAAATTTTGTGTGAAGATTTCGTTAAATAATAGCCCAAACAGAGTTTTGCCATTACAAATTCATAAAAACTTAAGAATCAATTTGATTTTAAATACCTTATTTCCATAACAGATTGCATGATCATATAAAATTAAGTATGGTTAAACATGGACCTGGCTAATATTTTGTTAGTTTCTTTATGAATAATTTCACTGCTGATGTACTTCCCTGAAGATGCCTGTTCCTTATTAATTTTCAGCTAAAATTTACTCAAGAACTGAAGAGGTTGACAAAAATTATCTTTTAATAATATAAATTAATGGGACACAAGTTTATGGAATTTTCTACACAAACATTGTCCAAGAAACAGTTTAGGACTTTAGATAAGAAGTCTACTGCTGCATTTTTTATTTTAACACAGAATTCTGATTATTTTTGTTTTGTCATAAAGATTATTTTATATGATTCCACGTGGAGGGTTTTTTGTTTGTTTGTTTTTTCATTTTTTATTTTTACACCCAGGAGAAACTTTTCAAATGCCTCAACTTCCTCATCTAAAAAAATGGGAATAATATAAATTTTATAGGATTAAAGAAGCAAATGAGATTATGTCATTAAGATACCTAGAAAAGTCCCTGGTATATAGTATTCAAAATTATGACTATTTTTTTTTAAGCAGCATTTCTTTTTTTTCCTTCACTTTTTTGGTTCTGCCAAGTAAATAAATTCCTTGATATCAGGAATTATCTTCTCTGTGACTTTTAGATTTGCTTTCTTAAAAATTCTCACCTCCTCAGTTTTGAAGTCCAGTTATTACATTCTGAAATGTAATAGAAGGAAGATGGAAAAAGATGTAAAAGAGGAAGGAATGACTTACCTACTGGGGGAAAATGAAAAACAATTTATTTCCACAATCTAGAAAGACAAAGGTTGAAAAAAAATAGACTATATACTCTGGAGAAGTGTATTTATATGTTTTAAATTCTACAATCAAGAAACAGCCTTTAAAGCTTTATATGATATAAGTTTCTTCCTGAACAGGGTAGGTATTTGCTCCCCTGAGCAAATAGTAAGGGCACCTGTAATTTATGGATAACAGAGCTCTAACAAAAAAGATAGGTAGTAATCAGGCTGTGTATTTAACTTATAAAAGTTGACACTATAGAGGATAACTCCCATAGCCTTTTATAAAAATATCCTTTCACATAAATGAGGAAGGAACCAGGAGAGTTTTGGTTTTTTTTGTTTGTTTGTTTGTTTTTTGAGACGGAGTCTCGCTCTGTCACCCAGGCTGGAGTGCTGTGGCGCAATCTTGGCTCACTGCAAGCTCCACCTCCCGGGTTCACGCCATTCTCCTGCCTTAGCCTCTCCGAGTAGCTGGGACTACAGGCACCCACCACCATGCCCGGCTAATTTTTTGTATTTTTAGTAGAGATGGGGTTTCACCGTGGTCTCGATCTCTTGACCTCGTGATCCTCCTGCCTCGGCCTCCCAAAGTGCTGGGATTACAAGCGTGAGCCACTGCGCCCGGCCATTTTTTTTTTTTTTTTTTTTTTTTTTTTTAAAGACCTAGTCTTGCTCTGTTACCCAGGCTGGAGGGCAGCGGCACCATCTTGGTTCACTGCGACCTCCACCTACCAGGTTCAAATGATTGTCCTGCCTCAGCCTCCCGAGTAGCTGGGGTTACAGGCATGCATCACCAGGCCCAACTAATTTTTGTGTTTTTAGTAGAGATGGGGTTTCACCATGCTGGCTGGTCTTGAACTCACCTCAGGTGATCCACCTACCACGGCCTCCCAAAGTGCTGGGATTACAGGTGTGAGCCACCGTGCCCGGCCCAGGAGAGATTTTGAAATCTGAACCAGAAACCTGATCAGGAAGGAATTTTGATTGGTGGATATTTCTTCAGTTCATTCATGTTATATCCATTTTAAATTCCTATTAACTCTTTAAAAGTTGATTAGGACAGTTTTGCAGAAGAGATACTGCACATTTTAGAAGTCAAGTATAAGCTAACCAATGAATTATTAGTTTTATATTGGAAATAGATTTCCAGAATAGCAGGGTAGTAAAAGACTAATCGTATCCAAATTTTAGTTCAGAATAAATATCAGAAGAATAGTCTTCAGACAATATATAGTATATAGACTTATAAGGTTCTGTATAGATGCTTCAGGAGTTCTGCTTAAATTTGGTTCGAATGCCATGGTTGTTGAGGCCCAAGTTAAACTGACTGATTTCCATAACCCTAATTTTAAATTCTGGATCCATCAAAACAGGCTTTTAATGAATTATGGTAAGTTGAGTTATAAATTAGAATTGAAACTAGATATTTGATCTGATCAATTCTCTAGGTAAAGATGAGGAAAAAATACATGAAGAGAAATATAGGCAACAAAATTAAGCTAATTTGTTTATAGTTAGTAATGAAAATTTAGTGTAGGTGTTTACACTTCATGTTAATTACCAACACCACATTGTAATAGCAGGTAGGTATAATCTTAAGTAAATTAAGCAATATGAAATAATGCTTACTTGTATAAAAGTCGTGTAAGATTGCATTATATAAAAGTCATATGCTTTCATAAGAACATAAAATAGAGTCAGTTACTGTGATTTTGTATTTTAAAAACTACTTCAATATCCATAGCAAGAGTTCTATATTCTCTAAATATATTTCTCTAACATAAAAAAATACAAAGATTGAGATTATTTTAGAGTCATTTCCTTCTGTGTTCATAGTTCAGGTTTTTATTATGTCTGACTTGTGATTAAAAATTAGGAAATAAGGATATTTATATTTTCTCCAATTTGTTTCACTCTTTTGTGTTGCCTTGGCCCTTTAAGTGATGTGGAAAACCAATGGAGAGTTCTGTTTGGAGTAGAATAACGTGCTCTGACTTCTGTTTTTAAAGATTGATTCTCTGGCTTTGGCTTCAAATTCTTGACCATTTTAAGTCATGTTTATCCTACTTTTTGTTATTTCTAGGTTTTTATCTTTAATAGTTTTCCTTTTTTCCCCCAAACTCAGCTAGCTCTCATAGTCTCTCTACATTGTCTTCTCTCTTTCTTGTAACTTTTCTTTGAGGTCACCTCTTCAGAACTTAAATTCAGTGAAGTTGAGTATATAGAGTAGCGCATGAATTCATCCTCTTATTTTCTGGGATGGTTTTTTCCAACTGTATTTCTCCTAGTTTACTCTACCCTATATATTTTTGTCCTAGTCCTGTGCTGGATGCTTTCAGATTCTTACATATCTTCGAGGAATATGCCTCTTTGTAGAACAGAAAGGAAGGGGCAAAAAGTGAGCATCTGTTAGGTTTGTTTCTTCAAATAACTCTCAAACCAAATTTTAAGTTCAAGAGTACATGTGCAGGTGTGTTATGTAGGTAAACTTATGTCATGTGGGTTTGTTGTACAGATTATTTCATCATCCATATATTAAGCCTCCTTCCCGTTATTTTTCCTGAACCTCTCTCTCCTCTTATCGTCCACCCTCTGATAGGCCCCAGTGTGTGTTGTGTCCCTCTGTGTGTCCATATGTTCTCATCATTTAGTTTCCTTTTTTTGTTGATGTACCACAGGTGGTTGGGCTGGCTCAGCAGCTTCTTAGATCAATGGGTTCTTAGGTAGTAATCTGCTGGTGATTGGCTGTTACTCTCCCTCATCTCCAGCTGGGTAAAAAATTAATAAAGATGCCTTCTTGGTCTCTTTTTTTTAGCACTGCCCCACTTTATTCTTATGCAGCGTGAGGTTAAGAGTTCTGTAGATGCTTTTCCTGTGAATTACCCAGACAGCTCTAGATCGTCTGAAAGATTTTTAGGGATTTTAGGACACAGCAGAGAGAAAGGAGCAAATGGGACACACATGCAAACATGACTTTTTAGAGGACTCGGTAACCTTCCCAAGATCTGAAGAAGCTTCACTTGACTCAGTGTCCTTCAGTTTGGTACACATTTCACTGCTACTGATAGAAATAATTCATAGTTTGGTTTCTGGTTGTAACTGTTTCCTTATTGTATTGAAGATGGTATCTCTTCTCATTCTCTTTTATATTTTGGTGACTTGTTTTAGAGTAAAACTACTCACTTTCTTTAACTTGCAGTCCAGAATTAAATTCTTCGGAAACCAAGTATTTGTACGTGATACAACTCTAAGATTTGTGGATGAGAGGTATAATTTTTGGCGTGATACCTGTAATCAAACAAGTGAATACATCCATAGAATCTATAGTAATACTAGAGTCCACTGGAATTAATGTTATAATTATTATGGAATGGGGTGAAATAATAGCAAACAGTGAGCTTATTACATTTTAAATATTGTTAAATTTAGCCATTTCACTAATCTCATTTTATCCTAAATTTGTGAAGGTATTATTATAAGGAAATTAAGGCATTTAGCTTTTAAACTTTCGAAGTTTTTGTACTGCTAGTAAAAGCTAAAGCCAGAATCCAGATCCAGGCAGTTTGACTACAGAATCTGTGTTCTTAATCCTGCCGTAATCAGAATCTTCCTCTTTTCTTCCCACCATAATGCCCACCCTCCTCCCCCGACCACCTATTTAGCTTTTAGTAAAATTTGCATGTGAAGTCACTTTTATTGAAGAACTTTTAAAGACTATTTTCTCGCCACTGAGGTATAGATATTTTGTTTGGGAGCTTATTCACTTAATGCTTGCATTCAAAACTATATGGTTAGCAGTACCTCAGACCTTAAACTGCCTCCAGTAAGTATTAAGTCCTTAAATGACTGCATTGTGGAAGGCATTTGTCAAAAATTCATTTGATTGGCCTTTTATTAAAAAAAAAAAAAAAAAAAAAAACTCTCCTTAATAGAAAACACCATTCTGATGTTTCTGGCATTAAGAATGAAACCTAAAGTATGTGTCTCTTCTTTTTACTTTAGTGCTGGTACATTAGTTTGCTGGGGCTGCTGTAACAAAATACTACAAACTGGGTGGCTTAAACAATAGAAATTTATTTACTCAAAGTTCTGGAGGCTATAAGTCTGAGATCAAGGTGCTGTCAGGATTGACTCCTTTGGAAGGCTGTGAGGGAAGGATCTGTTCAAGGTATCTCTCTCTGGCTTGTAAAATCGCTGTCTTCTCCCTTTATTTTCCCTCTGTCCATGTCTTTTTGCAGATTTCTTCTTGTAAGGACACCAGTCATACTGTATTAGGACCCACCCTAATGACTTCATTTTAATTAGCTCTGTAAAGATTCTATCTCCAATTAAAGTCATATTCTGAGTTGCCAGGGGTTGGGAGTTGAACAAACCCACAATAGCTGGTATCCACAACACTCTTAAAAGATACAGTGCAGCAGCTATTTTTTTCAGCATTACAGTTGGAAAAGTGGAAATGTCATTGGGTTTTGCTCATTCTACTCTGAGCCTGAAAACCGAATCTGAACCTTTTGCCACTGCACTGTTAGGTAGCCAAAGAAAAGCGTTATTTCCAGTTTGGGAAGAGGGATAAAAGTACTTGGCTTCTGGCCCAGCTCACTGGTTATGGACTATCTCCTCTGATTTAGGAGCAAAGAAGAAAACAATTCTCTGCAAATAGAAGTTTTGGAAAATGATTTGTGAGACTATTTATAATTATTACAAACATTTATGAAGTTAGCAATAACTTTAATAGTACCTACTATCAAGTTCTTAGCCTAGATCAGAGATTGGCTAACGTTTTCTGTAAAGGGCCAGATACTAGTTACAGGCCATACAGACTCTGGCAACTATTCAACTCTGTTGTTGTAGTGAAAGCTGCATATTTAATATTTAAATTGAATAGATGTGGGTCTGTTCCAGTAAAACTTTACAAATTAGGTGGCTTGAAGCCTGTGGATGGTAGTTTGAAGACCCCTAACATAGATTATAAAGATACTACCTCATCTTTTTAATGTTAGAGTGAGGTGTCTTAGTCTTTTCAGGCTGCCATAACAGAATATCACAGACTGAGTGACCTACAAATTTTTCTCAGTTCTGGGGCCTGGGAAGATCGTGATACCAGAAGATTTGGTATCTGGTGAGGGCCCACTTCTTATTTATAGCCAGCAGTCTTTTTAGTATAACCTCATATGGTGAAAAGGGTGAGGGAGCACTCTTGAGCCACTTTTATAAGGGCATTAATCCCATTCACTGCCATCATGACCTAATTACCTCACAGAGGACCTCGCCTCCTAATACCATGACATTGGGGTTGGGATTTTAACATAAATTTTGGGGGAATGCAAACATTCAGACCATTTGACAAGGTTTGGTAAGTATGAAATAATTTATTCTGAATATTCCAAAATAGGATAGAATGTTATAACTGGAAATGGATCATAAGGATGATTTAGCACAGTTCTTTATTTTACAGGTATAGTTGCCCCTTGAACAATGTGGAGGTTAGGGGCACTGACTCCCCCAACCCCAACACAATAGGTATTATATGTATTATATACTGTATTCTTACAATAAAATAAGCAATAAAATGAAAATACTAAGAAAATCATAAAAAGAAAACATACTGTGTATTGAATGGAAGCAGATCATCATAAACATCTTCATCCTTGTCATCTTCACATTGAATAAGGTGAGGAGGAAGTGGAGGGCTTGCTGTCTTGGGTTGCAGAGATGGAAGAAAATCTACATATAAGTGGACTCATGCAGTTTGAACCAGTGTTGTTTAAGGGTCAGCTGTAATTGAGGTTCAAAAATCAAAGAATTGGAAGAAGTTAGTGACCAATTAGATTAGGAGAAAATAAGTCAATCAGTTGTCTTGCAGAGTGAAATCTGGAGTCAAATGGAATACTCCTAATGGAATTGCTGACTGTAGAACTTCGCAGAAAGAGTGCCCTTTGTTGTTTAAATCTGGGGCCCATCCTCACCCCCTCCCAGCCATACATATTCATATCCACCTCCCCCTCACCTCACCACACACACAGCCTAGGAGTCAGGGATTGTGATTTGCAAAATGAAGACCCAGGCCCCAGGAAACAGTTCCAGGTCACATAGCCAACTAGTTATACAGCCATTATGAGATCATGTATCTCTCCTGCTCCAGTGTTCCTTCCACTAACCCATGACTGTGTCTTCACAAGGTTAGACCTCTCTTCAACTGCATTGCTGTCTAGAGCCCTAGACTAATGTAAGTAAGTAAATCAGGTTTTTGTTTTTGAATTTATGTTTTATCTCCGAATAGCTAGACATTTAATTCTAGATTCAGGTAACCTTTTCTTTTACAAAACTATTGTTTCGGAGTGCACTTTTATATGGGTGAAATATTACGTGAAAAGATTGGGTGAGAGGAAACTGATTAGCTGGGTTTTTCTATATAATCTACAACTGTGGTATGAAATGGATACAACCTGTTTAGGTGATCCTGCAGTTGATTTTTAGTCGTGTTATTTATTGCATGTAATATCAGAAACTCAGTCACATCTCTACTCTAGAAAGATGAATCTAAATTCAGATATATGTGTGAGTACAGGCTCTGGCCGTTTATCTTAAGGGAAAGTTCAGTTGGTATATGTGGATTTGTGTGGGACAAGGTAAGACTTGTTAAAGAAAATATTGATTATACAGTTGGACATAACCATTTTGAATTTAATGAGGTGCTTCTGGCATGTAAGTTTTCTGTAAATATTGGTTTATAGTACTCACTGATGGTATCTTTCTTAAATTGCTATGTATATTGTCTTTTGTTCCTTAGCAGTGCTTTTTCACACCACAGGCTATGCCAGTAACCTAACTTCAACAAATGACATGGGACTGCTATTTTATATTCTTTTCTGTCTTAATGAGTAGGAAATAGTAAAGAAATTAATCTTCTCTTGGTTACTTAAGGTCATCCTTATAAACCACAAATACTATCTTCTACCATGTAGAGGGCATGTGATTATGCCACCAGAGGCAGTTAACGACATTTGGTTTTATTTCTCTCTACAAAGACTGTTTTTTGTTTTAAGTGGGTATGATTTCTCCCTGCCTCCCCTGCATCTCCATCCTCATTATTAGCTGTTGTGGCCGGTGTTTAATACTCCAACTAGCTATTGAACTAGTTAACTATATTCTGGAAATGTCTTTTCCATTTCTAGAATGAATTTGTCGTTTAAAGTGTATATGAATATATAGATAACTTTGGAGTGTTCTGTGTAGAACAGAACTCTGTTTACCTTTAGACAGCCCACTGACATGAGCTCTGGGAATCTGAACCATCTGAAGTGTGCTGCTATGTTTATTGCTTTTACGCTATTTTTCAGTTTACAGGGACACAGCCAACTGCTGCTCTTGTAGTGTACATTACTGTGTCATATTTATCTGTTTATATTGTAAATCACATGTTAGTTAACTAATGTGGGTGGGGGACTATTGTTTCATTGGTGCCCTCAGATATAAGCCCTGATTTCTCATACAGTTGACCTTTATTTTCCAAGGAATTAAAAACATTTGATTAGGCTCTTAGAAGAAATGCATGATTTTTTTAAAATTTATTATTATTATTTTTCTTTTTGAGACGGAGTTTCGCTCTTGTTGCCCAGGCTGGAGTGCAATGCCACGGTCTAGGCTCACTGCAACCTCCACCTCCCAGGTTCAAGTGATTCTCCTGCCTCAGCCTCCCGAGTAGCTTGGAAGCTTGGGTTACAGGCACCCACCACCATGCCTAGCTAATTTTTTTTTGTAATTTTAGTAGAGACGGGGTTTCACCATGTTGGCCAGACTGGTCTTGAACTCCTGACCTCAGGTGTTTTGCCCGCCTCAGCCTCCCAAAGTACTGGGATTACAGGCGTGAGCCACCACACCCGGCCAATATATACATATTTAAAGGTACAATATAAAGTTGCGTTACTACCCTAGTACCTGCCATATGCCCAGTTTTCAATGTGCCTCCCACCACCAACACAAACGTATAAGCACCCCCTCTTATTAATATCTTAGCATTCCTCTAGGGTTTCTTTATGCATATTAAGCAAATACAGTAGTTCCCCCTTTTGAAGAGGTATGTTCCAAGACCCCCACATAGATGCCTGAAACCTCAGATAGTACTGAACCCTGTATACTATGCACAAGTTTCTTTTTCCCTCTTCAGAATTTCAGGTAGAAGATTTGTTCTTACTGTAGATCTTAGCAACCTCAGCATGATTTCTTTTTTATTGAGAACTTACACCTTTTCACTTAAAGGAAGCATTTTACTGCTTCTTTTGGCATACTCAAATTTCCAGCATCACTACTCTTGCACCTTGGGGCCATTATTAAGTAATGTAAGGGCTACTTGAACACAAGCACTGTGATACCATGATAGTCAATCTGATAATCAAGAGGGTCCCATAAGGAAAGGGTGAATGGCATATGCAAGATACGATGGACAAAGGGATGATTCACATCCTGGGTGGATGGAGCAGGATGGTGCCATATTTCATCATGTTACTCAGAACAGTGAGCAATTTAAAATTTATGAATTATTTATTTCTGGAATTTTCCGTTTAATATTTTCAGACCATGGTTGACTGGGTAACAAGCTGTTAAAAGTGAAACAAGGGGGGACCATTGTGTGATAAGATAAAAATAATTATCTCTTCCTTTTTCTACATAAAAGTAAAGCATATTAGTCATACAATTACTGCTTTTTTACTTTCTGTTTTCAGATCTTTATTAGCACAGAGTCTCCTCAGTTTTTTGTGCCAGCCACCTTCTGTTTTTTGAGATGGAGTCTCACTATCTTGCCCAGGCTGGAGTGTGTGGTGCAATCTCGGCTCACTGCAACCTCTTCCTCCCAGGTTCAAGCGATTCCTGCCTCAGCTTCCCAAGTAATTAGGCTTACAGGTGCACGTGGGCCACCACATCTGGCTAATTTTTGTATTTTTAATAGAGACAGGGTTTCACCATGTTGGCCAGGCTGGTCTTGAACTCCTGTCTTCAAGCCATCTGCCCACTTCAGCCTCCCAAAAGTGCTAGGAGGATACAGTCATGAGCCCCCGTGCCCTTCTATTCTCCTGCTAATTAATACTTTGAATCAGACTTCTCAGCATCCCTCATGAGACCTCATTTCTTCTTTGCCTTTGTTGATTCAGGATACTGTCTGTACTAGGTGTCTGTGTTGATACCCTTTGGGCCTTACTGCCAGAGCTTTCCATTCTACTGTGTATAGATACGCATGTGCACATAAATATAAACCTGTAGAAAGAGGCACAGGGCTTAAAGAGAACTGTTGAAGTCCTAAGCAGATAAGTGGGAAAACGAAAGACGCTAGCTTCTGTGTCACTCCTTCACTATCTCTAGGGTTCCAGCTTCCAGCTGGCAAACATTTCAAATGTGTACTTTCTACATTCCATCTTCTACCCAAAACAAACATTGGCATTACTGTGATTAGGCAGTTTGTGTTTTAACCATCTAGGGTTCCACAGTGCCTGACAGATAGTTGCCCAAATGTTTATTACATGGGTATGTCATGCTCTCTGGCTGGTTCTTTATTTGCTGTCTTCCTTTCCTTCTTCCATAGCCTAACTCTGAGCATTGTTCAAAGCTCTCTAATTAGCTATTGATTCTTTGTGTCCTCACTGTCACTGCCCACAGAGAACTCAGCGACTCTCAGCATCTCAACTACTACATTTGTGGATGTTTCTTACACCTCCATTTCATTTTATTTTCTCTCATTTTTCAAGGCTTTAAAGTCTACCTCTAACATATTTGCTATTATGTACTAGGCACATTTATTATATGTTAATCTTTGTAACAGAGTACTATGAAGTCTGTTTTATAGATGAAGAAACTTGGGTTCAGAGGGATCACACAACTACTTAGGGACCCAGAGCTACTAATTGAAGGCATTACTTGAAGTCACTGCACTTGATTATTCCCTGACTCCTCACACTCAAAACCTAGAAATAATGTAAGCGTTAGGAAGTATGAAGCTTTGTTTCTGTTATAGTTGACCCTGACGTTAGGCTATTTTGTATACCTGTATTTCATCATTTAGAAAATGAGTGATTTAGGATTTGGGATATAAATCTAGGATTGCTTATAGGATAGGATCTATCAGCAAGTTCTGTACTTCCAAGAACCAGGGCTGTTTCTTCTCTACTTAGATATATTAATAGAATTATCCTACTATGCATGTGCTGCTTTTATTTGACTTGGATTTAATATGGGAGATAAATTATTCCCTCCTCAAGTAATGTAAATTTTTTTGTCTTAATGTGTTTGCATTCTATTAAGGTTAATTTTTGTCCATTGACAATGATTTTTAAACAACTGTACAAAATTGATTTGTTTAAAAAAATGTCTTTCTTAAGCTTTAGATATAACCTAGAAAGACATGAGTTGGTTCATTTCTTTCTCAATTATTTTTCTAAGTCTATAACCATTGTTTCTATCTTATACAATAACTTTATAGTACTAATGTGTTTTTAATCATGGCTGGAGAACTATTTTGATGTTATCATGTTACCTTATGGCGTGATATATTCATTAGTAAAGAAATGTAATGAAGACTTTAAAATAGTCTACATTTTATCTCTAAGTATATTCTTATATTCATTTATTTGTTTTTTTTAACACACATTCTAAAATGGGGTCTGATTTTTACCTTGGATATGCTCTGTATAAAGGTGGCTTTTCTAACCTATATATAAAATGATGTTTATTTTGTTTTAAATAAAAAAGCTAAGACTTTATTGGACAATTATATCAATTTAAAAGGCTAATTTTGTTTTATATTCTAAGGGTAATTTTATCAGCAGAAAGTGTAAAAAATAAGTTTTTTTTCAATTGTCATTTATCCAATTTGGATTATATGTAACTACTATTTCAGGAGATTTATTAAAAATATTTTATGTACAATATTTCAATTTATTTTTTTCTTCTTGTTGCAGGAGCTAGAGTTAATGCCAAAGACAGCAAATGGTTGACACCTTTACACAGAGCAGTTGCATCTTGTAGTGAGGTATGAAATTTCTCTTAGTAAATATATTGTATGTGAAAACATTAAATAGGTGTACCCGTGAATCCATATTCAAATGTTTTCAAAAGAAGGAAAAGCTACTGAGATACCTCGACTGGTCATTTTACTTTAGAATTTGTACAAACCAAATTAATTGTTTCATTTCTTCTTTTGTTTATAAGGCCTCTTGCAGTCTGAATAGAATAGAAAACCCTGCAGAGAATAGAAAACCCTACCTCTGTCCCTTCTAGAAGAGAAATCATTTTTCTCTCCTACATATTCTTCCTCAGGGCTTTTCTCTACCTGTTTACAATAGTCTCTTACAGAGGTTTCACTGATTGTGATCAAGAAATAATCTCATCAATGTATAATAATTAATTGAAATGTTACTTAGCTAAATACTGAAATTAGCTTCAAAACCATTACTTGACTGCACATTTTACTGGTTATAAATATACAACTTTAAAATGTTTGAGAGGGATTACAAGGAAGAATAGTTCCTTCTTGTTTACAGCCTTGTATATTGTTTGCTTGTCGAGATAACTGACATTTTTAGATAATGTTCATTATTTGCAAAGTATTTTTATATTTTTCATATCTTTCAGTCCTGAGGACATCTTTGTAGGATAGATATCTTGAGGAAACTATATAGTTAATGATTCATGAAAAACTACTCAGCTGTTAAATGATAGCGATGAGACAAAAACCTGAATCTTCTTTTTTTTTTCTTACTGTTATTTTACTTTATAATGTGTATTTGGTGCTTTTCTAAAATGCTTTGTGTCCAAAGCACCCCTTTTACCTACTTTACAGTAGTTGTAACTTGTTGCAAAGCTTAAAAAATAATTTAAAATACAAAAGTATGTGATAGTATAAGTTTATATTCATCTAGTATTTCTTTAGTAATTCAAATTGTGAGGTTAAGAAAGGAACTCCTAAGTGTAGCTACTGCTTTTTCTGTCCATCATGGGACTGTGTAGTTTGGGAGAAGGAAAGGGAACTCTAACTAGTGCCTCATGAGAAACTACGGAGCTTCTGTCTCTGTCCTTCTTTGTATTCCTCATTGAGGAATGAGATGAACTATATCTTGAACCCAGAGCAATAGCTGGGCAAGTGAAGAGTCATAAAGGTGAAATGTGACTGGGAAGGATTACAAACCCTGTAATTAACAGAGGCAATCTATTAGCTGTAGCCTCCTAGTTAGGAGAAGAAGGATAAGGACAGTGGGTGCAATTGAACACACAACCTAACTCTGAACTGGGTCCTTGATGTGCTATAGCTTATGAATTTATGGAACTTAGATTTGGAGACCCTGGCTTCAGTTATTATATGCAACTTTTCAGCTGTGCAATGTTGGACAAGTCTAGGAATTATAAAAACTAAGACATACTATCCAAAATACTTTGAATTCTGAAATTCCATTGTAATGTTATTAATTTTGTGGTTAGCCCTCCATAAAGATCTTTCTTTAAATAAAAGCAGTTAAGATAAACATTACTGTTACTGGAAGATACTCATGTTAGCCATACTTTTGTTTTAAGACTCTTGGGATTATGGCTATTAAAATAATGCATTTTTACCAGATTAAATCATAAGAAGGTACAATTTATATATTGGCAGAAGTTGTAAAACAGACCAAAAATTACTAAAGAAAAATTAACATTAGAGGAAGACGGCAAATTCTGCCAGAGACTTAATTCCTAATTTTTAAAAACTATGTGCTCAGCCTGAATTTAAGGGCAAGTTGTAGGTTAGAATGCAAATAATCCTAGTAAGTTTCTTAATTCTACTCTTCAATCTAAAAATTACAAGGCAGATCACTAAACAGAAACAAAACCAAGAACCCTCAGAGTCCACTTCACTACCCTGCTACCTCCACTGGAGCAGGTGCTAGTATCCACAGCTGTAGGACCTGAAGACAGATCACATCACAGGACTCTTTACAGACATTCCTCAGTACCAGCCCGGAGCCTAGTAGCTCCACTGGGTGACTAGACCCAGAAGAGCAAAAACAATCACTACAGTTTGGCTCTCAGGAATACCCATTCCTAGGGGAAATGGGAGAACACCACATCAAGGGAACACCCAGTGGGACAAAATAATTTAAACGGTAGTCCTTGAATCCCAGATCTTCCCTGTGACATAGCCTACCCAAGTGAGAAAGAACCAGAAAAACAATTCTGGTAATATGACAAAACAAGGTTATTTAACACCCCCAAAATACCAGCTCACCAGCAATGGATGCAAACCAAGACGAAGTCTGTGAATTGCCAGAAAAAGAGTCAGAAGATTGATTATTAAGCTAATTAAGGAGGCACTAGAGAACAGTGAAGTCCAACTTAAATTAAAAACATAATATAGAATATGAAGGAAAATTCTTTAGTGAAATAGGTAAAAACAATCACAACTTCTAGAAATCAAGGTCACACTTAGAGAAATGAAAAATGCACTGCAAAGTCTCAGCAATAGAATCGAACAAACAGAAGAACTTTAGCGCTTGAAGACAAGGCTTTTAAATTAACCCAATCCATCAAAGACAAAGAAGAAAAAATTTTTTTTGAATGAACAAAGCCTCCAAGAAGTTTGAGACTGTGTTAAATTTCCAAACCTGAGAATAGTTGGTGTTCCTGAGGAAGAAGAGAACTCTGAAAGTTTGGAAACTATATTTGAGGGAATAATTGAGGAAAACTTCCCCAGCCTTACAAGAGATCTGGACATCCAAATACAAGAAGCTCAAAGAACACCTGGCAAATTCATCACAAAAAAGATTATCACCTAGGCACGTAGTCGTCAAGTTATCTAAAGTCAAGATGAAGGAAAGAATCTTCAGAGCTGTGAGGCAAAAGCATCAGGTAACCTACAAAGGAACACCTATCAGATTAACAGCAGATTTCTCAGTGAAACCCTACAAAGCTAGTAGGGATTGGGGTTCTATTTTTAGCCTCCTTAAACAAAACAATTATCAGCCAAAAATTTTGTATCCAGTGAAACTAAGCTTCGTAAATGAAGGAGGGTATACAGTCTTTTCCAGACATAAAAATTCTGAGAGAATTCACCACTACCAAGCCAGCACTACAAGAACTGCTAAAAGGAGCTCTAAATCTTGAAAGAAATTCTTGAAATACTCTAAAATAGAACCTGTTTAAACCATAAATCTTACAAGACCTGTGTAACAATAATACAATTTGTAAAAAAAGGTATTCAGGCAACAAATAGCATGAGAAATAGAATACTACCTCACATCTCAATACTAACATTGAATGTAAATGGCCTAAATGCTCTACTTAAAGGATACAGAATGGAAGAATGGGTAAGAATTCACCAACCAAGTTTCTGCTGTCTTCAGTAGACTCACCTAACAGTAAGGACTCACAGAAACTTAAGTAAAGGGGTAGAAAAAGATATTCCATGCAAAAGGACACCAAATGTGAGCAGGGATCACTATTTTTATATCAGACAAAACAAACCTTAAAGCAACAGCAGTTAGGAAAAAAACAAAGAGGGACATTATATAATGATAAAAGGACTAGTCCAACAGGAAAATGTCACAATTCTAAATATGTATGCTCCTAACACTGGAGCTCCCAAATTTATAAAACAGTGACTACTAGACCTAAGAAATGAGATAGCAGCACAATAATAGTGGGGGACTTTAATACTCCATTGACAGCACTAGACAGATCATCAAAACAGAAAGTCAACAAAGAAACAATGGACCTAAACTATACCCTACAACAAATGGACTTGACAGATATTTACAGAACAGTCTACCAAACAACTGCAGAATATACATTCTATTCATCAGCACATGAAATGTTCTCCAAGATAGACCATATGATAGGCCACACAACAAGTCTCAGTAAATTTAAGAAAACCTGAATTATATCAAGTACTCTCTCAGACCACAGTGGAATAAAATTGGAAATGAACTCCAAAAGGAAGCCACAAAACCATGCAAATATGGAAATTAAATAACCTGCTCCTGAGTGATCGTTGGGTCAACAAGGAAATAAAGATGGAAACTGAAAAATTATTTGAACTGAATGATAATAGTGGCACAACCTATCAAAACCTCTGGGATACAGCAAAAGTAGTGCTAAGGGGAAAGTTCATAGCATTAAATGCATACATCAAAAAGTCTGAAAGAGCACAAATAGACAATCTAAGGCCATACCTCACAGAACTGGAGAAACAAGAACCATCCAAACCCAAACCCAGCAGAAGAAAAGAAATAATGAAGATCAGAGCAGAACTAAATGAAATTGAAACCAAAAAAAAAAAAAGGAAAGATCAATGAAACAAAAAGCTGGTTCTTTGAAAAGGTAAATAACACTGATAGACCATTAGCAAGATTAACCAAGAAGAGACAAGATCCAAATAAGCTCAATTAGAAATGAAATGGGAGATATTACAAATGATACTAGAGAAATACAAAAGATTATCCAAGGCTAATATGAACATCTTTATGCACGTAAACTAGAAAACCTAGAGAAGATGGATAAACTCCTGGAAATATCCAACCCTCCTAGATTAAACTAGGAAGATATAGAATCTCTGAACAGACTAATAACAAACAGCAAGATTGAAATGATAATTTTAAAAATTGCCAACAAATAAAAAGTCCAGGAACGGATAGATTCACAGCTGAATTCTATCAAACATTCAAGGAAGAATTGGTACCAGTCCTATTGATACTTTTCCAAAAGAGGCAATCCTTCCTAAATCATTCTATGAAGCCAGTGTCACCCTAATACCAAAACCAGGGAAGAACGTAACAAAGAAAACTACAGACCAATATCCCTGATGAGCATAGATGCATAAGTCCTCAACAAAATACCAGCAAACCAAATCAACAGCATATAAAAAAAGATAATCCACCATGATGAGGTGGGTTTCATACCAGGGGTGCATGGATGGTGTTATTAACATACCTAAGTCAGTAAATGTGATACACCACATAAACAGAATTAAAAACAAATATTTATCACATTATCACCTCAGTAGATGCAGAAAAAGCATTTAACAAAATCCGGCATCCTTTTATGATTAAAACTCTCAGCAACATCAGCATAGAAGGGACATATCTTAAGGTAATAGAAGCTATCTATGACAAACCCGCATCCAACATTTTACTGAATGGGGAAAAGTTGAAAGCATTCCCCCTGAGAACTAGAACAAGACAGGCATGCCTACTTTCACCGCTTTTATTCAAAACAGTACTGGAAGTCCTAGCCAGAGACATCAGACAAGAGAAAGAAATAAAGGGCATCCAGATCAGTAAAGAGGAAGTCAAACTGTCACTGTTTGCTGATGATATGATCGCATACCTAGAAAACCCTAAAGACTCATTCCAAAATTCTCTAGAACTGGTAAATGAATTTAGCAAAGTTTCAGGATACAAAATTAATGTACACAAATCAGTAGTTTTGCTATACACTAACAGCGACCAAGTTGAGCATCAAATCAAGAACTCATTCCCTTTCACAATGGCTGCAGAAAAACAGTAAAATAGCTAAGAATATACCTAACCAAGGAGGTGAAAGACCTCTACAAGGAAAACTACAAAACAGGGCTGAAAAAAGTTGGACAACACAAATAGAAACACATCCCATGCTCATGGATGGGTAGAATCAATGGTGCAAAAATAACCATACTGCCAAAAGCAATCTACAAATTCAATGCAATTCTCATCAAAATACCACCATCATTCTTCACAGAATTAGAAAAAAAAAAATCCTGAAATTCGTATGGAACCAAACAGGAGCCTGCATACCCAAAGCAAGACTAAGCAAAAAGACCAAATCTGGAGGCATCACACTACCTGACTTCAAACTATTCTATAAGGCCATAGTCACCAAAACAGCGTGGTACTCGTACAAAAATAGGCATGTAGAGCAATGGAACAGAAATAGAACCCAGAAATAAGGCCAAATACTTACAGCCAACTGATCTTCGACAAAGCAAACAAAAACAGTGGGGAAAGGACACCCTGTTCAACAAATGATGCTGGGATAATTGGCAAGCCACATGTAGAAGAATGAAACTGTATCGTCATCTCTTACCTTATACAAAAATCAACTCAAGGCAGATCAAAGACTTAGATCTGAGACCTGAAACCATAGAGATTCTAGAAGATAACATCAGAAAAAACCCTTCTAGACATTGGTTTAGGCAAAGACTTCATGACCAAGAATCCAAAAGCAAATGCAACAAAAACAAAGATAAATAGATGGGACTTAATTAAACTGAAAAGCTTCTGCACAGCAAAAGAAAACAATCAGCAGCATTAACAACTCACAGAGTAGGAGAAAATCTTTGCAGTCTATACACCTAACAAGGAGTAATATCCAGAATCTACAAGGAACTCAAACAAATCAGCAAGAAAAAAAAATCCCATCAAAAAGTGGGCTAAGGACATGAATAGACAGTTGTCGAAAGACGATGTACAGAGGGCCAACAAACATGGAAAAATAACATCACTAATTATCAGGGAAATGTAAATCAAAACCACAAAGTGATACCACCTTACTCCTGCAAGAATGGCCATAGTCAAAAAAATGAAAAAATAATAGATGTTGGTGTGGATGCAGTGAAAAGGGGAACACTTTACACTGTCAGTGGGAATGTAAACTAGTACAACCACTATGGAAAACAGTGTGGAAATTCCTTAAATAACTAAATCTACCATTTGATCCAGCAATCCCACCACTTAGGTATCAATCCAGAGAAAAAGAGGTCATTATGAGAAAAAGATACTGGTACACACGTTTATAGCAGCACAATTTGCAATTGTAAAAATATGGAACCAGCCCAAATACGCATCAGTCAATGACTGGATAAAGAAAATATGGTATTGGCCAGGCGCGGTGGCTCACGCCTGGAATCCCAGCAGTTTGGGAGGCTGAGGTGGGTGGATCACCTGAAATCAGGAGTTTGAGACCAGCCTGGCCAACATGGTGAAACCCCATCTCTATGAAAAGTACAAAAAAAAAAAAAAAAATTAGCCAGGTTTGGTGATGCCTGCCTGTAGTTCCAGCTACTCTGGAGGCTGAGGAGGATTGCTTGAACCTGGGAGGTGGACCTGACAGTGAGCCAAGATCGTGCCATTGCGCTCCAGCCTGGGTGACAAAAGTGAAACTCCATCTAAAAAAGAAAAAGATAACTAAAAATTACAAGGCTATGTAGTATTGATACTCTTTTGCAGGATTATGAGAAACAGCTATAAAATGCCATTCCAAAAAGATATAACTTCTGTAAACACTGAGTATCATTTTTCTTTTGAAAAGAAGGTCTCCTAAGTAGTAAAACTGCTAGAAAACCTAGTCAATAGTGTCAAGAGTATCACTTACACCATCGTTACTTATTTTCATTAAGTCCTGAGAGCACAAGTAGCTATACTTATTACATTTAACAGAAAATATAGCTATGGCCATAGAGAGATGGGTTTTTCACCGTAGGTGGCTTTTGGTTTATATTTTTGAGATGCCATGGGAGAACTAAATCCTGTGCAAGCTGATTGGAGTGACTGTTTTCTAAATTCTCCTAAGGACAGAATAGCTAGCACAGTGGTAGATGCATAGGAGAGAACTTAACTTAGCACATACAGTACTACCTTAGTGCTTCATTACCTCACTGAACCTAGGTTAAGAAAGACTGCTTCAGGTTAAATATCCCAGACTCCCCAACTCTCCTTCAGTGACATAGTTTCCACACCACCTCCTACTAGCTGGCTGTCTCAATCTGTCTCTACTACTATGATTTATGACTGTCATTCTTTAAGAGTAGCATATAGTTCAGCTCTGTGTAAGTACTGCATATTTTTCTGAATAAATGGATATCCGAGTATTAGGAGTTGGGTTTTTGTTTGTTTTTGTTTTTGGTGTGCGTGTGTGTGTGTGTGTTAAAAAGCCACACTGCACTACTGGAGAGCATACGACTTGTATTTTAACCTGATAAGGAATTACATTTTAGGTCTATCAAGATAACTGAGTTTAAATTCTGTTACCACATGAGATATTGTGTGGTCCCTCCAAGCTTTGTGTTTATTTGCAAATATGTTAAGCCCTTGTTTTTCCTGTGCTTTCCTTCAAATCAATGGTAAGAATTGCTTAAAAAAAAAAAAAAGAACCAAAGGGGAAAACTGGTCCTGTGGAGCCTCTTCTATACTGACCCCATGGTAATAATAAATACTCTCTGAGTACAGTTGTTTAACCTTCAGTCATTATCCCATATTTCATAATCTCATTTGAATTAATGTCTTGGAATGTTTACTTAGCTTTAAAAAAAAATCAAGACACACCAGCAGCATTTCTTACACATTCCCTCTAATAACTGAAAATTTAGAATTTAGATTACTATAATAATGTTTTTTGTTAATAAAATCATCTGTGCCCTTGGTTATCCCCACATTATTTTCTGTGTGCTTATGATGATATACTGATAATGTGATGTAGAATTATCCTAGGGTATGACATCAGGCTGTTTAATTTGTAGTTCTAGAAATTCACCTCTTCTTTTTTAATGTCTCCAGCCTTTAAGGATTTTCTTCAGTTTTCTCTGAATTTTCAAAGATCACTGCTATTGTGATCTGACATGTTTTTTTTTTTTTTTTTTTTTTTTTTTTTTTTTTTTTTTTTTTTTTTTTGAGATGGAGTCTCACTCTGTCGCCCAGGCTGGAGTGCAATGGCGCAATCTCGGCTCACTGCAAGCTCCGCCTCCTGGGTTTACGCCATTCTCCTGCCTCAGCCTCCCAGGTAGCTGGGACTACAGGCGCCCGCCACCCCGCCCGGCTAATTTTTGTATATTTACTAGAGACAGGGTTTCACCATGTTAGCCAGGATGGTCTTGATCTCCTGACCTCATGATCCGCCTGCCTCGGCCTCCCAAAGTGCTGGGATTACAGACGTGAGCCACCACACCAGGCCTGTGATCTGACATGTATTACTCTGAGTAGGAAATAGTGGACTCAGGGTTCACACCTTGATCTGTCTTGATACTCTAGTGTCTTAATTGCTATGTTTATTGCCTAATTTAGGTGCCCACTTACCTACGCTTACCTACTGTGAACCAGATTTGTTCTTGCTTTTTAGTGAAACAAAAAAGTAGAATTGATTTTCCTGTTTTTACTAATGGAACATAAGTATTTCCCAAACTTTCCAGAAGCTTTAATGTTTGTATTGTGAATTCCAAAATGGGAGTGAATCAGGCAAGGCTGACATCTCTAGTATTCTGTGTTTGCCCAGTTTATCCAATTACAAATTGTTCATTTTATTTTCAATTATTTATTATATCCACTAACATACCTACTAACATTTCCCAATATAGTGTTAGTTTTAGATCCCCCAAGTTACAATGTACTCTTCTCAGAGGTGAGGATCAGGAATCTTGATAGTGTTTATACCTTGTTTTCCATAATTTTGTGAGTATTCATATATGTATTCTTCTTTCCATACTCCTTTTTAAATTGAAATATAACTTACAATTAAAATGCATGAATTTTTTAGTGTACACCCTTAAGTTTTGCCAAATGTATACACCTGTGTAACCTTTATCCCACTCAAGATACAGAAGATTTCTATTACCCCAGCAAGTTCCCTCATGTCCCTTTTCAGTCAGTCTTCCCTGTCCCCAGAGGCAACCACTGTTCTGATTTCTCTCAGCATAATTTCCCTTTTCTAGAACTTTATAAAAATGGAATCATACAATATGTATTCGTGTGTCACGACTTCTCTTGTTCAGCATTTTTGAGATTTATCCATGTTTCATGCATTACTGGTTCATTTTCATTGCTGAGTAATAGTACAGATACACTGTTTATCCATTTTTCTGTTAATGGACGTTTGCATTTCTGGTTTTTGGTGGTTAGGAATAAAACTGCTATGAGCATTCTTGGATGGATTTTTAAAAACTTTCTTTTGGATAAATCACTGTTGTGGAATTGTGGAGTGATAGGCCTCCATATATCTTTGATTAGCTGACTGACTTCCCTACCAATTTGATAGATAACTGGGCATTTCTTCAGTCTTTTGCCATCCCTATTAAGTACTGGTGCTATTTCCCATGTTTCAAACGGTTCTGACTACTTTTGATTTCAGAGGCCTAAAATGGTATGGGTGATTCATGGCTAATAGTATTTTGTTCAGTCTTCCTTGATGCTCTGTATATTTATAGCTATTTTCACTTTCTAACACTTTTCATGTACATTAGTTTATTGTGCTTTATAGCATACTTGAAAAGAGTGGTAGGCAGATGTTATTTCCCCCACCCCCATCTCCTTTACAGGTAAGAACATTTAGGGTTAGTTTAGGACTTGAATAGTATGCCTTGTAAATAATAGAATTGACATCAGAACCTAGATTCTGTTTTGGTCGTTTTCATTTTCATATCTAGTTTGGCATTCATTTACTGCTGCTGGAAGTCAGGGACCCCAAACGGAGGGACTGGCTGAAGCCATGGCAGAAGAACATAAACTGTGAAGATTTCATGGACATTTATTAGTTCCCCAAATTAATACTTTTATGATTTCTTATGCCTGTCTTTACTGCAATGTCTGAACATAAATTGTGAAGATTTCATGGACACATCACTTCCCCAATCAATATTCTTGTGATTTCCTATGCCTGTCTTTACTTTAATCTCTTAATCCCATCATCTTCGTAAATTAAAGATATACGTCGCCTCAGGACCCTTGTGATGATTGCATTAACTGCACAAATTGTTTAAACAATATCAAATCTGGGCACCTTGAAAAAAGAACAGGATAACAGCGATGTTCAGGGAACAAGAGAGATAACCATTAGGTCAGGCTGCCTGAGATGCCTGAGAGCCGGGCGGAACAAAGTCATATTTCTCTTCTTTCAAAAGCAAATAGGAGAAATATCGCTGAATTCTTTTTCTCAGCAAGGAACATCCCTGAGAAAAAGAATGAGTTCCTAGGGGGAGGTCTCTAAAATGGCCACTCTTGGAACATCTGTCTTCTATGGTTGCAGATAAGGGATGAAATAAGCCTCAGTCTCCCATAGTGCTCCCAGGCCTGTTAGGACGAGGAAATTCCCACCTCATAAATTTTGATCAGACCAGTTGTCTGCTCACAAACCCTGTCTCCTGATAAGATGTTATATCAATGACAATGTGTGCCCAAAACTTCATTAGCAATTTTAATTTTGCCCGGTCCTGTGATCTCGCCCTGCCTCCATTTGCCTTGTAATATTTTATTACCTTATGAAGCATGTGATCTCTGTGACCCACACCCTATTCGTACACCCCCTCCCCTTTTGAAAATCACTAATAAAAACTTGCTGGTTTTGTGGCTTGGTCGTGTCTCCCCCAGACACCCAGCCTTAAAATTTCCCTCTTTTGTACTCTTTCCCTTTATTTCTCAGACTAGCCGACACTTAGGGAAAATAGAAAAGGACTCACGTTGAATTATTGGAGGCAGGTTCCCCAGATAATTTACTAAAAATTAGGATTATCACTGAAAGAAGAAAAAATTTGCTGAGTTTAGTTCTGATTATATTGCTTAATGTTGATGGCATACTGAATTCCTTGGAATCCTGCCATGAGTCCAATTTGTAGAGGTAGTGTTGTGATGTTTTCCATGCGCTTCTGGGAGATAAATCCCTTGGACATCAGACTCTTAAATTGCCTTAACTTTCTCTCTAAGCAGCACTGCAAAAACAACCTTGTATATGTTG
Organism: Nomascus leucogenys; assembly: GCF_006542625.1. Classification (NCBI taxonomy): domain Eukaryota; kingdom Metazoa; phylum Chordata; class Mammalia; order Primates; family Hylobatidae; genus Nomascus; species Nomascus leucogenys. Next base: position 21,059,934 of record NC_044388.1, on the reverse strand, counting down.
TGTCTTTTTTTTTTTTTAATGAAATCGATCCTAGTGATTTTTCATTTTGTAAAATATAGCATGTATAATACATTGAGAAATAGTATGTTTTTAATTTTTATATATGCAATGTAAAAAATCTATTAAAATTGTTCAAAGAGCCAGGTGTGGCTCTATGACTGGCTCACGTTTGTAACCCCAACACTTCGGGAGGCCAAAGCAGGAGGATCACTTGAGGCCAGGAGTTTGAGACCAGCCTGGGCAATGTAGCAAGACCTTGTCTCTACAAAAAAATTAAAAAATTAGCCAGGGGTGGTGGCATGCACCTGTAGTCCTAGCTACTCGGGAAGCAAAGGTGGGAGGATCACTTAAGCCAAGGAATTTGAAGTTACAGTGAGCTGTGATTGCTCTACTGCACTCCAGCCTGGGCAACAGAGCAAGATCCTGTCTCTTAAAACAAAACCAAAAAACTATTTATTCAAAGTATAAATTGTATCTTGTTACCTAGAAAAATAAGATACAAGAAATGAATGTTTTTGAATAATAGTTGTCAGTATTTCTTCTTGCACATTTTGATAGGAATGTTTATGCATTTAATGGTAGGGTAAGGAAAGGGAATGTTTGATCTTGATGCATCTTATATGGCTCTGAGTACTCTGAGTATCGCCTTTACATTCAAAATATTTTGTTTCCTTGGGTAAATTCCTACTTGTTTATAGTGAGTTCTATGAGAGCTTTTTTATTTTCTTCATATGTAGATACATATTTATACACACATGCACACTATATATAGAAATAATTTCTCAAACTCTTTAACTCATTCATCTTTTATAACTTTTATCTTCATATGTTTTAGGAAGCAGTTCAGGTACTTTTGAAGCATTCTGCAGATGTTAATGCTCGAGACAAAAATTGGCAAACCCCTTTACATATAGCTGCTGCTAATAAAGCTGTAAAGTGTGCTGAAGCTTTGGTACCTCTTCTGAGTAATGTAAACGTATCTGATCGAGCAGGGAGGACTGCATTACATCATGCAGCTTTCAGTGGACATGGTGAGGTAGGTGGCATTCAATTAGACCATGATTTTTCTCTCCTTCTGTCCACCCCCCAGTTATTAAAGAACTTGCATTTTTGCATAGTAAAGGCATATAGAACTATTTATCTTTCTCATTTTTGTCTAATTTTGCCTCCTTTTATAACTTTCTCAAATTTAGAAATGTATGTAGTAGATACTACCTGTGCACAGTCAACCTGGGGTGACCAAGGAGAACACTACCAACTCTTAACACAACAGGAAAAGTATGTTCTATTATTGTGGGAGGAAAAATATGTGAAGACAGAGATATGTTATTGTTCTTCCAGAAGTAAATGGCAAAGGAAGGCAGAATTTAGAAAACATGCTTTTTAGTAGTTTAACATTTAGTCAAGATAATACTTTAGTGACAGAACCATCAAAACAATTTAAGAAAATTGCTATTTATCTTACACAACGAACATTGTCTGTGCTAGGTGTCATAGCAAAGATTGGGGTTTATGTGTACACCAAAGATTTAGAGAAGGTAACAGAAGAACCTTTGAAGCCAACTTGTCTAGTCTTTCATTTTTGTTGCAGGGATAGGAACTCATAGGTAAAGTAACATTCCCAAGATTCTGTGGCTGGGAGCTAGTGGCTGCCATGTCTTTTTCAAAGTAATTCCCACTTATCTACAGAGGATATGTTCCTGGACCCCCTATGGATGCCTGAAACATTGGATAGTACCAAACCCTATAGATACTGTGTTTTTTACTATACATACTGATGATAAAATTTAATTTATAATTTAGGTACAGTAAGAGATAATAATAATAAAATGGAACGATTTTAATACAAGTTACATGAATGTAGTCTGTCTCTCAAAATATCCCACTGTAACTGTAGTGTAGTCACCTGTTTTCAGACTATGGTTGACGGCAGGTAATTGAATGCAGAAAGTGGAACTGCAGATAAGGGGAGACTACTGTATTTTTCTGATTTTCCATTATAAAGAATCCTTGCCTCCACTGCAGTTAAGGTTACAGATGTATCCCTATTTGAAATCACAGTAGCCTTCCAGTGGAGAAATTATTGTAAATATGGTTAGTTGCAATTATTATTTTTGGTACATTGTGAGGTAAGCAGACTATGCAGTGACCTTCAGGTATAATTATATTGTAGGCACTGTGTTTGTGTTTGAATTAAATTTAAGACATTTCTAGAGTGAGAATGCACTTTTAACATTTTGGACTATGAATAGGAACAAAACCTCTTATTAAATATTTCAGCCTTAGACTTGCCAAATTTGTACTTGGTTCATAAAATACCAAGGCACAAAGTGGCATCCTAAAAAGGTACTGATGTCTGACCTCAGTAGTACCCACAGTTAACCGTTTTTTCATGTTTTGTCCTGTTATGTTAAATGACCTTCAGTATTTAGTCTAGCTCCTTCTGTTCAGCAACTGCAGAAATTTAGTGCCAGAGAAATTGAGATAAGTAACTGTCACAAATGTACATTCATAGACAATTGTGCTTCACAATTTTGGTGACACTGTGTTTACTTTTATTCCAGATGGTCAAACTACTCTTGTCTAGAGGTGCCAATATTAATGCTTTTGACAAGAAAGATAGGCGTGCTATCCACTGGGCAGCATATATGGGTATGTACTTTTTAAATTTAGTTTTTGATATTATATATTTAGAAAAGTTGTACATTTTAAGTTCTTGCTGTTTGTATAACATTTGTCTTTAAGGGTACTGAAAAGCTACACAGTATCTGAGTTTGATGCCCAGGTAGAACAACCCTGGTAATGGGGGAGGTTTGGAGTACACTGGGTCCAGTTCATCTAAAAGCTGTTTGAAATTAATTCCATTTACCTTTAAAGGAAGAGATGTCCCAGACACAGGCCTGGAATACATAATTTAGGATTGATGTTTACTAAAGCCCATTCTCATACCCATTTTTGTTTGTATGAGAATATTAAGGTAAAAGTAACAAAGCTGCATTAGGAAGCCTATTATTTAGGGCCAACCAGTGGGTTAAATATGTATTATCATGTTTGATTTCTATAATAGTAAATTTATAGAAAGAAACTGGGGCTTGGAATACAGACTTTTTTGCTGTAACATAATATGTATGTTCTTAAAAAATCTTATAGTCTGCAAAATTGTACTCTAAAACTAATAGAGCTCATAGGAATAATAGGCCTGGGGTAGACCACCCAAAACCTATGCAACTGTGTGACCACAGCACTAACAGAAACATTAATTGGTTCTTGCAGAGACGGGGAGGCAAATCAGCCTATTACAGGATATTTTTAAATGCACAAAAATAGCAGAATAGAAATGCTCGCTTCTGGATGCTAAAACTGCAGAGGAAAGTAGATCTCTGAGTGTAGAGGAAGTATACCTTGCCATAAATCCTTGAAGTCTTAGAAGACTGGGGTTGTGCCTCTGGTAAGAAGCCATGGATGTAGACATTCATTTTTCAAGGTTCTTAAAACAGCTGAAATAACTCACTTTGCAGCCATAGAGCTCAGGGCTTTTTTTCTTCCTGCCAGAGGTTATAATCCTGTGCTTCTGCTATTTTAACTCCTGGGTAGGAAAAAGCACATATGAACTGACATGTTTTCTATGTAATACTTGTATCATTCCCTGATTTACCAGTCACATTACCTGATTACAAAGACATCTAGCTAACCACTTTTCTTAGAGCCATAGCTTATCCTCATTACTTTTTTTTCTTGGTTTTGTCTTTTCTTGACTCTCATTTAAAAATAAAAGATTAACAGAAGATTCGATGGAGGAATATTAACTCAAGAACTATATAGTCCATCCCTCATATATGTGGAGGATTGGTTCCAGGACCACCTGCTTATACCCAAATCCTTGCATATGGAAGTCATATAGTCGGCCATGGGGAACCCATGTGTAAAAAAAGTTGGCTCTCCGTGTATGAGCATTTCACATCCCCTGAATACTGTATTTTTGAACCACATATGGTAGAAAAAAATCCATATATAAGTGGACCCACACAGTTCAAACCTTTGTTATTCCAGGGTCAACTGTATAATATGTAAAATAGATACAAACCAGTTATAATACACTCTTTCTAGATAGATAAGTCTATACATAACATGTCTGTATATATCATACCAGTTATAGATACCCACAAGGCCCAGGGAAATCCTATGCCTATAATGAAAACAACCAAAAGCAGTAGAATCCTTTTTTTTTCTTTTTAAAGAAAAGTTTTGAAAATCTTTATTCAATTCCAGTATAGTTACTCTGAAAAAAAAAATTCTACATGGGTATACTAAATTGAAGATCATGAAGTACAAAACCCACTCTCATTACCAATAAAACATTTAAAATAAGGTGTCAACACTGATTTTTTACAAAAGCAACAGCATTCATGCATCAGAGACCTTACCGTATCTCTCTCCTTTGTATCAGAAAATTACTACATTTTGAGAAATGATATCAATTGAATAGATGAAATATTATCACTGAAGAATAGTCATAAAGCATGATTAATTTTAAGAAATGGTATTTAAAGAAAACATTAAAATGCCTTCAGTATTTCTAACAGTATGTCCACAGAAAAGAATATAGTCAGAATTAAGCAGATAAATGATGAAGTTGGGAATAGACGGTGATATGTCATTTTTCGTTTCTTTTTCAATAAGCTCCAGAAGGCAATCCCAGATCAGCTCAACACAACCAAAGTGAGCATGCTGATTTCCCACTCTTGCTTATCTCCATATGACAGTATTTCTCCTTCAAAAAGGTTCTTCAGTAGTTCGTAAGAGTATTTCAGAGGTCCATGGTGACCAAGAAGCTGAAGTAATCCATAGTTAGCAAACATGTAATACTGGAGATGTGTTTTTGTTTTTGTTTTTGTTTGAGACAGAGTCTTGCTCTGTCACCCAGGCTAGAGTGCAGCGGCACGATCTCAGCTCACTCAAGTCCACCTCCCAGGTTCAAGCGATTCTTGTGCCTCAGCCTTCCGAGTAGCTGGGATTACAGGCACCTGCCACCACACCTGGCTAACTTTTTCGTATTTTTAGTAGAGACACAATTTCACCATGTTGTCCAGGCTGATCTTGAACTCTTGACCTCAGGTGATCGGCCTGCCTCTGCCTCCCAAAGTGCTGGGATTACAAGTGTGAGCCACTATGCCTGGTCTGGAGATGTCTTAAAGCAGCCATCTACTTTTTCTTCTAATACTTTCCACATATCTGCTACAAGGATTTGGGCTTGTTTGTAAAAATAAACTTTTTTCCCCTCAAATCAGAAAAAAGCGTGCCTCCAGACGTTTTCAACAGAATTTTCCTGGCTTCATCGAGAATCCAGTGCCTCTCTTCTGTCAAAGGCATGAGAGGAAAACGTTTGTTTCAGAATGAAATATATGCCGAACTTGATCTAGGGTTAACTGTGGCATACTATGAGGTACTAGTAGTTGGTGTCCCTTTGCCGAAGGATCTGTTGACTGCCATGACTGCAGGGACCAATACCATATGTTCTCCCCCATACCTCACAACACACTTTTGCTTGTCCTGCTCTGACCAAATAGGAGATAAGGTTAAGTGTGTCTGTCAGTGAACACTGAGTTGACCGTGGTCTTACCAGCTCCCCTGGGATTGGGATTTAGCTCATGAAGCATCTTCCACCTCTCCACATACAGTTCTGGCCCCTCCACCTTGGCCAGCAGCGGTTCTGCCACCCTGTATATGTATGCCTCTGCTTTCAGTGAGCACATCCTAACTGTGTTCTGCAGTGAATTTAATTTACTTCCCTGGGTGTTAGAAGACTGTACATTCTCCCCCTCTCCTTTCAGACTGTGGAGTGATGCTTTTGACCTCCACTGGGGCAAACTCTCTTTCCTTTCTAAGCGGGCAACATCCAGAGTCCCTCTGTACTTCAGAGTTTCTACCCACTATGGGATCATCACCCTAAACAGGGTCCTGCTCTCTCCGGGAGTAGCACTGAGAACTGAGCGCAGCTAAGGTACAGCCTTTCTCCCATCACACTTGCATGACTAGGAAAATGTAGCCATGCACTGGGCAGAAGCCCGAGAATCCATATTGCATTGCAGCTCTGACCTTTAGTGTGAGTGTAAAGGAAGATAAAAAAAAAAAAAATGTAACATCCTTTTCAAATGTCCCCTCCCCACCCCACCCCACCCCTTTTTTTTTTTTTTTTTTTTTTTTTTTTTTTTTGGAGACAGTTTCATCCTTGTTGTCCAGGCTGGAGTGCAATGGCGTGATCTCGGCTCACTGCAACCTCCACCTCCCAGGTTCAAGCAATTCTCCTGCCTCCGCCTCCCAAGTAGCTGGGACTACAGGCACCTGCCACCACGCGCAGCTAATTTTTGTATGTTTAGTAGAGATGAGGTTTCACCATGTTGACCAGGCTGGTCTTGAATTTCTGCAAATGTCCCTATTTTTAAAGCTGAAAGCTTGGTTCATGGTGGTTTATACCAAAGATATGTGCCGCTAGTTATGTACTGGGCCATTTTCTTGTGTTAATTGAAGGTAATAGCCAGAAGCAAGTTCCGTATTGCATCCTGAGGTCCCTTTCTCACAGCCTGTAGTTTTTCATCTTGGTCTTTCTGAATATTCTGGTGTGGCTTACTCTTCAAGACAGGAACAACTAGGTTATGTGATGTAAAGCTGTACATCTTACGTTAAGAGGCTTACATGGTAAGCAGAGTGCATCAGGGCTTTTACCTACTAAGAATTAAGCTTGACTAAACAACTGTTTTCATACAACTGAAGGCCAGGGGGATTTTGCAGGTTGCCTCTAGTTGAGCTCCCAGAATAGTTGAATGTGTGTATTTCAAGGGGGCCAGAATGGCTTTGTTGTTTCTCACCCGCTAAGTGTCACTTTTTAGGCATCTCAGTTGAAGTTGAAAAAGATATTCTGTGTTTCTTGGACCTCACCACAAGTTTTAGTCAATTTTGTGCTACTAAAATTAAATGTCATAGACTGGGTAATTTATAAAGAACAGAAATTTATTTCCTCACAGTTCTGTAGGCTGGGAAGTCCAAGATCAAGGCACTAGCATCGAGTGAGGGCCCTCTTGAAGCATCACATTGTGGGGAGTCAAATTCATCTTTTTTAAAGTTCCCACCTCTTAACACTGTTGCCTTGGGGATTACACTTCCAACATATCAACTTCAGAGGACACATTTAAACCATAGTACCATATAGCACTGCCCATTTAATTTATGAGCATAACCAGGCAGAGATTTATAATTATCCTTTTTCTGTCTCTTCCTTCCCTGAAGCACAGAATAAGATGAATATCGACATATAGCTTCTAAAACTGTTCAGCCATTCTAGGTATACAGGATTAAAGAGTTAAATATGTGAAAGTAAGAAGCTATTGACTGGTCACCTCTCTTACAGACAAACCTAAAGTACAAGCATTGTTACCTCTAGGTTATATTCAGAGAATTCATCAATGTTATTGTAAGAGACATTGGGGATTATGTGTAGTCTTGTAATTTATTTATCCCAGCTTTCCTTATTAGCCCTGGCCTTCCATTTCCTGGTTGAGGCTCCGTTAATTTCCTTTTAGGCCCCACTTCTTATACTTACGCTATTGAATTATTTGTCATTGTTCCCTAGCGCCCCACCTCATCTCCAAATGAATTGATCATTTTCTTCTTCCACCTTGTGCTTGCTCCTGCCATCAACCTTTGTCAAGATCCCTTTACACATTCATCTTTCCTGTTGCTTTCAGTACTTTTTGAAATAGTCAGCCAAGTTTAACTTCAAATTACCTTATTGTGATGACTTTGACACAGAAGGTACTGAATAAATACTTTTTACCTTGGGCTGGGCATGGTCGCTTATGCCTGTAATCCCAACACCTTGGGAGGCCGAGGTGGGATGATCCTTGAGCCCAGGAGTTGAAGACCAGCCTGGGCAACATAGTGAGACCTTCTCTCTACAAAAAAAAAAAAATTTAATATTAGCTGGGTGTGGTGGCACACACCTCACTTGAGCCCAGAAGGTTGAGGCTGCAGTGAGCTGTGATCGCACCACTACATTCCAGCCAAGGTGATAGAGCCAAAACCCTGTCTCAAAAAATTTTTAATTGATTTTTAAAAATTACCTTAACGCCTCATTGCATTATTTCTTTTCTAGAAACATAATAGTACATATTTCTTTTTCATGTTAAAATGGGGAGAAGGAGGCTGTAAATATCTACTTTAATTGATAATTTATATATAAACAACTGAATCTGCCTGATTCTTTATGCATCTTGCAGTATCTTGGCTTTATTTTTTTGAGGGAGGGGTGCCTCTGTTTGAAAGCCTCGTTTATTAACTTTTTATAGACTCATTCTCTATGAAGGGATTTTTAAAATGACATCACGAGCAATTTCTTCAGTGTAACTAGTATATATTGGATGCTTGTTTTTTATGCTGCTCTTGGTCTTGTGGAACATAATCAAGAAGTAGAACAGCCTTCTGAAAGTATATATTTGGGGATTCATGCACAAAAATTAATTAAAGAGTTAGTAATTAACGATTCCGTTTAAGAAACATCACAAGGCTTATAGGGTTTCTAGGGAAGAGAGTTGATTTGGTTGGTCAGGAAAGGTTGGATCTGACATGTTTCTTCAAGGATTAGTATAATAGTAATGATTGGGAGGAGACATCCAAGCAGAACATTCCACATAAAGAAGGTGTTTCATGAATAAAGACACAGAGATGGGAAGGATTGTGGGAGAAGGAGAAAACACTGTATAATCTAATCTGACAAAAAGTGACAAGTTATGAAAGGAGAATAATGGTCCTCTCACCTTCCAGATACATGGCCCCCTTCCTGGCCTTCTTGTGTGGTTGGGTGGGGCCTAGGACTAGTTCTGGCTAATGAATGAAAGCAACATCAGTCTGGGCTGGAGCATTTAATTACTGATGGGAAACTCTGCAGTCTGTTTCCCCTTCTGGCACAGTGACCAGCCACATTCAAGATGATGTCAGTTACATGAGCCTGGGTCCTTGAGTAACTGAGCAGAGCCCTCTTGCCAACCTGTTATGGTTGAGAGAGAAATAAAAACACTGGTTGTTTAAGAAACTGAGATTTGGAAGTTGATTGTTAACCATCACTCAGTATAACCAACCCTTTCCTCATGGTTACAATGGTGAGTAGACCAAGTTGGTTAAGTTCTGGTGGAAATTATAAGGAAAAAGAGTTTTTTGGCTGCATGTTCTGAAGAGCTAACATTCTGAAGAAACAAGCCCCAGAAACCCCCAGATTGAAACGATTCCAGTAAGGCAGAGATCAGAGAGATTGTGGGTTTGGTGCTAAACTACCACAACAAAGTAAATATCGCAACAGGCAAATCACAAAAATTTTTTGGTTTCCCAGTGCGTATAAAAGATATGTTTAGTCTCCCTGCAGTGGCTCACACCTATAATCCTAACATCTTGGGAGCCCAAGGTGTGAGGACTGCTTCAGGCCAGGAGTTCAAGACCAGCCTGGGCAACAGAGCAAGACCCTGTCTCTACAAAGAAATTTCAAAATTAGCCCAGTGTGGTGGCATGCATCTGTAGTCCTAGCTACTCAGAAGGCTGAGGTGGGAGGATCACGTGAATCCAGGAGTTTGAGGTTACAGTGAGATGTGATCACACCACTGCGCTTCAGCCAGGGTGACACAGCAAGACCCCATTTCTAAAAATAATTAATTAATTACAAAATATGTTTATGCTATACTATAGTCTATTAAGTGTGCAATAGCAATACATTTAAAACAATGTACAGGTCTTTGTTTTTTTCTTTTTTATTAATTTTCGGTGTTCTTGTCTTAATTAAAAAATGTTATTGCTAAAAAAAAATGCTAACTATCATATGAGCCTTTAGCAAGTCATAATCTCTGCTAATGGAGAGTTTTGCCTCAATGTGAATGGTTGCTGAAGGTTTGGATGGCTGTGGCAGTTCCTTGAAATGAGACAAAGATGTACTGCATCGATGGACTCTTCCCTTTCACAAAAGATTTCTCTGTAGCATGTGAAGCTGTTTGATAGCATTTTTACCCACAGTAGAATTTCCTTCAAAATTGGAGTCATTTCTCTAAAAGCTTTGTTGTCATTTCAACAACATTCACAGCATCTTCAGGAGTAGATTCCATCTCACAAAACCACTGTCTTTACTCATCCATAAGAAGCAACCCCTCATCCGTTCACATTTTATGAGATTATAGCAATTCAGGCACATCTTCAATCTCCACTTCTTATTCTAGTTCTCTCACTATTTCTACCACATCTGCAGTTATTTCCTTCGTTGAAGTCTTGAATCCTTCAAAGTCATCCATGAGGGTTGGAATCAACTTCTTCCAAACTCCTGTTAATATTAATACTTTGACCTCCTCCCATGAATCAGAAATATTCTTTCTTTCTTCTTTTTTTGACAGAGTTTCACTTTGTTGCCCAGGCTGGAGTGCAGTGGTGTGATCTTGGCTCACTGCAGCCTCTGCCTCCTGTGTTCAAGTGATTCTCCTGCCTCAGCCTCCCAAGTAGCTGGGATTATAGGCACCCGCCACCACACCTGGCTAATTTTTGTATTTTTAGTAGAGACAGGGTTTCACCATGTTGGCCAGGCTGGTCTCAAACGGCTGACCTCAGGTGATTGGCCTCCCAAAGTGCTGGGATTACAGGCATGAGCCACCGCATCTGGCCAGGAATGTTCTTAATGGCATCTAGAATGATGAATCCTTTCCCGAAGGTTTTCCATTTACTTTGAGGAATCACTATTTATGGCAGCTATATCCACGTCAAATGTTATTTCTTAAATAATAAGACTTTGAAAGTTGAAATTACTCTTGATTCAGGGACAACAGAGTGACTGTTGTGTTATCAGGCACGAAAACAACAGTAATCTCCTTGTCTATAAGAGCTCTTGGGTGGCCAAGTACATTGTGAATAAGCAGTAATATTTTGAAAGGAATCTTCTTTTTCTGAGCAGTATGTCTCAACAGTGGGCTTAAAATATTCAGTAAACCATGTTATAAACAGATGTGTTGTCATCCAGGCTTTGTTCCATTTTTGAGCATAGGCAAAGTGGATTTAGCATAATTCATGTGGGCTGTAGAATTTTCAGAATGGTAAATGAGCATTGACTTAAAGTCACTAGCTGCGTTAGCCTCTAACAAGAGAGTCAGCCTGTCCTTTGAAGTTTTGATGGCAGGCATAGATTTCTCTCTAGCAACGAAAGTCCTTGATGGCATCTTCCAATAGAAGGCCGTTTCATCTACATGGAAAATCTGTTGTTTAATGTAGCCACCTTCATTAATAATCTTAGATCTTCTAGATAACTTTACAGCTTCTATTAATACATCAGCACTTGCTGCTTCACATTGCACTTTTTTGTTACAGGGACATCTTTTTTCGTTAAACCTCATGAATCAAGCTTTGCTCGATCAAACTTTTCCTCTATAGCTTCCTCACCTTTCTCAGCCTTCATAGAATTGAAGAAAGTTACGGCCTTGCTCTTGATTAGGCTTTGGCTTAAGCAAATTTTGTAGCTGTTTTGGTCGTCTATCCAGACCACTAGTACTTTCTCTGTATCATCAGTAAGGCTACTTAGCTTTCTTATCATTAGTCCATTCACTGGTATGGACTAATTTTAATTTTCTTGAAGAATTTTTCTTTTGCATTCACTACTTGGTAACTTTGTCACAGGAGGCCTAGCTTTCAGCCTGTCTCACCTTTCAACATGCCTTTCTCACTAAGCTTAGTCATTTCTAGCTTTTGATTTAAAGTGAGAGGTGCGCAACCGTCTTTCACTTGAACACTTAGGGGCTGCTGTAGGGTTATTAGTTGGCCTAATTTTAATACTGTTGTGTCTGAGTGAAGAAGAAGGTCTGAAGAGGAGATAGATGGGGAAATGGAGTAGTTGGAATACGCAACATTTATTAAGTTAACCACTTTTTTGGAGACAGAGTCTCACTCTGTCATCCAGGCTGGAGTGCAGTGACATGATCTTGGCTCACTGCAACCTCTACTTCCAGGGATCAAGTGATTTTCGGGCCTCAGCCTCCCGAGTAGCCAGAACTACAGGTGTGTGCCAGCATGCCCAGCTAATTTTTGTATTTTTAGTAGAGACAGAGTTTCAGTATTTTGGCCAGGCTGGTCTCTACTCCTGACCTCAGGTGATCTGCCTGCCTCAGCCTCACAAAGTGTTGGGATTACAGGCGTGAGCCACCGTGCCTGATCAGTTCACCACTTTATATGAGTGCGGTTTGTGATGCCCCAAAACAATTACAGTAGGAATGTCAAAGATCAGTGATCACAGATCACCATAACAGATAAAATAATATTGAAAATGTTTGAAATATTGGCAAGAATAACCAAAACATGACACAGACACATGAAATGAACACATGCTGATGGAAAAAATGATGCCAATAGACTTGTTTGACATGGGGTTGCCACAAACTTTCAATTTTTAAGAAACAAGATGCAATATTTGCAAAGTACAATAAAGCAAAGTACATACAATATGGTATGCCAGCATTAGAAATGAAAAGCCAACTTTAGAATTTATGAATGTATTAAAAGTAACCTTAGACAAAAAACAAGATCTAGGCAAAAGGAAGATGATAGGTTGCAGGGTTATCACTGAGCAAAATAATCAAAGGAATTTTAGTTGTCCCTTGTTATCCTTAGGGTATTAGTTTCAGACTCCTTTGGATACCAAAATTAGAAGTTACTCAAGTTCCTTATATAAAATGCCATAGTGTGTACATATAACCTGTTCTTTAATTCATCTCTAGATTACTTATAATACCTAATACAATGTAAATAGTAGTTGTACTGCATTTTTAATTTTTTTTTCTTTTTTTACTGTTTTTATGTTTTCAAATATTTTCAATCTGCAGTTGGTTGAATCTGCAGATATGGAACCACTGTATACAGAGGGCCAACATTCTTTTTAATTACTAATTATCTCTGCCAACACTTATCAAAATTATCCTGAATTCTATTTTTTTGTCTTGTTTTGTTTCGAGATAAGGCCTTGCTCCATTGCCCACCCTGGAGTGCAGTGGCATGATCACAGCTCACTGCAGCCTTAACCTCCCAGGCTCAAGTAATTCTTCTATCTCAGCCTCCCAAGTAACTGAGACTACAGGTGCATGCCACCATACCCGGCTAATTTTTTTTTATTTTTGGTGGAGACAGGGTCTCAATGTGTTGCCGAGGCTGGTCTCAAATTCCTGGGCTCAAGTGATCCTCCCACTTCAGCCTCCCAAAGTGCTGAGATGATAGGCATGAGCCATTATGGCCACCCCTGAAGTCTTAGAATTTTCCTTCTATCCTCTCTCAAGTTAACATGATTCATTGATGACTTGTCATACATCATCTATTTTGCATTTTTTAAATTTGCTTAAAGATATTTGGGATTATATTTAATAGTTTTCATATGCTCATCTCAATTTTTTTCTTCAAAAACACATTTTTAGGTCACATTGAAGTAGTGAAATTGCTTGTGTCGCATGGAGCTGAAGTGACATGCAAGGATAAAAAGTCTTATACACCTCTTCATGCAGCAGCCTCTAGTGGAATGATCAGCGTAGTCAAGTACCTTCTAGATCTTGGAGTTGATGTAGGTATATTAATTGAACAGTATAAAATTATGGAGCCCTTTTATACTTACTATTACATTATTGACAAGTTATTTCAGGTTTAAGAAATTATACAATGTTTTCATGTTTTAATTGGATATTTATAGTCCTTTACATAATATCTAATGCACTGATTTATGATCAAGGCATGTAAATAGTCAAAGCATGTTAAAAGGTAAAATACACTTCAAAGGTATTTTATTGCCAGTTTTTCTTCTATATCACGTTCTAGGCCCTGTAGTTCATTTCACTTATGGGAATCAGCAGATCAGACACATTTTTATTATTAGATAGCTGGGTTATTGTTAGTCTTCTTTGCCTAGTCTGATACTCTCTTAAAATGATTATAGCAGTTTGCATTACAGAATATTGGCAAGAGCTAGGCAGGAAAACAAGAGGTTTTTTGCCCACCAAGTGTAAGTATTCCTTACTATATAATTCTATTTGGTTAAAAGGGGATGCTGCTTTATTTGGATATATTTGATTCCTGAATTGAGATAACTTAGAATACCTGTAGCTTTTCACAAGCCATCCTTTAAACATAAGTACTTTACTCCCTTATTTATTTATTTATTTTATTATTTTTTTTTAAACAGAGTCTCTGTCTCCCAAGCTGTAGTATAGTGGCACAATCACAGCTCACTGCAACCTTGAACTCCTGGGCTCAAGTGATCCTCCCACCTAAGCCTCCTGAATAGCTAGAACTACAGGCTAATTTTTTTTATTTTTGTAGAGATGAGGTCTTGCTCTGTTACCCAGGCTGGTGTCTAACTCTTGACCTCAAGTGACCCTCCTGCCTTGGTCTCCCAAAGTGCTGGGATTACAGGCATGAGCCACCACGCCCAGCCCACTCAGCGTATTTATTCTTACTTCAGGGAGAGTTCTGACAAAGTCACTGATTCTTCAAAACACACATTTTGAAGAACTCATTGGTTCTTTAAAACAGTAAATTAGAAGATACAGCATAAGGATCTGCTAGAGGGATACAGTTTAGATCAGCTACAAAAAACTAAGAAAAGTAGGCGATAGCCTTGTTGGACAAAGAATACATGACAGAACTGTAGGGCTAAATAGGCTGTTAACTGATGGACCATGTGAAACACTTTGCCTGAAACAAACTAATAAATACTGAAAGTGTGAGGATCACAAGAAGACGTTGCAAAAATCTCAATTCCTGTACCTCTGTTTGAGCAGAGTGAAATAATATCTTAAAAGACCCTTGATCTAGATAAATGAGGCAACTTTGTTTCTGATTACTGTTTCAAGTCCATTCTAGTGCAATTTTTAAAACTGACTTTATTGACAGTTATATTTGTAAACTCTGGTGACTATTTGTTCATCAAAATAAGTGGCCAGACTTACAGCCTTTTAGTAACATCTGGCCCCCAGTTGTGTGGGTTTTTTTTGTGTTTTTTTTTTTTTTTAGTTTCCTAGAGGATTACCACAAACTGGAGGGCTAATAGAAATTTAACTTCTCAGAGTTTTAAAGTATGGAAGTTCTAAATCAAGGTGTCAGCAAGGTTGGTTCCTTATGGAGGCTGTGAGGGAGAATCTGTTCCTTGTCTGTGTTCTACCTTCTTGTGAAAAAATCTAGGTACTTTGATTAAAATTAAGTGTTAACTTTTTTCTTCCTCTGATTTCTATTACCAGTGATCCAAGAAAAGAAAATGTTAACTAAAGCTGCATTATGTTGGGGCCAACTACAAGATTAGGGTCCAGAGTCTCCACACAAGGCCACTCTTTACTTATGACCAACTATAAGTTTAGAGGGCTTTCAAAACCACTTTCAGGTTTGATAATTCACCAGAAAGTCTCACAAACTTCACAAGCTTTATACTCACAGTTGTGGTTTATTACAGGGACAAGATACCAACTGAGATCAGCCAAAAGAAGAGACACATAGGGTAGAGTGCAGGAGTATTCTAAAGGCAAAGTTTCCCTTGTCCCCTCCTCACGGAGTCAGAACACATTACTCTCCTTCCCTGGCATCAGTGTGTGACAGTATGAATGAAGTATTTCCAACAAGGAATGCTCACCTGAGCTTCATTTTCGGTTTTTATTGGGGCTCCATTACATGGCTTGATTGGTTGTCCATGTGGTTGATTTCAGTCTCCAAATACATGATACCTGGTGACCCAAAGCTCCCACTCTAAATAGAGACTCTTTTATCAGGTATATCATAGATTACCTCCCTGAAGCCAAGGGCAAAGGACAGACCTCTCTTTGGGAGAGGTCAGATTCTTTACTACACACTAATCATGTAAAGTATTCCCTTATTTATTAGAAATAGAAAAACAAGGCTGGGCACAGGGTCTCATGCCTGTAATCCCAGCACTTTGGGAGGCCGAGGCAGGTGGATCATTTGAGGTCAGGAGTTCAGGACCAGCCTGGCCAACATGGTGACATGCCGTTTCTACTAAAATACAAAAATTAGCCAGTTGGTAGTGGTATGTGCCTGTAATCCCAGTTACTCAGGAGGCTGAGGCAGGAAAATCGCTTGAGCCTGGGAGGCAGAGGTTTCGGTGAGCTGAGATCGTGCCACTCAACTCCAGTCTGGGCGACAGAGTGAGACCCTGTCTCAAAAAAAAAAAAAAGAAATAGAAAAGCAAAACCCTTAATTACATGAATTGTTTCTCATTTTTGAGCATACTCTTTTTACTTGTGATAAAATACCTGCATATGACCCTGGAAAACATTTAGAGCCCAAGTTTGTGGCAAAAAATGAATTAAATAAATAGAATATGCCATTCATTTTTTTTTTAAATCTTGATCTGTACTTTATTACTAAGGTTAGCCTTCGTCACTGCAAAATGAAAAAGTTGAAAATATGCATGTTACTGAATATACCTCAGAATCTTCAGTTTGTGTTCATTTTTTATGATTATAATTAATTCTATAGTAAATCCTTTACCTAGACTGCCTTTAAAAATATATTAGTTTACATTTTCCTAAAATATCTCTTTTGTATTATTCAGTTTTGTCATGAAGTAGACATTGTATATGTGAATTATAGTCCCTGAATGTGTAAAATCAATGTAATACCAAAACGCTTGTCAAGGGTTTATTATTTTAAACCAACTTTAGAATTATAAGCCTCATCTCTGTATTTATCCTGTCTCCGTTTCTCACTTTAGTAATTTGATTGCAATCACAGGTTGCTAAAATAGCTCACAACATTGATAATTAGCAAAACTACTTTAACATTCAGATTTTTTTCCCTTCTAATAGATGAATGAACCAAATGCCTATGGAAATACACCTCTTCATGTAGCCTGCTATAATGGACAAGATGTTGTGGTGAATGAACTTATAGACTGTGGTGCTATTGTAAATCAAAAGAATGAAAAAGGATTTACTCCTTTGCACTTTGCTGCTGCATCAACGCATGGAGCATTGTGTTTAGAGCTTCTAGTTGGCAATGGGGCCGATGTCAATATGAAGGTAAGGAACAAAATCAGAATCTATGCTTTAAGTATTTCATATGTCACTGTTAAAACAACGTCAATGGTGAATACCATTCAGCAATAAAAAGGAACTATTGATAAACTCAAGAACATGGATAAATCTTTAAAATATTATGCTGAGTGAAAGCCTTACTCAGTAGTATTACATTCTTTCCATTTACGTAAGGTTCTAGAACCAATAAAATTCCATTTATATGGGGTTCCAGAATCTATAATTGAAAAAAATCAGAACAATTATTGTCATTGCGAGGAGGGATCAACTGGGAAAGGGGCATGAAGGGACTTTATGTGATGTTTTGTATTTTGGCAGGGGTTTATGTTATATACATTTGTCAAAACTGATAAGGTGGTTCATTTGTATGCTTTCATAGCATATAAATTTTCTCTTAGAAGGAAAATACTAAACAGATGTTTAACCCTAGTTAATGTTGTATTTAGAGGTGACATGTATGATGTCTGTATCTAATTTTAAAAAGCATCAAATAACTGGGTGGATGGAAGGATAGATGAATCTACAATAAAAGACATAGAGTAAAATACTCTATGGTGTGGTACAATTTAGATGGTATGTATACGGATGTTCACTCTACAGATCTTTTCAAATTTTACACAGTGTTAGGGAAAAAAACTGTCAGTGTATTGTACATAAGGAATAGTTGCTTTTTGTTTGTTTTTTGTTGTTGTTGTTGTTGTTAGAATCACTTTCAAGAGTAAGCATTTGGATTTTAGAAATATGTGAAAATTCTGGACTAGCATAGTGGCTCCTACCTGTAATCCCACTACTTTGGGAGGCTGGGGTAGGAGGATCACTTGAGCCTAGGAGTTCAGGACTAGCCTGGACAGCATAACCTGGCTCCACAAAAAAATAGAAAATGAGCTTGGCATGGTGGCTCACGCTTTTAGTCCCAGCTTCTTGGGAGGTTGAAGTGGGAGGATCTCTTGAGCCTTGGAGGTCAAGGCTGCAGTGAGCTGAGATCATGCTACTGCCCTCCAGCCTGGGTGGCAGAGTGAGACCCTGTCTCAAAAAATAAAGAACGAATGAAAATTTTGGCCAGATACAGTCTGGCCCACACCTGTAATCCCAGTGCTTTAGGAGGCCAAGGCGAGAAGATCACTTGAGGCCAGGAGTTCAAGACCAGCCTGGGCAACATAGCGAGACCTCCATCTCTACCAAAAAAAAAATTAAAAATTATCCTGTAGTCCTAGGTACTCAGGAGGCTGAGGCTGGAGGATCACTTGAGCCCAGAAGTTCAAAGTTACAGTGAACTATGATCGCACCACTGTACTCTACCCTGGGCGACAGGTGAGACCTTGCCTCAAATGAATGAATATTCTGGACCCAAATAAATATGCTTTTGCTGTATAATTTTATAAGAGAGCACATGCAATCCAGATTTTGAGCATTGCTATTTTATAATATATAATCATTTTAGATTTTTGAGAATTCTTTAGTTGTTGCTGTATTAATTTTATCAATTCATCCTTTGAGCACTTGCCAAACTGTATCTGGTGGTATGAAGAACACCAGACACAAAATTGAGCCATTTAGGATTAGTAAAAATGTTTAAGCTTAAAATGTGATTTTCAGAGCATTTTAATTACATCAGATTTTCTTACCTAACTTCAGTGAAGCCTTTAATGATGCCACGGGTCAATTCTGACAGCTGTAACAGCAACAAATCCATCTGTAATTAGGTCATTGCTTTCAATTGCCCTCTCTCAACTACAGGACAAAATGTATACATACTATACCCAAGGAAGAAAAGTCATGAGATGTCATAAAATGCCCTAATATGATTAGAGCTAAACCATCTTTTTAAAAGTTTTTAGGTCTCGGTCAAATCACCTAGTAACATTTTTTATAGTTTAAGTAATTACTAGAAGGTTTATTTATTACAAGTTTGAACTGCTTATTTTAATTTGAAGAATTCCTGCACTTTGGATAATCAGGGCCCAGAAAAATATCTAAACACTTAGCATAAACTTAGAATACTTGTGACATTTCCATTTTAGTAGCTATGCAGAAGGCATGTTGATGAATGTTGCTGTGAGATTAGGAAGCTGCTAAGTAGTTTATTTCCTTTGCGTTGGTAACATGTATGTTTTAGTTAACTGAAAGATTTTAGAAAAGAAAGGACACCACCTAATCAGAAGAAAAGATAACCTAAATCAGGGATTGTTTTTCTTCATATTTGGAACTCCTTTAGAACTTCTACATGAAATATATATGTGTGCAGCCAGTCTGATTTATTATTTTAAGTGATTTGAGAAAATGTTTAGTACACATAACTATAAACAAATATATGTAGTTTTAATTATTTGTATTTATTTTTTTAAATGTATCCACACAAAATTCACAAGGTTAATTCTAATACTCACTTTACTTGGTCAAGGAGGGATTCAGAATTTCTTAGAATGGAAACGCAGCAGTGTGAAATTTTGAATCTGAAACTTGGGAGACACATCCTTACTGTCCCACTCCCAATTTTTATAAACTGTAAGCAAGGAATTTTTGCATATTTGTGTTTTATGATGCACATGCTAAAAAAATTAATTCCTAATTTTAAACAGCTGTTTTACCTCCATAGGCCTCAGTTAAACTTAATTCATGTAAAATAGTTATAAAAATAAAGATGCAAGAGGGTATTCAAAGTAAAACTAAGGATTACACTTTACGGATATAGTAGAGTGAGTAATTTTTTTTTTCCCCCCAGAGTAAAGATGGGAAAACCCCACTACATATGACTGCTCTCCACGGTAGATTCTCCCGATCACAAACCATTATCCAGAGTGGTAAAAAGTATTTCTGTTTTTTTTGTTTTTTTTGTTTTTTTCTTAAATGTAGTAAAAACATCCACCAAATGAATGGTATTGAGAAATTGTCATCGCAGTTGTGTATTTTTAATACATGATTTCAGAGCTCATGAAAATAAAATATTAAAGAGTATAAAATACCATGTAGCTGTATCTTTCATACTTTCGTTTTTTATGTTTTATTTCCCTGAACTGTGTTATTTCTTCAGCAGTTAGTATTAGCTTTTTTCAATATTGCTAAATAGAAAATTACTTTCTACCATAATTTGTATTATATATTAATGTGTGTACTCTGTATATACATTATACATTTATCATTTTCCCCTGTTGAGTACCTGCAACTATTTTCAGGATTTTAATTTCTTGAGTTTGTATTCTTTTGTGTTTAAATTAATATCAGGCAAGCTAAACTTTTAAATCAAAAGAACTTTTAGGTGTATTACTTTAAATCAGTGTTTTCCAAGGCATATTCCAAGAAACTTATCCTCAAGATAATAGGTGCTATGGTTTTGCAGGGGAAAAGTTGAAATAGGTTCACGATCCAATACTTTTTGAAGCATTGCATGCAGTCTTGATGACAAAGAGTATGCACATTAAAGTTCTGAAGTCTTGTTCTAAAGAAACGTGTTTAATTTTGTTTTAATACAGTAGTTTCCAAACTTATTGGACCCCAGAACCCTCTTGTCAATTTAAAAATCTAGTAAAATCTTATGCTTAATTCACACAATTGCTTTAAGTATAGAAGCTGTAAATCCATTGCCTGGCCCGATAAATGAGCTATAAATGAAATCTAGTTAAAATTGCTATATCTATTAGTTTGCATGTGAACAGCGTTTTTTATTACTTTTCATGTAGTAGGTTTGACTTGACCTTTATATGGTCCAGTGTCTGACAGTCCTATATTGCAGGAGCTGTAATCGACTGTGAGGATAAGAATGGAAATACCCCTTTGCACATAGCAGCACGGTATGGCCATGAGCTGCTGATCAACACCCTTATTACAAGTGGTGCTGACACTGCAAAGTAAGTACTTACCGAGGTGTTGATAACTGATACAGGCAAGCACAAAGGGAAATGAACTGCAGTTTTCTAGACATTTCACGTGGAAATGTGGATTTTATCCTCAATGTTATATTCATTGCTTGAACTGTCTTTTGTATTGACAAAGTGGTAGGTTAAAATGTTTAAATACAATTTTATTTGGTAAGCCAGTGTATTTTTATGTATGTTACCCCAGTTCTTTCTCACTTTGAGTAATAACGCAGTTTTGATCAGAGCTGTTAATTTTTGTGATCTCTTTATTTTTAACCTAGAAGTACTTAAAAATCCCAGAAAGCTGTATGTGCCAGATGCTTTTTTTTCATCCAAATACTATCTGTAGATAATACTTTTCAAGCTGTGCTGTGCCAAGCTCAGGGATTCCTTGGAATCCTACGAAGGATTTCTTACTCCCACCCCATTTTGGTCAGAACAATTCACTTGTATTTACTTTATATATTAAAGTTCCCATTGTAATACTTTGTTTGAAAGATGAGTCCTCCTGCTAATGCTCTGCAAGAAACACCATACTTAAATTTACGTTTATCATTCTTTATATCACATTTACGTGTGTTCATTAACAAGTTTTAAATCTTTTTTACTTTCTGTAATGGTATGGTACTGCACCTATCTGTTTTGTAACTTTTTCCAAAAAAATTACATGCGCTTGTTAATTTAGCCATCTAGATACAAATTTAGGCCTTCTTTCACATCTGTACAAGTTGCTCTAGTTCATTTATTTTACAGAATTATTGTATAAAGATTTCACAATATATTCATTCCCCTTATTTGCAAATACAAGTTGCTTACAGTTTCTCACTATTACAGAATTACTGCAATAAATATTCTTGAACATGTTGCATTATGGAAATGTTTCAATGGTGGGGTGACAGGGTAGTGAATTTTGCTCCCTAAGCAAATGTCCAGATACATTTTTGGTTGTCACAATTTGGGGAGGAAGGTGTTAATGTTAATGACATCCATTGGGTAGAGCCCAGGGATGCTGCTGACAGCCTATAAGCCTGCATGCACAGAATGGCTTCTCACGTTTCCCCAGCAAAGTCCATAATGACAGTAGTGCTGAAGGTGAGAAACCCGACTTTTGGAGAAAAATAGCTGGATAATAAGTTATGCCCACCATCAACCTTTAACCAAATTACTCTCCAAAGTGTTAGACATTTTGACTCTTAGTTATCTTTCACTTAAGTGGTCTCTTTGTAATGTATTTAATTGATTGTATTTTTCTTGGGTTAAAATGAAGATACTGTCCTGTTCTATTAACTTTAGGCGTGGCATACATGGAATGTTCCCCCTCCATTTGGCAGCCTTAAGCGGCTTCTCAGATTGCTGCAGAAAACTTCTTTCTTCAGGTAAGTGTAACCTTTGCAGCCTTTTGTATGTCTCCTCAAACCCCTCAAAATTTTAAGATGGTCTCTCTCCTGCTTTTTAAAAATTAATGCAGATGGGTCCAGTATGGATAATTTAATAACCCCTTTTAGAACGTGTTGGGTTCAGGTCTGGCGTGGTGGCTCATGCCTGTAATCCCAGCACTTTGGGAGGCCGAGACAGGCAGATCACTTGAGGTCAGGAGTTCAAGACCAGCCTGGCCAACATGGTGAAAGCCCATCTCTACTAAAAAAAAATACAAAAAAAAGATTAGCTGGGCGTGGTGGCGAGCACCTGTAATCCCAGCTACTTGGGAGGCTGAGGCAGGAGAATCGCTTGAACCCAGGAGGCAGAGATTGCAGTAAGCCATAATTGTGCCACTGCACACTAGCCTAGGAGACAGAGCGAGACTCTGTCTCAAAAAAAAATACAAAAAGCCTCTTCATCCCCTGTTAAAGAAAGACCATTAGCAGTTAATCTCCATTTCTTTCTTCCCTCAGCCCTAGGCAACCACTAATCTACTTTTCATCTCTATAAAATGTGCCTGTTCGGAACAGTTCCTATAAATGGATTCACCCAACATGTGATCTTCTGTGACTGGCTTGTTTCACTTAATATAATGTTCTCAAGGGTTATTCATGGATCAGTATCAGTACTTTATTTCTTTTTGTTGCTAAATAATACTCCATTGTATCCTATTGCCTTTTAAACAGGCACTCTAGCACTTAAGAACCCATAGTTTTGTTTGGGATTGGAGGGGAGGATGTGATTCTTGACGTTTCATGACACAGTTCTTTAGTGTAAAATAATATGTCTGTTATAAATAAGATGTATTCATTCTTGTAGGATTTGATATAGATACCCCAGATGATTTTGGCAGGACTTGTCTACATGCAGCTGCAGCTGGAGGGTACGTTAATAGTATTTTTATTTATTTAAGAAAAAGATAGCTGGTCATTTCAGGTTTTCTCTTATCTTTGTTCTCTTTTATTAATTCTGGGCTGCCAGAAAATAGAAAACAAAACAGGAGTTGTTTGGGAAAAAAAGTCCAGGGTGGCAGAATACTTTTTTTCATCTTATTCCAGCCAAGTTGTAGGTTATGAGTGAAGAGAGAGAGAGAATAAACCTACGAAAGGAAATACTGCCTTCTGTAAAAGAACATAATTTCTGGATAAGTAAAACTATTTCTTTAAAAAGTATGTTCTCAAATGAGAACATCAAAATACTGGGAATATTCTGAGTAATACAAGTACTCTTTAAGTAGATTTGTTAAAATTTTTTTTTCCCCAGGAAAAAAATGTTCATTTTGTGCTGTGTCTTAACCTCTACTAGGAAGAGGAAAGTTTGAGATTGGAAGATTTTGGACTAAGTTTTAAATAGTACCACCAGGGAAAATTAGGCAGGTGGTTCAAATGAGCAACAAACTTCAGCTAAAACTCATGGCCTCTGGAACATGCTTCTTATGTAATGCTTCTGATAATTTAGATCTGTGATAAGCCATTTAATTCATGATTTCTCAAAAGGACAGTTTGCAAAAACTTTATTCTCAGTGATAATTTCTTAAAAATTTTCAGTGATTTCAGAGGACGAGTATGTTGAACCAAGAGTACACCAGCAGAGTCTAAGTTGTAGAGATGGATTGTGAGCATGTGACTGGTTTCCTTATTCTTCCAAAGTCGCCAGAGAACCTTCCAGTTAAAACCTAACTTCCATGTAACTTGCCTACAGAGAGAGGGACAACAGACTTGAGTGTCTGATCGCTTGACAGTTTTCATTGTAACATAGTAATTTGATGTTGATTAAATTACAGAAATATTTAAGTTACATCCTTCCTCCAGTATTAACTAAAGATACATATATGTAAACAGTCATAATATAGGAGAAGATAAGGGAAAGCCGACAGGACTCATGCAGTGGCTCACAGCTGTAAGCTTAACTACTCAGGAGGCTGAGACTTGGAGGATCGCTTATGTCCAGGAGTTGGAGGCTGCCGTTAGCTATGATTGCACCACTGGACTCTAGCCTGAACTATAGAGTGAGGCTCTGTTTTAAGAAACAACAACAAAAAAAAAACCTATAAGCAAGTTGTTTCCTAAGGCCTCCTCAGAATCTCTTTTGCAAATGTGGTCTTCCTTTTAAACAATAACAACGTGAATCGTGTGTTATTTCCTCAGTGTGCCAATATGTAAGTATATAACTTTCTAAATTCTAGATAAGATGAATTTTAATGTTTTATTCTTCATAGAACGTAAATCGTCATTTTTGTCACATTTATCTTCATATAAAAACATGCTTTCATGCTCCTTTAAACCTACCAATTTCATTATAAAATCACTGTCAATTAAGTTTTCTAACTGTATTTTCTCTCAATAGGAATTTGGAGTGCCTAAACCTTCTGCTGAATACTGGTGCAGACTTTAATAAAAAGGACAAATTTGGGAGGTAGGGTATGATACAGTTTCTTTATGGAGCTTATTTTTACTTACTAACTTGATTGACCTTCTAACTGGCTTCTGAAAATTAACTGAACAATTTAGCATCTTGTACATTGTGATCATGATTCATTGAGAGTCCCAGGTAAAGTCAGCAACTTCCAAATATTCGTTCTCACCCACAGTTTTCTTCTTGAGTCCCTACCACAGCCCTAGCCTACCAACCACAGCCTTGGCCTTATAAATGCCTCTGTACTTGATAGCACTTCCCCCCCTTCAATAATTATGACTATGGAAATGTAAAGCCCCATAGAACTGTTTTTTCAAGAAACTCACAATACCTAGAAAATAATGATATAGTTCTCCTTTCTCCAAGTCATTTCTTTGTGAGGGATTCTACTGCCCGTATCTTGTTCCAGAGCAGTAGTAAGAGGGAGGAAATAGGTTATAAATATATATGTGTAATTTTTCTTTCTCCTCTTCTATATAAATCTCAGACACACATATATCCACACATCCCACTAAGTATTTCACAACAGGAAGGCAGCTGTGAAATGACAGTCTTTGTAGTCATTCAGCAGGCCTCATTGTTGAGCATTTGCGGTAGCAGTATTTAAAACGACTGTTAAGTTACTTAGAGTAGGAATTGACACAGAGTGCATTAGAACCATACAGGAAAGAATTGAAAGCAGTTGGAATTGGTTTGAAAGAGATGACAGTATAAGCAAAACTATGTGTGTAAACAGTTTGAGAATTATACATAGCAAAGTGTATGAGAGGGAAGGGTGTATGTCAGAAGAAAATGTGTGAATATATGTCAATGCATGTGATAGAACCAGTGCAGAAGAGAAGTAAAAAGAACTATGCATGGTAGGAAATCAGAAATGAATAGAAGAAAATAAAAACTATTTGACACCATAATTACTTTGAAGAACAGATTGCTCTCATAAGCCTCCTTAATGGAAAGAACTAATGACCCACAAAAATAAAACAATCACTTTGTTTGGCTTTGGAATGCAATATTTTTATAGCTAATTTGCTTTTATAATTATACTTTAATCCAGTTTATATTAATTTTTAATACTTCAGGCATTCTATACTACAAATAACAGAGAGGGCTTCTGAAAAATATTTTGAGTTTAGAAGGTTGAAAGTAATTCAGGGTTAATTGCATTTTTTTAAAGTTTCTTCTATTTTTTTCTCTTACCTTTTGTTCCTCTTCTGAGACATGAATAGAAATTGCTACCTCCGTATTGTGGAACATTTTTATTAATGTAGGGGAAACTTTCCTAAAATGAAAGTTTTCACATTTCTGAGCAGAATATGAAGATTATTTGAAAGTCAGTCAAAGGACTGGGACTGGGATTGCTGCTACTGCCTGGAGGCAATGAAATAACTGCATTTTCATCTTATTTCATATACTTAAAGGTTCTCTGCCACCTTGCTTTCTTCTTCTAGTTTTATGTCCAGTCCTCTGCAAGACTTAGTATATGATAGTCTAAGTCTCACTGTAAATAAAGTATTTGTAACTGGGAGGAGTAAGAGTCAACTATGCTTTTGTTTACTAGTTACGTCTCTGGCTTTTATCTTTCTTGTATTAACTTGGACCCAAAAGATCTCCACTGCACTACGCTGCTGCCAACTGCAATTACCAGTGCCTGTTTGCTCTTGTGGGATCAGGAGCAAGTGTGAATGACCTTGATGAAAGAGGCTGCACACCCCTGCACTATGCAGCTACATCAGACACAGATGGCAAGTAAGTACCGTAGGAGTGAGTGGAGGATCAATATTTCTATAAACTGGCATCTTCCATATGGATGTTTTTGTTGCAAATTTGTATTTCCTCTTTGTATTTTTTGTTGATTATCTTTGCCCTAAGTCTATTTTGGGAAATAAATTGGTTTCATAGTTACTGATAAATCATAGTTATTACTACGTATTCTCAGCACCAGCCTTACTAGCTGATCTGGTGGAAGAAAGATAAAGGTCCCTTCTTGTCCTGCCTGCCAAAGAGCATCTTAATATCACTTTTATGTTTTTTTCCACCTGACTTCTCAGAGGCTACAGCCATGACTGTATCATGGGGAAAGGGAGAGAGGAGATGTATGAGTGATGTCATCAGAAGATTGGGTAGAGATTGGAATACAGGTATCCTTCAGAGGTAGACAGTTCAGATTTGCAAGGAACCCTTGTAAATTGGTGTCCAAAAGGTAGTAATTGAACTGGCAGAATCTGGCACATAGTAGGTACTACATGTTGCTTAAATAGGTAAATTAGATGACAGAATAAGTAAATGTTGGCCAAGAATAAGTGAAAACAAGAATAAATAATGCATAAACTTTCATAAGTATAATAATATTCACCTAAAGTTATCAGACCTATCTATAATACCTTGATACATATTTTTTTTCTTCTTGCACGAAAATAAACTCATTGAAAACAGAAGAGATTTTCAGTGTCTGGTCATTCCCCATGGTGTGGGTCAGTGAAAAGTAAAAATACCATTGGCAGAAATAAGTAATGGTTTCTGGGGAAAGATGTTATAAAATGTACTTCATATAACAGAATTATTTATTCAGTTTTTAACATTTACTTTTCACCCTCAAAATAAGAAGCATAATTTGATTCTTCACAAATGTTAATTTAGTATAAACTCTTTAATTTCAAAACCGTTTTTATAAGTAACTTTTTTATGTTGGATTGTGGCTAAAATTCTAGGGGTTTTTCAAACAACCCCATTAAAAAGTGGGCAAAGGATATGAATAGACACTTCTCAAAAGAAGACATTTATGCAGCCAACAGACACATAAAAAAATGCTCATCATCACTGGCCATCAGAGAAATGCAAATCAAAACCACAGTGAGATACCATCTCACACCAGGTAGAATGGCCATCATTAAAAAGTCAGGAAACAACAAGTGCTGGAGAGGATGTGGAGAAATAGGAACACTTTTATACTGTTGGTGGGACTGTAAACTAGTTCAACCATTGTGGAAGACAGCGTGGCGATTCCTCAAGGATCTAGAACTAGAAATACCATTTGACCCAGCCATCCCATTACTGGGTATATACCCAAAGGATTATAAATCATGCTGCTTTAAAGACACATGCACACGTATGTTTATTGCGGCACTATTCACAATAGCAAAGACTTGGAACCAACCCAAATGTCCATCAATGATAGACTGGATTAAGAAAATGTGGCACATATACATCATGGAATACTATGCAGCCATAAAAAAGGATGAGTTTATGTCCTTTGTAGGGACATGGATGAAGCTGGAAAGCATCATTCTGAGCAAACTGTCGCAAGAACAAAAAACCAAACACCACATGTTCTCACTCATAGGTGGGAATTGAACAATAAGAACACTTGGACACAGGAAGGGGAACATCACACACCGGGGCCTGTCATGGGGTTGGGGGTAAGAGGGAGGGATAGCATTAGGAGATATACCTAATGTAAATGACGAGTTAATGGGTGCAGCACAACAACATGGCACATGTATACATATGTACCAAATCTGCATGTTGTGCACATGTACCCTAGAACAAAGTACGATAAAAAAAAAATATATATATATATATATATTTCAGAATCACACACACAAAAAGAATTCTAGGGGGTTTTTTTGTTTGTTTTTGTGGGGTTTTTTGTTGTTTGTTGTTTTGTTTTGTTTTGAGATGGAATCTTGCTTTGTCGCCCAGGGTGGAGTGCAGTGTTGCAGTCTCAGCTCACTGCAACTTCCACCTCCCAGGTTCACAAGCAATTCTCCTGCCTCAGCCTCCCGAGTAGCTGGGACTACAGGTGCCTGCCACCATGCCTGGCTAATTATTGTAGTTTTAGTAGAGACAGATTCACCATGTTGGCCAGGCTGGTCTCAAACTCCTGACCTAAGTGATCCGCTCACCTTGGCCTTCCAAAATGCTGGGATTACAGGAGTGAGCCACTGTGCCCAGCCTAAAATTCTAATATAAAGTATGTTTTTAGATAGCAACTATTTAAATAAAATCTATGATAAAGACTATAAGTCAGAAAATACTTTGGTAAACTGGGATAAGTAGCTTATCCCTAATTTATCAGTTTTATAATTTCATGGTTTGATTTATAGATTTGCTTAAAATAAGTTATACCTGTTATCACCATCTGTAGTCCTTTACCATTACTTTCACAGACTGGTTATTGGGTACAGCTCAGTATGATCCAGATTCCACTGAGAGATTGTCTCCCACCTTCCTTCCCCCCAAAAAAAGATTACACTTTGATCCTTCTGCCCTTAGACAAATGCACTAAACCTTAATTCACACACACACACACACACACACACACACACACAAAACCACAAAGGAATAACATATAATTCAACTGATAGTGTTGGAGATTTGTGGTTTCATTGTAAGCCAATCTACTTTTCCTATAGAAGGGTACTAGTACTAAAATCACTAGTTTTCTCACTGAATATAAACTGTTTAGAGCAAGTAAGCAGTGACTTTTATTATTTAAATATTTAATCCTCAGTATGTACACTAAACAGCCTGATGTACTGAAAAGAACATGAGCCTTGGGATCAGAAAGACCCAATTTAAATCTTGGAGTTTCCATACTGTACCCATGTGAGCATGAGCAAGTAATTGCTAAGCCAAAATATTCTTTGTTTGTAAAAGGAAAATGAAACCTCCCTGTTAGAGTTGCTGGGAAAACTAAATGAGACTGTGCATAATCTAGCACTGTTAATGGGAGCCTCTGTTTCCTATCTTTATTAAGTATCAAAATCCCAGAGAGCCTGTCTAGTGCCATCATTTATTGATTCAATGATTTGTTCCATGGGAGCCTTGTGGAAAATATAAGCCACAGTAATTATTCTGGGATACCAGAGGCATCCTTTTAATAAGTGATTGTTTTGGAGGCTTAAACAGTGGCATTAAAGGATTTATTCTTAAATTGTAAAAAATATTTTTCTTAAATTGGGTACAATTGTACCCAGTTGTAATTGTATTCCCAGGAATAGCTTGAGTAATAAGAGAATCAGGCATAATTCATTCTGCCAAAGCAACAATGAAACATTTTCTAAAAGAAGAGACAAATTCCTCAGAGCTTCCAATTGCTATTGTTCAGTAATGTGCATTTGCTTATTTGTTTTTTAAATAGTTTTTTTTAATCCCCCGTCAGCATCACAGTTTCTACCTTTAAAGCTCCCCAGGAAAAGTTGTTGTTTATACTTCAGAATTTTTAACAATCTGACATTGGTTTTCTGCTGTTTAGGACCGACATACAGTAATTATAATTCTGCTCTGCCTTATATCCCTTTGTCCTCACTTTGAGTAAATAATTGGAAAAATACATGAAATCTTCCCTGACTCATTCTAGTCATTCTGCTTGTCACCCCCGTTGTCCTGATGCCTGCGTACTTGGTAGTCATTCAGCAAGTCCTCTGAAGTGTCTTTATTTTACATCATGTAAGAATCCAGCAAACAAATATATGGTTGCTATCACAATAAACATATTAAATATGTGAAATATTAATAAAATTATATTTGCCTGTTGCAGAGACATATAGGGCTATCTTTGAACAGGATGTCATGTGGGTCTTCTCCACACCTGTGTGTAGTATGTATATAAGAGAAGGAAAGGTTGAGGGCTGTTTTTCCTGCTAATAAGGAAGAAATTCCCCTCATACCAGCTATCCTGAGATAACCACCATCAACAGTTATATTGCTGTATGTGTATGTAGATCATTTTATGTCCCTCACAGCCTTAATCAAAGTTGAAGTCCTGGTATATGTTATAAAGCCTTTTCTATATCATATATACTTTTTAAAAATATCTTATGGGTGGTTATCTCTAGCCCACACCTCATAACTCTTCCATCCTCTATCCATTACTCAGTTCCAAAACCTCTTCTACATTTTAGATATTTGTTTCAGCAACATCGTAACTTCGCAATAACAATTCTCTTAGTCTGTTTGGACTGGTATAACAAAATACCAAAAGCTAGGTGGCTTATAAACAACAGAAATTTTATTTCTCACAGTTCTGGAAGCTGAGAAGTCAAGAATATCAAGGCAGTGGCAGATTCAGTGTCTGGAGAAGGCCCACTTCCTCTTTGAGGGCATACTCTTGCCATATCCTCACATGGTAGAAGGAGTGAGAGCTCTTTTGGGCCTTATTTATAAGGACATTAATCCCATTCATGAGGGAGGGCTCTGCCCTCTTGACCTAATCACCCCCTAAAGGCCCCATCTCCTAATAACATCACCTTGAGGTTGGAATTTCACCATGTGAATGGGTGTGGGGGGACATAAACATTTAGACCATAGCAACACTCTTAGGAAATGGGGCTGCATTTTGACTTCTTACGGCAGTTTATTTTTGTCTGTTTTCAAACTTCATAAAAATGGGATCATGCAGTTTTTTGTGTGTAGAGGTTTTATAATGCTGAGATTTATTCCTATGTATCTGATATTTTTTATTACCAAAATCTTTAAATTTTTTTGTGTTGGTATATAGAAGATATATTTGCCTTTTGTATGTGACTTACATTCAACAACCTTGTTAAGCTTATTGTGTATATATATGTAAGAGCAGTGTTTGATACTAGCTCTGCCTGTTACTGTGGGACCTTCAGCAAATTACTTAACCTCTCTGTGCCTATTTCATCTGTGAAATGGAGATAATAGTCTAAACTCTGTCACGACTATGTAGGGTTTAAAATGGTTTAGTATATATGAATTGTTTGGAACAGTTCTGACATATCCTAATCTTCCTATAAAGGTTAGTTGTATTTTTTAAAACTGATTTTTTGGGCCAGGGGTGGGGTGGTGGGGGGTGGTAAGAACTGTTGTATGCTATGATGGGAAGATTAGAGAGGAGGGAGGGCCTCTTGGAGTGACAATACCACGTCTGTTTTCCTGGCTGAGTGGTCCTTACCCAGGGCTCTGACCAGCCATGGGACACATGAATTTGAATTAGTCTGAACTTGCATCAGAACTCAAAATGGTAGGGTTCATGAGTGATAGGGTAAGAGTAGGAGAAATTTAAATAGTTTGAAATGCATTCCGATTTTAACCTATGTGGTTAGTGGGGATGAAGACATTTAATTTGCCTAACATTGAGGAAAAAATTGTAACAGAATATTGTTTAGCCTTAAATATTTTTTCAGATTTTGTGTATATATTTTATTTCAGAGGACAGATTATAGAGAATCTTCATTTCTTAATTGTCTGAGTTTTATAAAATGAATGTGTGTTAATGTACAAACAGAAAAAAGAGTAGACAGACTCTCTTGCCCCCATCCTTCAATGAAGTCCACATTTTCAAGATCAAGCAATTTTGTGATTCAGTATTTTATAAGCACCCTAGTTAACTTATCACTGTAACTGATTAACCACTGTTCCAAAGCTTTGTGGGAACATAGAACAATGGCTAAAGAGAAGACCTGAGGTGGTTTAGTCCTTGGTTTGCTGTATTCTAGCCAAAAGGATTTGGGAAAAGTCATTTAACTTAGTGTCAGTAATCTTTTTCATTTGTTGGAGATAATGCTTACCCAGAGTAATTATGAAAATTTATATTGTTTAGCAAAATCTGAAAGGTATGCCAATAAAAGAAATTGTATTAGAATAAGTCTTGTATTCAGGTCTCAGTAAGGAAGAACCATTTCTGTTTTATCACTAACATCTAGAGAACTTGATTAAAGATTTTTTTTTAAATGCCCTTGGGTAAAATGTTTTTGCCTATAAAGTGTTCCTACAGACTTGCAGCCTTTTTCTACATCCCAGTGAGCACTGTCCTCTGAATTCGGCACCAAGGAAGGCTGTGTACAGAGTTTACACACTGACTGAAACACTTCCTTTTCCTGACATGTCCTCAGAACTAGTTTGTGAAACAAAACTAAACACCAGTCTTACTACTTTAGAGCCAGACGTGAGTTTTATTTAATTTTTTTTTTTTATCATAGTGATACCCACTTTAAGCTTTTTTTTTTTTTTTTTTTTGAGACGGAGTTTCGATCTTGTTGCCCAGGCTGGAGTGCAATGGTGCAATCTCTGCCTCCCGGGTTCAAGTGATTCTCCTGCCTCAGCCTCCCAAGTAGCTGGGATTACAAGCGTGCGCCACCATGCCTGGCTAATTTTGTATTTTTAGTATAGATGGGGTTTCTCCATGTTGGTCAGGCAGGTCTCAAACTCCCGACCTCAGATGATCCTCCTGCCTCCGCTTCCCAAAGTGCTGGGATTACAGGCATGAGCCACTGCACCCAGCTTAATCTTCTTTTTTTATTATGCTTGACTCCAAAGAATTTTAGCTGTGCATAAATACCAAAATTGCACATTTAAGGATGAATATTTGCTGCCATTGAAGATATTACAATGAAGATTCTGAAAGTAATTTCTAAGAGATCTAAAGCATTTTAAGAAATTCAGCATTTAAAGAAATGTGTTAGCATTGAAATAATGGCTGTCATATATTTGTGAGCTAGAGTTACTGAAAGATCAGTTACATTGCTTTAGAATTTCTTTTCATTTGTGTTTATATGACTTCAGTGTGATTTTGGAAACTTTTAACAAGGAGTATTTGATTAAAGAATTTTTTCTCCAGGTAGTTTAATATTTGGGTAGACATATTTGAATACCAAACCAAATTATCACTGAATAATTATAGACTTGGAATTTGAACATGAATAGACTTTAGATTATTTAGCTAGCTTCTCCATGTATCAAATGAATAAACAGAGGCTATTTCACCTTTATGGCCCAAGATGACTGGTACCAGTGCTATTTCAGTGCTTTTTTTTTCTGCTGTAATAAAATGTATTAAAATTATAAATTATGGCCTATATACTGTTGTGTTTCTTTTCCAGTCTCAGTCTGTCGCCAGGCTGGAGTGCAGTGGCACAATCTCTGTTCACTGCAACCTCCACCTCCCGAGTTCAAGCAATTCTCCTGGCTCAGCCTCCCGAGTATCTGGGACTACAGGCGCCCACCACCACGCCCAGCTAATTTTTGTATTTTTGGTAGAGACAAGATTTCACCATGTTGGCCAGGATGGTCTTGATCTCTTGACCTCGTGATCTGCCCGCCTCAGCCTCTCAAAGTGCTGGGATTACAGGCGTGAGCTACTGCGCCCGGCCTTATATAGTGTTTTTTAATTAATTTTTTTTTTGTCATCATACTTTTAAGTTCTAGGGTACATGTGCACAACGTGCAGGTTTGCTACATAGGTATACATGTGCCATGTTGGTTTGCTGCACCCATCAACTCATCATTTACATTAGGTATTTCTCCTAATGCTATCCTTCCCCGAGCCCCCCACCCTCGACATGCCCCAGTGTGTGATGTTGCCCTCCCTGTGTCCACATGTTCTCATTGTTCAACTTCCACTTAAGAGTGAGAGTTGTGTGTGTGACGTTCCCCTCCATGTGTTCTCATTGTTCAACTCCCACATATGAGTGAGAACATGCAGTGTTTGGTTTTCTGATCTTGTGATAGTTTGCTGAGAATGATGGTTTCCAGCTTCATCCGTGTCCCTGCAAAGGACTTGAACTCATCCTTTTTTTATGGCTGTATGGTATTCCATGGTGTATATGTGCCACATTTTCTTAATCCAGTCCATCATTGATGGACATTTGGGTTGGTTCCAAGTCTTTGCTATTGCAAATAGTGGCACAGTAAACATACATGTGCATGTGTCTTTATAGCAGCATGATTTATAATCCTTTGGGTATATACCTAGTAATGGGATGGCTGGGTCAAATGGTATTTCTAGTTCTAGATCCTTGAGGAATCACCGCACTGTCTTCCACAATGGTTGAACTAATTTACACTCCCACTGACAGTGTAAAAGCATGCCTATTTCTCCACATCCTTTCCAGCATCTGTTGTTTCCTGACTTTTTAATGATGGCCATTCTAACTGGCATGAGATAGTGTCTTGTTGTGGTTTTGATTTGCATTTCTCTGATGACCAGTGATGATGAGCATTTTTTTATGTGTCTGTTGGCTGTGTAAATGTCTTCTTTTGAGAAGTGTCTGTTCATATCCTTTGCCCACTTTTTCATGGGGTTGTTTTTTTCATGTGAATTTAAGTTCTTTGTAGGTTCTGGATATTAGCCCTTTGTCAGATGAGTAGATTGCAAAAATTTTCTCCCATTCCATAGATTGCCTTTTCACTCTGATAATAGTTTATTTTGCTGTGCAGAAGCTCTTTAGTTTAATTAGATCCCATTTGTCTATTTTGGCTTCTGTTGCCATTGCTTTCGGTGTTTTAGTCATGAAGTCTTTGCCCATGCCTATGCCCTGAATGGTATTCCCTAGGTTTTCTAATAGGGTTTTTATGGTTTTAGGTCTAACATTTAAGTCTTTAATCCATCTTGAGTTAATTTTTGTATATAGTGTAAGGAAGGGATCCAGTTTCAGCTTTCTACATATGGCTAGCCAGTTTTCCCAGCACCATTTATTAAATAAGGAATCCTTTCCCCATTGCTAATTTTTGTCAGGTTTGTCAAAAATCAGATGGTTGTAGATGTGTGGTGTTATTTCTGAGGCCTCTGTTCTGTTCCATTGTTCTATATATCTGTTTTGGTACCAGTACCATGCTGTTTTGGTTACTGTAGCCTTGTAGTATAGCTTGAAGTCAGGTAGCGTGATGCCTCCAGCTTTGTTCTTTTGGCTTAGGATTGTCTTGGCAATGTGGGCTCTTTTTTGGTTCCATATGAACTTTAGTTTTTTCCAATTCTGTGAAGAAAGTCATTGGTAGCTTGATAGGGATAGCATTGAATCTATAAATTACCTTGGGCAGTATGGCCATTTTCACAATATTGATTCTTCCTGTCCGTGAGCATGGAATGTTCTTCCATTTGTTTTTTTTTGTTTTTTTTTTTTTTTTTTTTTTTTTTTTTTTGAGACAGAGTCTCGCTGTCGCCCAGGCTGGAGTGCAGTGGCGCATTCTCGGCTCACTGCAGGCTCCGCCCCCCCGGGGTTCATGCCATTCTCCTGTCTCAGCCTCCCGAGTAGCTGGGACTACAGGCACCCGCCACCTCACCCGGCTAATTTTTTGTATTTTTAGTAGAGATGGGGTTTCACTGTGTTAGCCAGGATGGTCTCGATCTCCTGACCTCGTGTTCCACCCGCCTCGGCCTCCAAAAGTGCTGGGATTACAGGCGTGAGCCACCACGCCCGGCCTCTTCCATTTGTTTATGTCCTCTTTTATTTCATTGAGCAGTGGTTTGTAGTTCCGCCTGAAGAGGTCCTTCACATCCCTTGTAAGTTGGATTCCTAGGTATTTTATTCTCTTTGTAGCAATTGTGAATTGGAGTTCACTCATGATTTGGCTGTTTGTCTGTTATTGGTGTATAAGAATGGTTGTGATTTTTGCACATTGATTTTGTATCCTGAGACTTTGCTGAAGTTGCTTATCAGCTTAAGGAGATTTTGGGCTGAGACAATGGGGTTTTCTAAATATACATTCACGTCATCTGCAAACAGAGACAATTTGACTTCCTCTTTTCCTAACTGAATACCCTTTCTTTCTTTCTCTTGCCTGATTTCCCTGTCCAGAACTTCCAACACTATGTTGAATAGGAGTGGTAAAAGAGGGCATCCTTGTCTTATGCCAATTTTCAAAGGGAATGCTTCTAGTTTTTGCCCATTGAGTATGATATTGGCTGTGGGTTTGTCATAACTAGCTCTTATATTTTGAGATACATTCCATCAATACCTAGTTTATTGAGAATTTTTAGCATGAAGTGCTGTTGAATTTTGTCGAAGGCCTTTTCTGCATCTATTGAGATAATCAGACAGACCGCTAGCAATACTAATGAAGAAGAAAAGAGAGAAGAATCAAATAGACACATAAAGGGAATATCACCACCGATCTCACAGAAATACAAACTACAATCAGAGAATACTATAAACACCTCTACGCAAATAAACTAGAAAATCTAGAAGAAAGGAATAAATTCCTGGACATATACACCCTCCCAAGACTAAACCAGGAAGAAGTTGAATCTCTGAATAGAGAGGTTCTGAAATTGAGGCAATAATGAATAGCCTACCAAACAAAAGTCCAGGACCAGATGGATTCACAGCCGAATTCTACCAGAGGTACAAAGAGGAGCTGGTACCATTCCTTCTGAAACTATTCCAAACAATAGAAAAAGAGGGAATCCTCCCTAAGTCATTTTATGAGGCCAACATCATCCTGATACCAAAGCCTTGAGAATTTTAGGCCAGTATCCCTGATGAACATTGATGCGAAAATCCTCAATAAAATACTGGCAAACTGAATCCAGCAGCATATCAAAAAGCCTACCCACCACGATCAACTCGGCTTCATCCCTGGCATGCAAGGCTGGTTCAACATACGCAAATCAATAAACGTAGTCCATCACATAAACAGAACCAATGCCAAAAAAAAACACGATTAAATTTATTTTTATTTTATTTCAATAGTTATTGGGGAGCAGGTGGTTTTTGATTACATAGATAAGTTCTTTATTGATGATTTCTGAGATTTTGGTGCACCGGTCACCTGAGCAATGTACACTGTATCCAATGTGTAGTCTTTTATCCCTCACATGGAGTAAAATATGATGGATAAAAGACTACATATTGGGTACAATTTGGGAACTTCCCCGAGTCCCCAAAGTCCATTCTATCATTTTTGTGCCTTTGCGTCTCCTCATAGCTCCCACTTACGAGTGAGAACATACAATATTCATTTTCCATCCCTGAATTACTTCACTTAGAATAATGATCTCCAACTCCAGGTTGCTGCGAATGCTATTATTTTGTTCCTTTCTATGTCTGAATAGTATTCCATGGTGTATGTATACCACATTTTCTTTACACACTCGTTGGTTGATAGCCTAAATAGACTTGTTTCATATTTTTGCAATTGTGAATTGTACTGCTATAAACATGCATGTGCAAGTGCCTTTTTCAAATAATGACTTCTTTTCCTCTGGGTAGATACTCAGTAATGGGATTGCTGGATCAAATGGTAGTGTTACTTTTCGTTCCTTAAGGAATCTCCATACAGTTTTCCATAGTGGTTTTACATATAGTGTTTTTTAAAATTATTTTCCTCATATTTTAATATCACAGAAATGAAATATCTCTTATGGATACCTTCTTACCACTTTACTCTGTTTATGTACCTCTTCTTAGTCCTCTAATTCAGATTCATTGAGTTCTGACGTTGGTTTCGTGGGGTTTTGTGTTCTTTTGTTTAACATCCTTCCTTGAGCTTCATGATGAAAAATTTACTCATTCTATGTTTAATCCTATCCAACATTGTTTAGTAGAATAGGTGGTGGTATAGATAGAGACTGTGTAAAAGAGAGCCTTCACATATAAAAAAAAAAAAGCTGTCTGACAGACTTTTGAGGTATCCACTTTGAATCAAGAAGATTCTCATGAATGTTTCATTTGCATTTTTATGATACTTTAGTCAATGTCATTTAAATGACAGATTTTTATAGTGTAATACATTTATGATTTTTATATTACTCAAGTATAAGAAAAATTGTCAGTTTTTTATTTCAGTCTCTTTTTATCATTGGTTAATATGCAGGATTTAGGATTTTCAGTATGTTGTTGTTGTTATATATAGGTGCCTGGAATACTTATTAAGAAACGATGCAAATCCAGGGATCCGTGATAAGCAAGGATACAATGCAGTTCATTATTCCGCTGCTTATGGTCACCGTCTATGTCTTCAGCTGGTAAGATTCCTGAATTCTTGTGAAAGACCTAATGTGAGTTTATAGTCTAATAATGTAACAAAAATGAGAATAAATGGATCAAAGAACAAATTCCATTTTGTTTTTTAACATTTTCAGAATTTATATACCTCTTAAATTCATACTTGCTTTAGTAAGAGACATCTCATTCTCTTTTCCTTTTAAAAAAGGAGAAAATTAGATCTCTGAAGAGGGCTACTGATTACCCCATGTTCCATGTTCATGTCTACAGTATTTACTTCTCCTGCCCCTTTAAATAAATATTCCTCATAAGTTTCTAAAAAACTGTAACTGTGTCTTTTGTGAGAAATTAAAGTCCCTGTGAAAGGAATATCTCCCCCATATATTTAGGGAATTCCAAAAGGCACATTTATTTCACAACCCCTCCTAACAAGGGAGGCTCCACTTCTGCAAAGGAAGTTTTTATTTCTACTGTGGTCTGATTCTGGAATAGAATACCACCATTCACCCAAATTTACCAAACCAGAAGGAAAGTCAAGGAAAAGATATTCATGTGTGTAACAGATATTTTAGGTTAAAGATGCTCTTATTTAGACTTAACCTTATAAATTACATTAAACTTTGCTTCCCTTCCAGGGGAAATAAAATTCAACGAGAGTAGATATAAAAGAAGAAAAGGGAGGTTGACAATTTAATATAGCACTTAGAGCCCTGCTACAAAAATAACTATTTTCCTATGTTACGGATCTTCACACCAAAATTTTAGACCTATGTATGTAGATTTGACATCTATTGTGATATTAAATTGTTTATTCAAAACACCTAATTTTTTGGAGCCAACGGAAGCACAGGTTTAGGGTAAAAGTTAGCAAAGCCCTGTGTAAGTTGAGACTTAATATAGATGAATACTTCCCAAGCTAAATATTTTTGTTTTGACTTTTATTTCAGATTGCAAGCGAAACTCCTCTAGATGTTGTAAGTATTAGTCAATTCCCTCCCACCAATTAGTATTGGTCAATTCCCTCCTACCAATTATTGTTTATCTATTTGCTGTCATTAGAGCTGAAAGTGTTTTTACATATTAGGCACAAAGACGGTGACAGAAATCACGTGTACAGAGGGAAGGAAGATGTTTACTTGGTGGCAATTAAGTAGCATTTCCCCCAAACTCTTACAGCCTGTCTTCAAAGCTCTTAGTCTGTGGTCCTTAGTATACTTTCATAATAATCATGTTTTATAAGTTTGCTGAGTTGCCAAATAATAGTCTAAAGTGGATTTGAACTGGGAGGGTGGGAGAAAATAATTGCTGTAGTATGTCCTTCTGACATTTAAAATGCCTCTTCTTTTTCAGTTAATGGAAACCTCAGGAACAGACATGCTGAGTGATTCAGATAATAGAGCAACAATAAGCCCTTTACACTTGGCTGTGAGTACTGCCTTCATAGCCAACTTGATAGCTGCTGGTTTACTGAAAATATCTAATACCTATTTGTGTTGACTCAAGCTAGTACCATAAACTTTTGGTAATAGTTATCCATGTAATAGTTATCATGGAATTAAAACTTTGAGAACTTTCTTTAATTCAGAGAATTATTTAATGTGCTGGGTTTTTGTTTTTGTTTTTTCTGTTTCTTGCTTTAGAAAAAAAAAAAAAAGGACAGACAATGATCCTTAGGCTTCCCCCAGGGCCTTCTGGGGAGAGAAAGGGAGAAAATATGGAGAATATGCCTGTGATGGTGAATTTTAAAATGTGCTGCCCTAGTGGAATGCCTTATAAGTTGGCTAAGCAGATGGTATACACACACATTCTGTGGTATTTCTACAATTTTTTGCTTACTTTGTGATCTTGGGGTGCTAACTGGTTGTGTGTTCCCTAGTCCTTCCGTTGCTCACACTATAGGATTTGGCTGCATTGTCTGTTATGTCCTTTCCACTTTAAGATTCCTCTAAATTTTTTTTCAGTGTCAGTCACTAAATGGAGAAGGTTAGGGAAGAATGTGACAATTTTTTAAGTCAAATGAGAATTTATTACCTTAAATTTCAAGTAGATCCTAATCTAGCTTTCTGTACTGAAAGAATTTATTTTTGAGACAAAGCATGTTAGAGTTGTAGGGAAGGGGGTACTTTGAGAATCAGGAGACCTGGGTACTGTCACCAGGTGTTTGTGAGATCCCTGATTTTTAGTAAAATGCTTATAAGGATGTATCCTTAATTTAATGTGGAACACTACAAGTTCAGTTATTCATTTGATTGTTTCTTTTCATATGTACTATTATTTTTTATCTTAATATTCTCCTTGCGTGTATTTTAACACTGACATATATACATTAAATTTTCTGCTATTTCTCCCCACTGATACTTCCTATCATGTTCTAAATAACTAAGAAAGCATTCTTGAAGCTTTCTATTTCTTTGCCCTTTGAGTCCTTGGAAACACCATCACCTCTTCCAGACATGGATAGTAAGTAAGTCTGAAAAGGCAAAGCCAGCATGGAAGAAATAGCCATTTTACTATTGATGAAAAGAAATGAAGATGGAGCAGCATTAGCAGCAGCAGCAGCAGCATCATTCTCATTATAATAATTTCACTGTCATTTCTTGAGCACTTTCTAGGTGCCAGACTATTTCCCCCTTGCGGAGATTCAACTAGTAGCATATTAAAGACTCCCAAAAGCCCTGCAGTCTTTAGGACTTAGTTATCAGTTTAATGATGTTGTTTCATTAGAAATTTCTCGTTTGTATTCTCCCCACCCTTCAATTTGGCAAGTTTCTCTTTTTGTGCTTGCAAGTTAACAATGTGCTATACATTGATTAGTGGGTCGGTCTCTGTCTCTCTCTTTCTCTCTCTCTCCCCCCCCATTACTATTTTTTTGTCAGAGATTTTGTATGTGTATATGGTGGTAATGGTAGAAAAAAGAAAACATAAAACGTACCTTCTTAACCATTTCTAATTGTACAGTTCAGCAATGTTATATTTACATTACTATACAACCAATTTCCAGAACCTTTTTATCTTGTAAAGATTAAAACTAAAACTCTGTACCCATTAAACATCTCCCTATTTCTCCTTTCCCCAGTCCCTGGTAATACTAGCCTACCTTCTGTTCCTATGAATTTGACTAACCTAGATACCTCATTTAAGTGGAATCATAACAGTATTTTTGTGTGTTGTGTAACTGGCTTATTTCATCTAGCAGGTTTCATCCATGTTGTAGCATGTGGCTGAATTTCCTTATTTTTAAGCTGAATAATCTATTGTTATGTATATAGCACATTTTTCTTTATCCATTCATCTGACAGTAGATGCTGGGTTACTTCCATCTCTTGGCTATTATGAATAAGTGCTGCTATGCCATAGGTATACTAAATAGTGTTTTTAAACTAAAAATTGAAATAATTTAGTAATTAGGCTCAATGAAATATGATTATACCACCACTTTTGCATTTCATATCTATCTCTAGGAGGTTTTCAGAAGTTACTTTAATTTCTTACTCGAAACTCTCCCATTCGGGACAACTTCGTACAGTGAAAACATATTGATCTGAGGCTTAAGGAAACTGGCCTTGATTCCTGATTTTGTTCATACTGGACATTTGGGCTTCTTCTCATTCCCATACAAGGATATCATGGGGGGAAAAGCCCTGTGGCAAATCATCATGGCTCCCATTTATTATTCTCTTGTCTTTTCATTTTTATTTTTTATTTATTTTTGCTATTGTTTTTCAGACAGTGTCTCACTCTGTCATCCAGGCTGGAGTGTAGTGGCACAATCACGGCTCACTGCAGTCTTGAACTCCTGAGCTCAAGTGAGCCTCCCTCCCTCAGCCTTCTGAGTAGCTAGGACTATAGGTGCACACCACCATTCCCAACTAATTCTTTATTTTTTTGTAGAGACAAGGTCTCACTGTTGTCCAGGCTAGTCTCAAACTCCAAGTAATCCTCCTGTGTTGGCCTGCCAAAGTGCTGAGATTATAGGTGTGAGTGACCATGCCCAACCTCATTTATTATTTTTTTTTTATTTATTTAGAGATACAATCTCATTCTGTCACCCAGGCTGGGGTGCAGTGGTGCAATCCCAGCTCACTGCAGCCTGTACCTCCTAGACTCAAGTGATCCTTCCACCTCAGCCTCCTGCATAGCTGGGACCACAGGCACGTGCCACCAGGTCCAGCTTATTTATTTGTTTGTTTGTTTGTTTATTTATTTACTTTGGGCAGAGATGAGATCTCACTATGTTGCTCAGGCTGGTCCCAAACTCCTGTTCAAATGATCCTTCCACCTCAGCCTCCTCAAAGTGCTGGGATTATAGGTGTGAGCCACCGCAACTGGCTAAACTCTTCTTTTTATATTGTCTTCTATATATAATGTATGGTTCCTCAGAGTTCATTCTTTCAGTAGCATAATTTTCATTGACCTGGTATTGAGGAACAAAGTTAGATGTAATCCTAAAACAGTAGAGTTCCGTGACCTACAGTCACTTTAATCTTTGAGATAGTCAAGCTTAAGTAGTCAAGTTTCTACACAGATTCATTATAAAGAGATCAGTGAGGCCCAGAGCAAGTTTATCTCTTGTTGCTACTTTCTGACATTTTCTACAAGAAATGGCATTATAGTCCTTTGGAGTTTATTTCTTTCTTTATGTCCTGCTCAGCAT
This sequence comes from Nomascus leucogenys, assembly GCF_006542625.1. Lineage (NCBI taxonomy): Eukaryota > Metazoa > Chordata > Mammalia > Primates > Hylobatidae > Nomascus > Nomascus leucogenys. Next base: position 21,016,817 of record NC_044388.1, on the reverse strand, counting down.
TTAATCCAGTGTAAATAATACATGTTCTGTTGCCATGTTGGATTTTGAAAAGACTTTTCTGGAAAGCCCTTTTATTAGACCGTATAAAGAAGGCAACTTGGGGCTGGGCACAGTGGCTCACGCCTGTAATCCCAGCACTTTGGGAGGCCGAGGCGGGCGGATCACAAGGTCAAGAGATCGAGAGCATCCTGGCCAACGTGGTGAAACCCCGTCTCTACTAAAAATACAAAAATTAGCTGGGGCATGGTGATGTGCGCCTGTAATCCCAGCTACTCGGGAGACTGAGACAGGAGAATCGCTTGAACCCACGGAGGCGGTGGTTGCAGTGAGCTGAGATTGTGCCACTGCACTCCAGCCTGGTGACAGAGTGAGACTCCGTCTCAAAAAAAAAAAAAAAAAAAAAAAGACAACCTCAGTCTGACAAATCTTCAGTCTTACTTTTGTACAGCTAGGACAGTGCCTGGTATGTGGTGATATTCAAGCAGGGCTGTTACGTATTTCTTTGCTAAAAGAATTACTTCTTTTTTAGCTGTGGCACATTATGGGGTGGGTATAGTCAGTTTAATTTGAGAAATCAGAATATTCAAGCACTGACTCAAGTTGCTAGCTGTCTTTGTAGTTGATGTGGAGCACTGAACTGTGATTAAGAACACAGGCTTGGCTGGGCGAAGTGGCTCATGCCTGTAATCCTAGCACTTTGAGAAACCAAGGTAGGAGGATTATTTGAGGCCAGGAATTTTGAGACCAGCCTGGATAGCATAGCGAGACCCTCATCACTACAAAAATTAAAAGAAAAATTAGCTGGGCATGGTGACGTGTCCCTCTGGTCCCTGCTACTCAGGAGGCTGAGGTGGGAGGATCACTTAAGCCCAGAAGGTCAAGGCTGCAGTGAGCTATGATCACGCCACTGCACTCCAGCTGGGGCAACAGAGCAAGACCCTGTCTCAAAACAAAACAAAAAAAACACAGGCTTTTTAGAATCAGACTTGAAATCAAGACTTTAAATGAATCCCTGTCACACATCCATTGAATGTCTGCCGTGAACCAAGCATTGTATACTCATGAAAAGATCACCTGTCATTTGAAATTTTATTATTTTTAGAATGCCTATTCCCTAACACAGTAGGCTACTATGTTGATTATTAGAAAGATCTGTAGTTAACTTCCTGAATTTTCAATGTAGAAGTTTGGATTATCTCAAATAGGATAATAATATGAAGACAAGTTTGCTTATTTACATTTTTTGAAGTATTTAGGAAGTCAGTCTAAATATGTATGTTTTAAATTTATATTTTTATTTATTTCTAGGCCTATCATGGTCACCATCAAGCACTGGAAGTGTTGGTACAGTCTTTGTTAGATCTTGATGTCAGAAATAGTAGTGGAAGAACACCCCTAGATCTTGCAGCATTTAAGGGCCATGTTGAATGTGTGGATGTACTCATTAATCAGGGAGCCTCAATCTTAGTAAAAGATTACATTTTGAAGAGGACACCTATACATGCAGCAGGTAAGCCGGATATTATGCTTGATTTATTTATAACTTCCTATCCAATACTCTTTTTCAATTTCTGGTATATAATATTTCTGGTTAATTGTCTTTAAAATTTTGACTTTTTTTTTTTTTTTTTTTTCAAATCATATATGGATTATTTGACCCCACCAAATAACTTTATTCACACAAATGAATTTACAAAGCCTCCATCACTCATAAACATTAGGAATATCCACAGTGTTCAGGGAACTTAAATATAGTGTATTATACCAACCCAAGTAAACCAAGCACAAAAAATATTCATCTAAAGTTGTTTACATGTAGGTCCTAGACTACCAGCTTCTGTGTGAAAAGGGAAATAAAAGTAGATTTATTAACTAGTATTTGAAAATAACTTTGTGCCTGGCTTAAAACCTCCCTCATGCTCAAGCCTGTCCCACACAAGTGTTTAAGAAGTCATTAAAACTGTCCTGCTCTCATGAAAAGAAGCTGTTCTGCACAAAAGATTTAAGTGCCTCCAAGTAGCTCCCTTCCTCCTGTGGCCTCTCTTGAAAAACAACCTTGGCAGCCTTCTTGCTGATACCTTCTGCAATTTTAGGGGCCCCTCAGGGCAGTGGCAGTGGATTCATCTTTTGATGATGGCTGCAGATGGTAACATTGGCCAATTCTATGTCACACCTACTGGTTACCCTTTGAGGGCATTTCTCCAGACAGAAGCCCCACTACCGTCAAAGCTTAGGTAGGGCAGGATCAGAGAGGCGCCTGTGTTGTTTTGAAGGCTGTGCTACAGCCTGGACTTATCTCTGGACTTCTCCCTATAAAACCCAGTGGCCCAAAGAGCTGAAAAATGTCAGCTTGGCTCTTCAAAAGTTTCCAGACCCAAGGAGATTACCAGGAGCTACGACTGTCTAGGGAAATTTTTGACTTTAAGTGGTAAAATGATTGTATTCTCAGGGAATACCAACAACAAGACTATCATCACCTAAAACATTATCTGCCTTAGAAGTTGGGTTTATGTAATAATCTAACTTCTGAAACACTTTATCAACAAAACAATGCAGTATTTATTTCTTTCTGGTAGAAGTTATTTTTGATTGGTATAATCTTTCATTTAACAAGTGATACACATTTTGACTTATTTTACCAGTGTACTGCATTAAACATTTATGCAGACAGGCTTTACAGAGCACTTTATGCAAGAACTATCCCATATTGTGATATTATGATGTAGCAGATACGTTAAAATACAAAGGTCTATAACCAAGTCAATTAAAAGACTTGCTACCCACTGCGTATCACTGGCAAATGCAGATTCACAACTCTATTTTTATAGAGTGATCCTTAAGAACACATTTGAATATACGTCTTGGATTTTTTTTCTAGTCCTTTGGGAAGCTTACATTTTAGAAGACTCATTGATAACACCCACTGTTACTCCCAGAGCCACCCTTCAAAGCTATCAGATGTTCAAGCGGGGCTGAGAAAAATAATTTAATAATAGATTAGAACCTCTAATAAACATATATACACTACTATATGGTTTGAACAAGAGGTTAAAATGCATTACTTGCTGTTATCTTATTCTGAAAAAGAGTGAAGTTATATATCATTTTGCAAAGCCAAACTTGGTGGCGCATGCCTGTATTCCCACCTAACTTGGGAGGCTGAGGCAAGAGGGTCACTTGAGCTCAGTTTGATTGCACTCTAGGCAACATGATGAAACCCTGTTCCTAAAATATAAAATAAAAATAAATTTTGTACACTGGATGGGATCTGTGAAAAATAAGTACATTTTAAAAATATTAATCTATAGCTAGAAAAATTATAATTGCAGATAATATGCAGAACTAATTTAAAGCTTGCATGGAGTGGTTGCACTCTCAATAGGTAAATATTGAACTGAGACATTAGCCAGTCCCTTAGAAGTAGTTAACCAATGCCATTATAGTTCAGCATAAATCCTACCCACAAAAAGAACCACAGGTTACTCTTAGTGCATATCTATTCAATAAATGCAAGCCTTGTATCTATAGATGCCTTTCAAATTTGGAGATCTATAGAGAGCATCTTTAAGCTATGAAAAGAACACTGTGGGTTTTTTTTCCTGGAGGTTTACCAGTCCTTTCCCACAGTGATGCTGTGCTTGGTGTTTGGGTATTGAACTTAGATGACACAAACATTCATCAGTAGCTACTGTGCACTGAGTGTAAATGAACTGATTTGAAAAATGATAGGCCAAACAAGATCTTCTTGAACATCCCCAAGTGTTACGACACTGTTTTTTATTGCCAAGCTGTGAGAGCTGGTGGCAGAGTGCAGCATACAGATTGGACTAGGGTAGGAGAGGTGGTTTAAGCCACAAGTTTAACAACTATTAGTATTTAATATAACTGTCGGAACGTACTGTGGAATATTCAGCACCTAGCTTGCTTTTGCTAGTTTTGTCATCTTTTAATTAGAAGAAATAGTGATAGACGTTCTTTTCTGTATCATATGCAAGATACATTTTTTCTAATGTATTTCTTTAAACTTCAGACTTTGTATATGTGAACAGGACCTGAATTTTGCAGAGGATTTAACTTACTTCAAGAGCTCTTTTCTTTGGACTACTTCTACTTGTACCCTTGCCCATTTTATGCATTTGGACTTAATACATGCGTTCTTTAGATGGATCATTTTTCTTTTACTGTGTGTATGTATGTATATATATATATATATATGTCATTTGAAATTATTTCAGCCATAAATAGCAGTACACTACTGAAAATAGCTTAAGGGGTTTAGTGTCTCACATACAATGTCCAAAGGCAGGCTGGGCACGGTGGCTCACGCCTGTAATCCCAGCACTTTGGGAGGCCAAGGCGGGTGGATCATGAGGTCAGGAGTTCAAGACCAGCCAGGCCTAGATGGTGAAACCTCATCTCTCCTAAAAATACAAAAAAATTCGCTGGGTGTGGTGGCGGGCGCCTGTAATCCCAACTACTCGGGAGGCTGAGGCAGAGAATTGCTTGAACCCAGGAGGCGGAAATTGCAGTGAGCCAAGATCACACCACTGCACTCCAACCTGGGTGACAGAGCGAGATTCTGTCTCAAAAAAAAAGCAGTATCAGGCAGATGCAGTTGCAGGGTTGGTTGATTCTACAACGGTGTCAGAGCTCTGGATTAAATTCTGTTATTCTCTTACATTTGCATTCATGTTGCGGGATTATTGCTGCTGCTTTTAAGGATTGCATCTAAAATCAGGAAGGAATAGGGGCTTTTCATTATTAGAGATAAAAGTATTTCCCAGCAGCCTCTAGACTTATCAGCATCTCAGTAGTCAGACCTGGTTCCTGTGCTGCTCACCTTAAAACTGATCACTGTCAGAGGAGAATGGGGTTGTTGTGATTGATTTGGTCTAATCTTGGTATCATCCCTTTGCTGGAGGCAAGGCACTCTTCCTGACCACATTACCAGAGAGCTAAATAAAATGAGCATTCTTTTAGAGGCAGATGATGGGGAATGGGTGCTGGGTAGGCAGTCTGCCTGTCATGTTTTACTGTGAGGAATTCATATTTGTTCCAGCTTTAACAATCAAAGGCTGTAGAAACCTTCTTTGTACCTATAGTTTTCATTCTTGCATATTAAATTCAGCGAAACTATCCCAAAATTAAAATTCTAGAAGATGTGCTCTAAGATGGACATTTTCTATTTTATCATTATATGTAATTACCGAAATGTTTAAATTTCACTTTACAGCAACAAATGGTCATTCAGAATGCTTACGGCTATTAATAGGAAATGCAGAACCACAGAATGCAGTGGATATTCAAGATGGAAATGGACAGTAAGTTTCGATAAATAATTGTTGCTTCACAGAAGGGTGTATTTCGAAAACCAGAGTACAGTCTTAAGTGACAGCACTGAACCTATTCCTGTTGTTGCTCAGGACGCCTCTGATGCTATCTGTTCTCAACGGGCACACAGACTGTGTTTACTCATTGCTGAACAAAGGAGCAAATGTAGATGCCAAAGATAAGTGGGGAAGGACAGCGTTGCATAGAGGGGTAAGCAGAAATATGCTCTTTCCTTTCAAAAAGCTTTTATGACCTCATATTACCTAGAACTGAACTAGGTTATGTTTATTTTTTCTTCATTAAATGTTCGTCAAATAGTCTTTACCATTTCTTTCAGTATCTTAGTTTTTAAATGCTAATTTTGAACAATTACAAAGTACAACTTAACCTAGAGAACAATGTTAGAACAAAATTTTAAAACTCTTAAAACTTTGAGTAGAATTAATGTCAATTTGACTTTTTCCATTATCTCACTTATTTTCTTATACACTTTATCTTTTTTCACCTTTGAAATATCATTATTTTCATTGAATACCAAGTTTCTCTCTTTGTGTTTTCATACTATTTGCATTTTAGCAGAGTTGTTGCTTTAACTGAATTTTTAAACCACTTCCAATAAAAATACAGAATTACTCATAAAATGATAAATGGCTTTAATTGATGGAAGGATATGGAGAGTATGGTCTTTAAAGTTTTTAATTAGCTGAAATTGGCATGTAATGTTTAGCATAATATGTTTGACTACCTGTAAATTATTTTCTTTCAGGCAGTTACAGGCCATGAAGAATGTGTAGATGCATTACTTCAACATGGTGCTAAGTGCTTACTTCGGGATAGCAGGGGCCGGACGCCTATACACCTGTCTGCTGCCTGTGGACACATTGGTGTTCTCGGAGCCCTTTTGCAGTCAGCAGCATCTATGGATGCAAATCCAGCCACAGCAGACAATCATGGATATACGGCACTTCACTGGGCTTGCTACAATGGTTAAGTATACAAACACAAATGCATATCATTCTGTAGTGAACAGAGATAAAAGAATGACATATTTATAAGGCAAATTTTAAGTTTAAAATTAGCAAAAACCTTGGGAATAATCTACTATATAGGCTCACGTACTAATAATACTTACTACGTAGGCGCACTCCTGTCCTTTGTCATACTAAAGCCAAGACACTAGTTGTCAAAGGTGTTCTGAGATAAGCCATGAAGTATTTTTGAGGTTTTTCTTTTCTTTTCTTTTTTTTTAGTTTTGGTAGGGTCTTGCTATGTTGCCCAGGCTGGTCTTGAACTCCTGGCCTCAAGTGATCCTCCCACCTCAGCCTCCCAAAGTGTTGGGATTACAGGCATGAGCCACCATGTAGCCTGAAGTTTTTCTTAGATCCTTATTTCAACAAATATTTTGCATTTTTAGGAGGTTTTTACAATGTTTCCATTGCTTTTATATAGTGTGCTTGTATTTTGAGTTTGTTCTTTTACTTTTTTTTTTTTTTTTAAGAGTCCCACTATGTTGCCCAGGCTGGTCTTGAACAACTGGGCTTAAGCAGTCCTCCCACATCAGACTCCCCAAGTGCTAGGATTACAGGCATGAGCCATTGCACCCAGCCATGTTCTTTTACTTTCTAAATACAATCATATTAGGGGAAAAATGACCAAAAGTAGGAGAAACAGTGAGATGTATCACATTCTGAACTGAAATCTATGTATGTTTTCTGAGCACATTGCAAGACAACATTCTTATATTACCAATAATATCCATGCTCAGTGTTTTAAAGGAATAAATCCCTAGCAGGTCTTAGAATTAGAAACTTTGATGGGTTAACTCTGCTACATGGTTAAAAGAGATTTTCTTTGGCCTCCTACAGGCTCACAGTCACAGTCGTCGCTTTTATAGGTAGACTCAGAAAAGGTCACGTAGGGAAGCATAAAGCTACTTTGAAGGTATAGATGTTAAAAATGCAGTTTGGCTTATGAAATGCCACCAATTAAAATAATTTATGTAATGAAACATGTTGAGATATTTTTAGATTTGATCATCTTAGAAAACTCAAGTACATTATATATAGTGCAAGCATCAGTGTTGTCAAAGTTCAAGCTTGAGGCTTTAGCAGAGAAATTAGAGGTTTTTAAAATTTGTTTTCAATTTCAGTGTAGCTTCAAGATTAATGTTAATTATGACAGCAGATCTACAAAGCTGTAGTTCACAATTCTAATAACCTTCCCTCAAAATGCAGAGAAAATATAAATTGTCTCTTTACATAAATATCCATTTGCTAAAAATAAATAAGTATAATATCTGTTGTAAAATCATACTGCCTTACCAGGAAGTTGAGATTTGCTATCTTTCTGTAATATGCTGTTTCATAGTTCTTTCACTGGGAGCTGTTCTGACAAAGTTATCAAGTTAAAGCAAAAGAGGAAAAAGCTGAATCTTGTAAAATTATAACTTCATTAAATGTTTCCACAAGAATTTCTGAGATACAATATTTTGATTTTCATATTAGTCCTTATGCCAAAGTTGGGAGTTGCATTCTTTTGCCGTGAGAACATTTTGGGTTCTTGAGGTTTGTCCTATGATGCTGTTGGTTATCCTTCAGCTGAGTACTGATAGTACCATAAAAACTTGAATAGTTAAATCTGTTGCTCATTGAACAAGCTTAGTTTAGTCTCTTTGTTTTTTACTACCTTAAATCTTTAACCAAAACAGTTTTGAAAACTATAAAACCTTTGGGGTTTAACTTCTCTTTTTCCCATTTCTACTTGCTAAGGCAAGTAGAAATGAGTGTAGTGAAGTGGCCAGAGACTAGTACTCATACTAGTACAAAGAAGATACTGTATTTTGCCATTGATATTTTTTATTTGTTTCTGTAATGTGACTTGACATTTTACAAGTATAAGGAAAACCCAAAATATCTAATAATAGTGGGAAAATGAGTTGTGTTTCTGTAAAAAAGTCAGTGAGATAAAACTGTTTAGAAGCAAAGACTTACTGCTTGGTTTTTAAAAAAATATATCCCTGAAGATTAACCATTGGAAAAATCACACAGTGAGATATTTTTCCTCAGAAAGAGCATTTAGTTGTAAATGTACTGCTGTAACTGTCCTTTGGAGAGTTGCTTTCTATTACAATGTTTCTTATCAGATCTATATGTAGAACAGTTTCCCTAAAGTGAGTTCCTACTCTATCACTGCTAAATTTAGACTCTAAGCACGTTTTGTGCAAGAGACAGAATTTTGCAAGAACTGCATGCCTGGTTGCCATTTAAAGATCATAACAAATGTGTCTGATTTTCAGCCTGTAGCAAAATTGTGGTGCTGCTGAATTTGAGCTGGAAGGAATTAACTGAGTGTTGGCTATATGCAATAAGCAACTATATAGACAGCCTAAAATTAATACCATATTTATAGCCAAAAGCCCATTTTATAATTTGGCATTCTGAAAGTAGAATATGTAAAATGGTTTTTACTTTAACTAGTAATTATTGTACAGCTGGAAAGAAAAGTGGAAGCACGCCAACAAAACAGAAAACAACCTCTTAAAATGAAATGATGGCCAAGTTTTAGAAAAAAACTGGCTGTAGATACTAAAAGTTCACAATTTCAGTTCATGTAGTCATTCAGTCATAGAACTTAAGAATATTTATTTATTCCCTTAAAAAATGTGTTCATTTTTATGAAGCTCTAAACATCCTCAGAATAGCCTCTGAAACTCAGGAGGACCCAGTTTACCATCCTATCTAGCTTTCATAAATAATGATAGAAAGTTATGAGATTGTCTGCTTGATATCACCCAGTAATGATTTCTGGAGGTAACCAGGGGGCCCCACTATTCCCTTTTCTCAGTCTGTACTCAGATAGTGAGTGGTTCTCAAACCCTTTGGTCTCAGGAACTATGGATTGATACTGACTGTATTAGAAATTGGAACTGAGAAATTTTAAAATACTTACTGATTTATTTAAAAATAATGTCTATTACATGTTAACATAAATAATCCTTTTTTATGAAAACTATTTTCCAAAAGTATTTTCTTTTTAGTGAGAAGAGTAGTACATCTCTTTATAGCTAATTTAAGAGAATAGTTGGGTTCTCATCTGTGTTTTTATTCATATATTTTTTGCGTCACCCCAGGGTTCCCTAGGCCACACCTTAAGAACCCATATATCTGGAGAATGGGAGGCTCTTAAGTCAACAATGGACAACTTTCCATTGCTGTATCTTAGTAATGAGTTAACATTCAGAATGATGGAATTAAAGGAGTTTCTCAACCTCAGCACTATGACGTTTTGGGCCAGATGATTGTTGCAAGGGACTCTCCAGTGCATTGCAAGATGTTTAGCAGCATCATTGGTTTCTACCCACTAGATGCCAGTTGCACTGCCCCACCTTCAGTTGTGATAAACAAAAATGTCTGTAGGCATTGCCACACACAATATCTGCTGATGGGCAAAATCCTCTTGAAAACTACTAGATTAGAGAAAAGAACTGACAAAAGATGGAACACAATTACAGGTTTTTCTAAAAATTACTTTTCCACAATTATAGGATAAAGTTTAAGTTGATTAAGTTTCAGTAATTTAAAAAGAAAATATAACATCACTTTGGTAGGCAAATATTAAACCATGAAAATATATAAAGAGGCCATGTAAGAATCTAATTTATTCCTAAAGTAGATCCCAAATGACTAATGAAATAAAATAAGCAACATTTTATTTGTAGTAATTAGGGTATTAAATTAAAACCCTAGCTCTGGAATTAGGGTAAGAAAATTTGAAATTTGGATTTTTCTGTTTTTGAAGTTACTATTCAAAAGGATGGACCAGATATTGATCAATAGTCAGTACAGTCAGCCCTCCATATCCATGGGTCCCCGATCGGTGAATTCAACTGAATGTCGATCAGAAATATAGGCTGAACATGTACAGACTTTTTTTTGTCATTATTCCCTAAACAATACAACTATTTATATAGCATTTACATTGAATTAAGTTGTAAGTAATCTAGAGATGACTCAAAGTATATGAGAAGATGTGTATAGATTATACACAAACCATTTTGTACAAGGGAACTGTATAAGGGACTATGGAGTTTTGCTGTCCTATTGAGTCCTGGACCCAATCCCCCAAGAATACCAAGGCTGGATACTTGTCCTTTACCATAGCAATATCACTTTGGTAGGAAATTGTCCTACAAAAATACTTCCTAAAATAAAAACAAAATGTTGGCCGTGGTGGCTTACGCCTGTAATCCCAGCATTTTAGGAGGCTGAGGCAGGCAGATCACTTGAGCTCTGGGATTCAAGACCAGTCTGAGCGGCCGGGCGCGGTGGCTCACGCTTGTAATCCCAGCACTTTGGGAGGCCGAGGCGGGCGGATCACGAGGTCAGGAGATCGAGACCACGGTGAAACCCCGTCTCTACTAAAAATACAAAATTAGCCGGGCGTGGTGGCGGGCGCCTGTAGTCCCAGCTACTCGGAGAGGCTGAGGCAGGAGAATGGCGTGAACCTGGGAGGCGGAGCTTGCAGTGAGCCGAGATTGCGTCACTGCACTCCAGCCTGGGTGACAGAGCGAGACTCCGTCTCAAAAAAAAAAAAAAAAAAAAAAAGACCAGTCTGAGCAACATGGCAAAACTTCATCTCTACAAAATATCAAAAAATTAGCCATGTGTGGTCGCCTTGCACCTGTTGTCTTAGCAACTCAGGAGGCTGAGGTGGGAGGATCACTTGAGCCCAGGAGGTTGAGGCTGCAGTGAGTCATAATCATGCCACTGCACTTCAACTTGGGCAACAGAGTAAGACCCTGTCTCAAAAAATTGTTTTAATAAAATAAAAAAATACCAGAATGTTTCATTACAGCATTGTTGATAATATCATGAAGAATTTTTTAAACTACCAATCACTTTAAAATCCATAATTAGATTAAATAATTTATGATATACTTTGATACTGTGAAGCTCTTCAGAACATTAAAGAATAAGATTGTAGCCAGGCACGGTGGCTCACACCTGTAATCCCAGCACTTTGGGAGATCAAGGCGGGTAGATCACCTGAGATCAGGAGTTCGAGATCAGCCTGACCAACATGGTGAAACCCTGTCTCTACTAAAAATACGAAAAAAGTTAGCTAGGCGTGGTGGTGGGCGCCTGTAGTCCCAGCTACTTGGGAGGCTGAGACAGGAGAATCACTTGAACCCGGGAGGCAGAGGTTGCAGTGAGCCAAGATCGCGCCACTGCACTCCAGGCTGGGCGACAGAGTGAGACTCCATCTAAAATAATAATAATATTTCATATATGCTATTATGGAAGGATATGTGTAGTTAATATTAAGTAAAAGGCAAGGTGCAGAATTAAACATCCCATTGCCATTTAAAAAAATATATAGCACAGTCATCTCTCGTTTGCTGTTGAGGATTGGTTTCCAGGACCCCTTGTGAATACCAAAACCAACAGGTGCTCAAGTCCCTTATAGAAAATGGGATAGTATTTGCATATAACCTATGCACATTCTCTGCTATACTTTAAATCATCTCTGGATTACTTATAACAGCCAATGTAATGTAAATGGTATGTAAATAATTGGTACGCTGTATTTAGGGTATATGACAAGAAAACAAGTCTGCTCTGTTTTTTTTGTCCCCCAAATATTTTTAATTTGGGGTTAGTTGAATTGATGGATGCAGCACCCACGGATACAGAGAGCCAACTGTACATATTTGTGTGCGTGCAGTTGTATATGCCTAGAAATTTTCTGGAACTACTGGTGGCTTAACAGCTACCAGCGGTTATATTCCAGAGAGGGGATCTGGGAGATGGGATGAGGGAGAGACTTTTACATTTTTCCTTTAAACACTTATATGTATCTGTGATTTTTGCCAGTATCGCCTTTGAATTTTAATACCTGGTTCTTTACACCTATTTAGGTCACGAGACATGTGTAGAACTGCTTTTAGAACAGGAAGTTTTCCAGAAAACGGAAGGAAATGCTTTTAGTCCATTGCATTGTGCCGTGTAAGTAAAGCCAGAATGAATCAGATTTGGTTTGCGTGTTTTAAGAAATACACCAGTGCTGTGAGAATGATCACCTTGTTACCTTACACAGGATAAATGACAACGAAGGTGCTGCTGAGATGTTAATTGATACATTAGGTGCCAGCATTGTGAACGCCACAGATTCAAAAGGAAGGTAGGAATTCAACTATGTATTAAACAGTTTTAGCCAGGCACAGTGGCTCATGCCTATAATCCTAACAATCTGGGAGGCTGAGGTGGGAGGATAACTTGAAGCCAGGAGTTTAAGACCAGCCTGGTCAACATAGCAAGACCTGCATCTCTACCAAAAGAAAAAAAAAAAATGCATGATGATGCATGCCTGTGATCCCAGCTATTCAGGTGGCTGAGGCAGGAGGATCACTTGAGTCCAGGAGTTTGAGGCAGCAGTGAGCTATGATTGCACCACTGCATTCCAGCCTGGGTGGCAGAGTGAGATCCCGTCTCTGCCCTACCCCCCAAAAAAGTTTTATTTTCAATAAGAAATAAATTTTAACTACCGGCTGGTGTGAGAGAATTTACAGAAAACCCATTATTAAAAGTTGATTTTTATATTTGCAAGTATAAATTGTTACAAGATCTCAATTATTTTTACATTATAAAAAGTTTTTCTATTTATAGATTTTAGGAAGTTTTCCTCCTTTAAACTATTTTAAAATGTAAATATTTTCCCCTTTCTTTAGAATTTGTTTGTTTCCCAAAGATTATTGTTAACAAAGTTAACAGTTTTCTAAATAGGAATAAAGGCTGGAAAAAAGTCCAGCAGTTGTAATAAGTGGTGGTATTCAGATCAGGATTTATTTCTTTCAAAATTTCCTTTAATGATGTAATGTTATTTTAGCAATTTTGTAATTAATCTTTACTTCATACTAGTTCCAGTTTAATTAAGGCCTTCTATATTATTGAAAGTAGAAATTTCTATGAGAGAAATTAGTAAGCTCCATTGAGCCTATTTGTTTGTGTACAGGCAGTACTTTTATAGCCTAATATGTAAACCCTTAAAAACGGCGTGTCACAAATTAAAGAATATTTTTCCAGCATATATAACATTCAAATTTAGTCATATATTTCAATTTTTCTTTATCACAGAACTCCTCTCCATGCAGCCGCCTTCACAGACCATGTGGAGTGTTTACAGCTGCTGCTCAGCCATAATGCTCAAGTCAATTCTGTGGACTCTACAGGGAAAACACCTCTTATGATGGCTGCAGAAAATGGACAAACAAATACAGTTGGTAAAGAAACTTCTTTAAAATTGTATTTTCCGAAGTATGTGTATCACTTATGTATAACTTAGATCCCAAGACTTCTGACTTCAACTAGTTATCTTACTACTCCTAAGACTTAAAACCTTTTACCTGTTTGCAATCCACATTTTCATTTAGGGATACAATGTTTTAGTTTGCCCTTACTGATTGAGGATTCTACTGTACCATGGCCTTATAACATAGTGGTTAAGAACACTGGCTCTGGAGTTGGATTGCCTGAATGTGAGTCCTAGATCTTTCAGCTAAATGACCTTATGCCTCAGTTTTCTCATTTACAAAATGAGGAAAATAACAGTGTCTACTTGGTGGGTTGTTGTGAGGGTTAAATAAATTACTATAAATCCAGAGCATATAAAACAGTATTTAAAATGTAGTGCACAGTCACAAAATAAATGTTAATTGCCATTGTTAGAGTGTGTGACTTATACAACAATATAATTGTCTCATACAATTATATGAAGACATATACGTTATATATTACAATATTTTTCTTGTACTTAAGTTTTTGTGAGAGGGACTTTTTTGCTTTGTATCTTCGTTTCTCTACAGTGAGTTATTGGTAATCTAAGAAACATGTTCATAAACATAAGAATTGATGCACTTTTTCCTCCCAGAGATGCTGGTTAGCAGTGCTAGTGCAGAACTGACTTTACAAGATAACAGTAAAAATACTGCCCTCCATTTGGCTTGTAGCAAGGTATGTATACATTTTAAGAATATGTTTCCATTGTTAATATTAACAGTGACATTAAACGTTTTTTGACTTCACTAAAATGAACAACTCAGGACCAAACCTATCTAATGATCACTGGTATTAGATTTCTTGAACAAAATTATTGACTTATAAGGCACCATGGCGTATCAAAGTCTCCAGTACGCCAAATAAGTTCTGGAACACAAGTCTAAGCATAATTATCCTCTTTCCTTAATCTTAATTTTGTCCTCTTCTCCTACCCTCACTCCCAAGATGTGTTTGGGCAAATATTAAGATAGTAGCCAGGAAAATTCATGGTATATGTATGGTGTTGTACATATTATATGGACTAGGGTTGCAGATTGTTGGGTGTATAAATGTATCCTTAATGGTGCCCAAGTTTTTATAACTTATCTGCCACAATTATAGGGTCATGAAACTAGTGCCTTGTTAATACTGGAAAAGATAACAGATAGAAACCTCATCAATGCAACCAACGCAGCCTTGCAAACGTGAGTACTGTCAGTATCTAGTATAAACTTTGTGACCTATAATTATAAAAATGATAAATGGATTTTATTAAACATGTGACTATTGGAATAGGTTTCATTAGTCATAGAAGCAATTTTAATAGTTTTACAACTGTCAAAACTCATTTCTAAAATGATCTCAACTAAAAGCCATATTATTTAAAATGCTTTTGAAACAATAATATATTTTTTTCCTTAATCCACCTACCTAATTTTCTGAAGGAAAGTAGTACTATTTTGGGTATTCTATGGAAATCAACTAATAATGTTACTTGAAACTAACAATAAATGAGGTAAGAAGCTTTATATGTGTCTATAAGCCAATAAGGTTTCTGAAAGAATCAAAATTTTTAATAATGTGAGCAGCCAGCCTCCAGATAGACTGACAGAGATCTTACATCAGTGTCTCATTGTCCTTTGCTATTCCATTTTGAGGTTTAGTAAAGATAAAAATCTTAGAATATTGTTGTCCATTCTGGGATTAGTCAGATCCCTTGAAGGTCCAAAAATTAGTCATGATGCTTGTAAGCTGTTTTCAAAGCCTATTAGAATTTATGCTACTGCAGTTTAGTTTTTAATATATAGTCTATGTCTTTACCAGCCTCATTCCTTAACAACGGAGGAATGCAATTTCAATGGTAAAATTTTTTTAAACATTGAGAAGAAAAGTAACAAGGATTGGGTGAAGGTAGGGACCTGTCGATGGGACCTATGGCTGAGCTTGATGTCGAGCTACACGTTGACAAGGTGTGACAGTGCACTGCACAGAGGTTCTGCTCTCTCTGCCCCCATCTTTTTTATTAGGATTAGGTGCCTCAAGTTTGTACCTCTTGGTCTTCACAAGTTGACAAAAATGCTCTTTGACAGCCAGGTGTGTATGTGTATGTGCATGCACATGCACATATGTGTACATGTATCATGTTTTTTCCCCTAGACCTCTGCATGTTGCTGCCCGAAATGGGCTAACAATGGTGGTTCAGGAACTTTTGGGAAAAGGAGCAAGTGTGCTTGCAGTAGATGAAAATGGTAAGTTGGTTCTATATTCTCTTCCCTTAACCTAGCGCTTTTATCTTTTGATCCATATTTGAAGAGAAATAAACTTGGATATTTTTTATTGGTCAAAGAGGAGAGCTAAAGTTAATATTGAAGAGTAGTTTGTGGCGAAGGAATGAGGGCAAAAGAAATAGGAAAAGTTATCTAACAGATGTACTTCTGAATTCCTATATCATCTGTTATAGCAAAGTTAGTATTTACTGTTTATACTTGCCACTTTCTCGTTTTAGTAGCCGAAGATTTTGTTCTTTCAGCAAATATTTATCAAGATCCTACTTAAGTGCTAATATTCTTATTTAAAGCCAGTGCTTCTACTCATGCACTAGATCCTGTCCCCTTTTGCCTACTTCATAATGTCACTTTGACGGTTCTCTTTTGTGTCCTGGAGTAACATTTTTCGCTCTCTTCCTGTATTATTCCTCTCAGTATATAAACATTAGTTCCCTCATCCTTAAAAAATAATTTATAAATCTCACTACTCCTGCCAGCTACTGCCGTATTTCTCTGTCCCCTTTTGCAGCAAAACTACTCTCTTGCTGTCCCCAGTTATTCCTCTCATTCTTCCATTCTTTTGTTGTTGTTGTCGTTGTTTGTTTGTTTTTGAGATGGAGTCTAGCTCTGTTGCCCAGGCTGGAGTGCAGTGGCATGATCTCGGCTTACTGCAACCTCCACCTCCTGGGTTCAAGTGATTCTCATGCCTCAGCCTCCCCAGGTAGCTGGGATTACAGGCACCTGCCACTACGCCTGGCTAAATTTTGTATTTTTAGTAGAGACGGAGTTTCACCATGTTGGCCAGGCTGGTCTCAGACTCCTGACCTCAGGTGATCCGCCTGCCTTGGCCTCCCAAATTGCTGGGATTACAGGTGTGAGCCACAGCATCCGGCGTCATTCTTCCATTCTCTCTTAATTTCCGTATAGTCAGGCCTTCTCCCCCCTCACTCCTACACATAGCAAAACTGTTCCCATCAAAACCACCAGTGACTTCTACTATGTTAACTAAGCTCTCATTTTACTTGATAGATCAGCGTTTGGCACAACTAATTACTTGTTTCCTTTGATAAATTTTTTTTACTCTGCTTTTTGAACCCCACACTTTCTTGGTTTTCCTTCCACATTACTAGTTATTCCTTCTTAATTTCTTTTACAAACTTTTTCCCTCTTCTCCTTCTAGGACTCAATCCTTCGTTCTTTTTGCTTTCTCTGTCTACATTGACTCCCTAGTGCTCTCATCAGTTCCTTTGGTTTTAAATACTACCTATATGCTGAGGATTCCCAGATTTAAATTTCCAGCACAGACTTCTCACAGTCTCTATGTATCCATGTGCCTAATTGACACATCCATGTGGATGTCTGATAAACAGCTTAAACCTAGAATGTCCAGAACTGAACTGTTGATCCTTTCCCACTCCCCTTGCCAGAACTACTCTCCCCACAGCATCATGATCTCCATTGAAGACAGTTCTCATTCTTACAGTTGCTCAGGGCAAAACCCCTAGAGTCATCCTTGATTCCTCTCACTCATCCTCATTGTATAGTCCATCAGTATATACTATTAACTCCACCTCTAAAGTAGATCTAAAATATGCCGACTTTTTTCTTTACTGCTACCAGCCTGACCTGGATCCTTTTAAAGTATAAGAGAACATGTTACTCTTGAATTTCAGTTCTTTTTTTTTTTTTTTTTTTTTTTAAGAGGCAGGGTCTCACTCTGTTGCCCAGACTAGAGTACAGTGGTGAAATCATAGCTGATTGTAACGTTGAACTCCTGGGCTCAAGAGAACCTCTCACCTCAGCCTCCCAAGTAGCTAGCACTACAAGTATGCATCACCAGGCCCAGCTAATTTATTTTTTGTGGTGACGGACTCTCACTATATTGTCCAGGCCAGTCTTGAACTCCTGGCCTCAAGCAATCCCCCCACCTTGGCCTCCCAGAGTGCTCCACCTGGCCCCACTCATAGTTCTTAAAATGACCTTACTAGGCCCTATATGATGTGTCCTCCACCTCGTTACCTTTCTGATATTATTTCCTACTCTTCTCCTTTCTCTACTTCATTCTGCCATGCCAGCTCCTCCATAGCAGGGTTATACATGCATTGTGATCTTCATTCTGGCTGTTTACTCTGCCTGAACACTCTGTCCCCAAACATCCAATGATTAAATCCGTCACCTGTTTCAAATCTTAGCTCCAGTTCATCTTTTCAATGAAGCATATTCTAACTACTCTTTACTACAACTTGCTAGATACCCCTACCATAGCATTCTCAGTCCTTGTTAACCTGCTCCACTCTTTCCTCTTTTTTTACATAAAGCTTTTAACATATTGTATATAATGTACTTTTTTGTTATGTTGATTGTGTGTCTTCCCCACTAAAGTGAATGTAAGCTCCACAAGAACAGTGAAATCTTTGTCAGTTGCATTCACTGATATATTCTTAGTGTTCTGAATAGTGCCTGAGCAAGTGGAGGCTCAGTGAATATTTGCTGCATGAGTGATTATGCCAAGCACTGTACTAACTTCTGAGGATACAGTGTAAAATAAGACATAGTCTACTCCCTTGAATGGAGATAAGAGTGTAAACAGGCTGTTAATGATGCACTTAAAATAGTTTAATTAGAATAAGCATAGAATGCTAGGAGAGTACCTAAGAGGGTCTTCAAATCCTTTCTTGCAGGATCAGAGAAGGCATCCCAAAAAATGTGACTGCTAAGCCAAAATCCAAAGGATAAGGAGAAAGTGGGGGAGGAACTTTCTAAGCAGAGAGAGTGGCATGTTAAGAGATACAACTGGCCGGGCACGGTGGCCCATGCCTATGGTCCCAGCACTTTGGGAGGCCAAGGCGAGTGGATTACCTGAGGTCAGGAGTTCAAGACCAGCCCCGCCAACATGACAAAACCCCATCTCTACTAAAAATAAAAAAATTAGCCAGGTGTGGTGGCATGTGCCTGTAATCCTAGCTACTTGGGAGGCTGAGGCAGGAGAATCGCTTGAACCCAGGAGGCAGAGGTTGCGGTGAGCCGAGATCATGCCACTGCACTCTAGCCTGGGTGACAGAGCCAGACTTCGTCTCAAAAAATAACCCCCATGCAGAGGAGAGGAGCCTGTTTTTAGTCATATTCTGACTAGAAAACACACCTGAAACAAGCTTTTTTCCCCACCCCCGCTCTCATCCAAGGTATCCTGGCCTATGTAATGGGTTGTTCTGCCTGCCAGCAGCAGGAACAACAGCAGTAGGCACCTTTAGAAGAACCCTTGAAAGAAGTGTGGGCAGTGAAGCACTCCCTAGCTACTTTGGACAAATAAAATTTAATTAAAAATACGGACAGCCTTCAGCCACTGCTGCCAAACTTGCAAGGACATCAGTTGTTCTCTTTGACCCTTGACAAAATGGGAACTTTACAAAGGGGGAAAAAATTGCTTTCTGTGGCTGGGCACAGTGGCTTACTCCTGTAATCCCAGCAATTTGGGAGACAGAGGCAGGAAGATCACTTAAAGCCAGCAGTTTGAGACCAGCCTGGGCAACAAAGCAAGACCCTGTATCTACAAAAAAATTTAAAAATTAGCCAGGCATGGCATGTGCCTATAGTCCCAGCTAGTCAGGGGGCTGAGGTGGGAGGATCACTTGAGCCCAGAGGCTGAGGGTGCAGTGAGCATGATCGTTACACTGCACTCCAGCCTGGGTGACAGAACAAGACCCTGTCTCAAAAAAAAAAAAATCCTTTTTTTATCAAGGCCAATATAGCATAGATGAAAATATGTGGGAGAACTGGAAGCAACCAGATGCCCAATAGTTGAAATGTATAACTAAACCATAGTATAATCACACAATGAAATACTGTATAACAATGAAAATGAACCAACTACAGTTACATGCAACATTGATAAATCTCACAAAATGCTACACAAAAAAGCCAGATATGAAATAATACATACTATATGATTCCATTTATATTAACTTTTTTAAAAACTCTAAACTGTAGGCTGGGTAAGGTGGTTCACATCTGTAATCCCAGCATTTGGGAGGCCAAGGCAGGCAGATCACTTGAGGCCAGGAGTTTGAGACCAGCCTGGCCAACATAGCAAAACCCCATCTCTACTAAAAATACAAAAAATTAGCTGGGCGTGGTGGCACACACCTGTAATCCCAGCTACTCAGGAGGCTGAGGCAGGTGAATCACTTGAACCCAGGAGGCAAAGGTTGCAGTGAGCCAAGTTTGCACCACTGCACTTCAGCTTGGGTGACCGAGCAAGACTCTGTCTCAAAAAAAAAAAAAAAAAAAAAAACTGTAGTGTTTATGACTCCAAGTCAAAAGCAAGGAAATTACTACCCCATAAGTCAGTGTAGTAGTTACCATTGTGGAAGAAGAAAGGTATAACGATAGGGTACAGGATATGTGGAGGCTTCTGGTATGCTGGTACTGTTCTCTTTCTTAATCTGTATGGTGGTTATACAAATGTATGTTATGTGATAAAACTATTAAAGTTCCATATGGTAGAATTGAAGCTTGGCATCACACTATTCTCACTTCTCTCCCGCTCCATCCTCAAGACCGAGTCTTGTACCAACTGAGGTACCAAATGTTTCCTCCTTGGTTTGCTGTGTTGACACTTTGTGGTAACTTATGACTAAGGTCAGTTGTCTTCCGCTAAAAAAAAGAGAATATTTACAAAGGAAATATTTGTTTTGATTTAGTAGTTTTTAAAGTTCATCTGTTTAGTTTGTCTACTGTTTTTCTTCAAGAGACTATGACCCCAAGATAAAAGTTAAATTGACAATTAAGTGTCATTCATTCAACACATACCTTTTGAGCACCTGCCCTGTGGCTGATTCATGGAGCTGTACGCATTTAGATTTCTTAGCATCAAAAAGCTTCCTTACATAACTACAAATTAAATTTTTTTATTTTTTCTTATCTTGACACTGATATAACTGCAAATTAACAGTAAATCTCTGCTTACCATCCTGAAAGAAGATTCACTGATGTATGGTGTTTTTCTTATTCTAGCCCAGGTTTTTCTGTGAATTCAGATGGATACGGATAAGTTGTGAGACCTTGGGGAAATCATTCTTCTCTGGGCCCGCTTCCTCTTCTGTTGTCTAGTCTAAGGTCTCCTTCCACCCTAGGTTTCTATGGCTATTCTTTTTCTACTTATTAGAAACTTGTGAATCATCCTGGTTACAGCAATTTATTACAAGCTAAGTAATGTAAAATATGTCTAAAGTTGAAGTACTTTAGGCTTATTTCCTTGTCTTTGGTGAAATACGTCTCAGGATGCTTAATTTTTAAATTTTATCTTTAATTCTAGGCTATACCCCAGCTTTGGCCTGTGCTCCCAATAAGGATGTGGCTGATTGCCTGGCTCTCATTTTGGCCACCATGATGCCTGTCTCATCAAGTAGTCCTTTATCATCCTTGACATTCAATGCCATTAACCGTTATACCAACACCTCAAAAACAGTCAGCTTTGAAGCTTTGCCCATCATGAGGAATGAACCTAGCTCCTACTGCAGTTTCAATAACATTGGAGGGGAACAGGAGTACTTATACACTGACGTGGATGAGCTCAACGACTCCGATTCTGAGACCTACTGAGAGGCTGAGGAGGAGGGAGTTCTCACAGTAAAGCTTCAAACTGTGCTTTTTCAGGAAAAAGGCACTTTGATATTCACGTAGAAATTCAACCTAAGAGGAAAGATCGCACAGTGAGCCAATGTTAAGAGATCTGATGACATTAGGAGGAAGAGTTTTAAAGGCAAGTTTTACAAAAGGAACTTCTAGAATCTTGAAATAGACTTGACTGAGGAGAACACATTGATGTCAGAATTCTTTGTGGAATTGTTTAATTTGGTTTTGCAGTGCCAGGAATAATTGGGGACACTGTGCACTCTAACCTGCTTACACAAGCAACACTATTGTAACAAAAGAAATAAAGACACTAGATTTAAATTTTATCAATAAAATTACAACTAAATTTAAAGGCAATAAAAGTTTGGTACAGTAGGCATTATGTGCACAGCAAATTGCAAAAGGACCAAATAACTGAAAGGTTTTTTTTAATAAAATGCCATTTTGTGGAAACTGGAGTAGATTAAATGAAACATTACCTAAACCAAACTGCAATATTTCTGGAAATGAAGCTGAGATTTGGTTTTAAATGTTGAGTTGTTTTTTTTCTTGTTTTTTTTTTTTAAGAAAACATCTGAAAGCCTTCCAATGCTGTATTAAACCATGAGAGAAAGCAGATGTATTTTTACATTTTTTTCTTTTACATAACTATTTCAAATTTCCAATTTTTATACTATTAGAATTAAAAACCAGCTGACTGGGTGCAATACGGGTGAAAATACTTGTGACACAGACATTGAGATGGATTGGGGTCAGGCTGTTGCCCTGTTTTGAATGGTTTGGGTTTAAAATAGTACTATTTTTGTTTGAAAATGTAAGAATTTCCTAGAAAAAAATTCATGAAATCAAAAAGTAGACTATTTCACCCTATTGCAGCTAAGTGATCCTGGGGCATGGAGTCTTCAACCCCTCTACTTTGAATGGCACACCTTAGTCACTTATGTTACTTTTGTGTCCCCACCATGGGTTGGGGGATTTTTTATGTTTATTCTGATCTATGAGTTTTGAAAAAGTGAATAATCAAAAGGAAAATAATTCCTTGTTGTTCATAAATTAAACATCACTAAAGTCTCTTGGAAGGCATTTCTGTATTGGGCAAGATTTAAAATACTAAAGCCTTAGGTCCTATTCATATTTAAAGTAGCATGTTTGTAACCTGTCACTATTTGGAGAGAGAAGCAGTTGCCTGCCAAATTGAAGACTACCTTTCAAATAGCAAAAGAGAGAGAGAAGGCTGATATTTCAGCTTTTAAATAAAGATTTGTGTGGTTCTGCTTTTACTGTAACTGTTACTTTCCCAGTGAAAATGATTTCATATACATTGAGGGTCTTACAGGTATGGGTAAAGTTCTATAAATTGCAACAAAATGATACCCAATTTCATTTTATCCTTTTTGTATTGTGAAACTGGAAACTTTATGACATTGTAAATTATCAGCTGGTTTTTCTGAATATAAAGTGTGAAAACACAGAACAGTATTTTGATCTATTTGATAATTTTGTGAGTTTTTTGAAGAATTAATGAGCATGTACATAGAAATAGTGACTGCTTGAATACTGTATTTACTTGCACTCTTTCAGTACATCAAGATTCCTGTATATTTTAGAGTATAATAAAACACAGATGTGAGTTGTATTTAATGAATAATGTATTTGTATCTGTGCATATTATCTACAAATCTATAAAGTTTCTAGGGCATTGACTACTAGATTTTAAGCATTTTTTCTAAAATATTTACAGAAATTATAAATCTAATCCCCCATCTTTTCTTTATAATATAAAGAAGTCATAATGAACCCTTCCTAATTA
Source organism: Nomascus leucogenys (assembly GCF_006542625.1). NCBI lineage: Eukaryota > Metazoa > Chordata > Mammalia > Primates > Hylobatidae > Nomascus > Nomascus leucogenys. The sequence continues at coordinate 20,993,463 of NC_044388.1, read as the reverse complement.
TTAGTAGTAGGAAGGTGAATATGCATTTTAATGACAGTGGACTACATTTTCTATTGTACCTTTTGAAAAGAAAAAAGAAAAATTCAAGCAGATTCTAAAAGTATACATATGTGTGCTTTCTCTTTCCTTTTAGGAATTCTCTTCTGAATTCCCTGAGGGAATTTTCTAGAATCTCAGAATTGAAAGAGACCTGAGGTTCATCCAGTCTCTAACCTCTTAACAAATGCAGGAGTCCCTTCTACAAGGGTGATCTTTCCACCTTGAACACTTCCAAGTGACTCTACCTCACCAAGCAGTCCATTCAGTTGTTGAGCAGCTCTAACTGTTAGAAAGGTCTTCCTTAGATGGAGTTGAAGCCTCCCTCCCGGTAACTTCTGTCTTTGGGCCTGGGTCTGTCCTCCAAGAGAACCCTGAGAATGTTGGAAGGATGAATCTCGCACATTCTGCCATGTCTTCTCTTACAGGCTGTTTGACTTTTCTGCTGAAGTGATTTCCAGAAGGACTCATTTGACACACTATTAGATTTACCACATCTAATGAAATCCAAGGTGTAGCTATAAAGTGAGAAGCTGTTTTTAATTTATCACATATACCAGAACTTCTATCCTGCATCACTTATATGTAAATGATGCTGTTACGAAAAACATTACGGTAGTTCTTGCGAATAATGCCACCCCACTAAGAAAACTATTTCATTACTTTTGTAATCCATCTGTGAGAGTCTGCCCCCCAGCTTAACCACTTCCTTTGGTCTGCACCCAATGAAGGGAAACCCCAAAGTACTGTCTCAAATGGTATTTGAACTATGCCAGTATTGTTGGAATAAGTACATGAATTACTTGAATGAATGAACACAGCACCGTAGAAATTTCCTTTATGGTTACACCTTGTATGTCTAAAGCATTCAGGCCCTGTTCTGTAGTGTTTCTTATCCTCACACAGAGTAGAAAAGCCTGTTTGCTTTATTTAACTTAATGCATAAAAGATGACATCTGAAGTATCTGATGTGTATTATAATACCAGCTTCTGCTCTAGAACTACTTTGGGTGAAATGGTGGTAATAGCAAATGACCTCCTTTAACAAGACACTCATCTCAAACAGTGCCATTTAGTTCAGGAGATCTCTAAGTGTAGCTGTACATTTTGGGGTTAATTTGGCTTATATTGGACCTTTTAAAAGAAATAAAGTTTTTTAATGCAATAAATCAAATGTCTGTCTCTTTTACATGCAAACTTCTTTTCCCTTAAACTGTCTAGCATTGAATTGACAAGTTTTTTTTTCCTTTTCTAATAAAAAAAGACTTTTTAGCAAAGCTGTTTTAGACTTTAAATGAACCTATCTATATGGGATTTTCAAATATATTTATTCAACAAATATTGCTTGCCTGCTGTATACTTGGGAGTGGGAATAGGCAGAAAACCAAGAAATTGTGATCTCGTCCTTTAGGAGCTTACAATTAATTTCATTGTGGAAAGGTATAAGTAGAAAGTAATAAAAGTGTAATTGAGGTAGAGATTAATTGATAAAAGGTACAGAATAAGATCACATTGGGAGGGAAGATCAGAACAGGCGTCATGGAAGACTAGGCCCTGACATTGAGAATCAGATTTGAACAGATGGAGAAGGGGGCAAATGATACCCTATGTGAAAAGAACAAAATCAGCAGCTCTTTAAATGGTTGCTGGAGTTGGTGGAGGGGCGTTCTGGGATACAGTAGATACTGGCACTTAGCAATCCTGAGCATAGAAAGATGATGAAAATAATATAAAAGAGCTAATTGGAAACATGTACAAGATTAGATAATAGAAGTGAGAACAAATAGACATAAATAGGTGATGGGAGGAACAGGTGAAGAGGGCTTTAATAACCTTTCTCAAAGTGGTCTTTATGCAGGTAATAATAATAGAAAATGCCTATGCAGCATTTATCATGTACCAGGCAAGGTTGTAAGTACTTGAAATAAATTATCTCTTAATCCACACAACTATTCTGTGTGGTAGGTACTATTTATAGCACCATTTAACAGATGAGGAAAGGGGGGGAGATGAAGTAGTGTTTGCCCAAGGTCACCTGGCTGGTAATTTGTGAAGCCTAGATTCAAATCCAGGCAGTCATGTCCATAGTCGGTGCTCTTAACCCCCTAATGACTGCTGACATGCAATCTGGTCTTTGTTGAAATTGTTGATTTTGAAGTTGAGACACACACTGAACACTAAATTGTGTAAGTTCCCCTCATTTTATTCTCCTGGATTATTTTTAGGAGAAATATGTAAATCTGACTGCAACAGGTGTTTATTGAACACCTGCTATGTGCCAGGAACTGTGCTAGGCTCTTGGCATACAGCAGTAAAGGGGGAGGTAACATAGTTTGCCCTCAGGAGTGGATCCTAAAAGAATGATGTCTTCTTAACGTTTCAGTTGCTGTTGCCACCTAACCACCCCAAATCTCAGTTGTTTAAAATAATCATTCTTACTCATGCCTCTGCAGATTGGCTGACATCAGCTTGTGTGGGTGACTGCTTCAAGCTGGGTCTCTGGCTGGGCTTTACTACCTGCTATAAGTTGTGCTTCCACCTGCTCCATCTATGTTCATTTTTGGGCCTGGGCTAAAATACAAAAGTTATACAGAAGTTTCCACACTGATGGTAGAAGCACAAGAAGGCAAGCCCAACCACACAAGTATGGTTTGTGCCTTCTGCGTGCATCACATCTGCCAACACTCCACTGGCCGTAACAAATCATGTAGCCACGCCCGCCCTACCTCAGTGGGATGGGGCAGTATTCTCTGCCATTTGGCACAGGATAGTTTGGGTTCCATTTCCACAGTTAGGCCAAAGTGATGCCAACCAATTTGTTGCTGTTTCAACTTTTCCATGGGAATGCTTGGTAGCCTTTCCTTTATTCCTGTTCCTTCCCTTTTTGTGGTACCCTTACAGTGTGGGTAGTCCAGATACAAAACCGGGCAGCAAACATGTATTCTGAGTTGGAAAGTTCTTGCTTGGCAGTGCTACTGATTGGTTGGTTGTTGGATCTGCCCTTTTTCAAAGTTAGAAAACCAACCTCTTCCCTACCTCAGTCTCCAGAAGAATGTAGCACCAGTCCCCTCTCTGGTGTGTTACTGTGTTCATCCCTTTCAAAGCACAACCTAATCTGAAAGAAGATAGGAAAGCTTGGCTAGTGACTACTTTTAAGACAAAAAGTGCTGATACCTAGTGCTCTCCCTTCTAGATCGGTTCTCCATCTCTCCATCTCTCTGCTTCATTCCTCTTTTTGTGTTACTTCTCATTTCCTTGTGGTTGTCTCATTCCCCTTTCCCCTATGACTCTTAACTGTTTACTATCTTAATTAGAATTGAAATACCTGTCTACTGTCTTAATTAGAATTAGAAAAGAAATATTTCCTTAATTTGAAACTAATTTTTTAAAACATTTTATGATCATGGGAACATGTGCAGGTTTGTTATATAAGTAAACTGCATGCAGCGGGGGCTTAGTGTACAGATTATTTCATCACCATGTAATAGGTGTGGTACCTAATAGGTAGTTTTTGGAACATCTTCCTCTTGCCACCTTTCACCCTCAAGTGGGCCCTAGTGTCTGTTCCCCTCTTTGTGTCCATGTGTTTTCACTGAAAAAAATAGTAATTTAATCTTATATTTCTTTCTCTTTACCCTTCTTTAAGAAAAATTAAATTTTCGTCTTTTTTTAAATCCCTTCATGGAAGCCAACATAAATTTTCATCTTTAAAGCCCAAATGGTCAAAAAGCTTTTGCTAAATGATGTCAGTGAAAATGGCAAGAGGAATGACCTCCGAAAATTAGCTTCTTCATAAGAGCCGTGATAAAACTGGCAAAATTTCTCAGAATCAACTGTTACAGAAGTCTGAAAATTAAAGGCTGTCAGCAACCTCAGGAGCATTTAGTTCAAGAAAAACTACTGAATCTACCTAAGACCAACAGCCTTGGTCATGTTTTAACTTGGATTAGTTGCCTTTTTCACTGTCCAGCTGTAGAAGCCCTGAAAACTAACAGCCCACATTCCTGTTGCAGCCTAGCAGCCGCCAGAAGGAACAAAACAAAGCTAGAGCTCTTTCAAAACCTCATTCTCCATTATTTGACCAATGCACTTAACAACAGAGTATCAAAGTTCGTGAGGCAAAAACCGGTAGAACTGCAATGAGAAATAGATGAATCCACTATCATAGTTGGAGACTTCAACACCCCTCTATCACTAATGGACAAAATTAGGCAGAAAATCAATAAGGACATAGTTGTACTTAACACCATCAGCCAGCTGGATCTAGTGAACATCGAGACCAGCCTGGCCAATATGGCAAAACCCCGTTTCTACTAAAAATACAAAAATTAGCCAGGTGTGGTGGCGGGCGCCTGTAATTCCAGCTACTTGGGAGGCTGAAGCAAGAGAATTGCTTGAACCTGGGAGGCAGAGGTTGTGGTGAGCTGAGATCGCGCCATTGCACTCCAGCCTAGGCAACAAGAGTGAAACTCTGTCTCAAATCAATCATGTATGTGTTCACCTTAGGAAACTAGAGAAAGAAAAGCAAAATAAATCCAAAGTAAGCAGAAGACAAGAATTAAGAGTAGAAATCAATGAAATTGAAAAAATATTTCAGTAGAGAAACAACAAAATCAAGACTTGGTTTTTTTTAAAGATTAATAACATCAGTAAAACTCCAGCCAAGCTAAAGGGGGGGAAAAAAGGACACAACTAATATCAGAAATGAGAAGAGACCTCAATACAGAGCAGAGCCCATAGACGTTTAAAGGATAATAAAGGAATATCATGAACAACTTCATGCCAACAAATTTGATAACCTAGATGGACCTTAAAAGACAATTTGCCAAAATGTACACAAGAAGAAATAGACCTATATCTGAATGGACCCGTATCTATTACAGAAATGGAATCAATAATAACCTTCCAAAACAGAAAGCACCAGACCCAGATGGATTCACTGCTGAATTCTACTGAACACGCAGGTGAAATTATGCCAATTCTCTACGGTGTTTTCCAGAGATAGAAGCAGAAAGAATATATCCTAACTTGGTCAAAGAGGCCAGCATTACCTCAATTTCAAAACCAAAGATTATAAGAAGACTGTAGGCCAGGCGCGGTGGCTCACGCCTGTAATCCCAGCACTTTGGGAAGCCGAGGCGGGCGGATCACCTGAGGTCAGGAGTTCGAGACCACCCTGACCAACATGGAGAAACCCTGTTTCTACTAATAATAAAAATTAGCCGGGCATGGCGGCGCATGCCTATAATCCCAGCTACTTGGGAGGCTGAGGCATGAGAATCACTTGAACCCAGGAGGTGGAGGTTTCAGTGAGCCAAGATCACACCATTGCACTCCAGCCTAGACGACAAGAGCAAAACTCCATCCCCCCCAAAAAAAAAAGTAAGTCAATATTTCTCATGAACATAGATGTAGTAATTCTCAGCAAATCAAAATACTAGCTAGATACAACACAATCATGATAAAAATTCTCAGTAAACTAGGGAAACGGGAACTTCCTCAACTGGGTAAAGAACATCTATTTAAAAAAAAAAAAAAAGCTCCAGCCTGGGCAATATGATGAAACCCTGTATCTACAAAAAATACAAAAATTAGTGAGGCATGGTGGCACACACCTATAGTTCCAGCTGCTCAGGCGGGTGAGGTGGGAGGATTGCTTGAGCACAGGAGGTCATGGCTGCAGTGAAGATCATGCCACTGCACTCTAAGATCAGGAACAAGACATGGATGGACCCCTTCACCACTGCTTTTCAACATCATACTGGAAGTTTTAGCTAATGTAATATAAGACAAGAAAAGGAAATAAGAAGTATGCAGGTTAGAAAGGAAGAAGTAAAACGTTTTCACAAATGACATGACCATTTATGTAAAAAATCAGAATGAATTTTAAAAGTTGGAACTAATAAGTAATTATACCAGTATTGCAAGATACAAGGTTCATATACAAAAATCAATTACTTTCTCATATGCCAGCAGTGAACAGTGAATTTGACATTTAAAACACAATACTATTTACATTTGTACCCAACATACAAAGTACTTAGGTATAAAACTTGTAAAAATATATAAGGTCTATATGAAGAAAACTCCAAAACTCTATTGGGAGAAATCAAAGAAAAAATATGCTGCAGAGATAGTCCGTTCATGAATAAAAAGACTAAGATGTCAGTTCTTGCCAACTTTATAGATTCAGTGCAATCTCAATTAAAATCCCAGCAAGTTATTCTGTGGGTATCAACAAACTGATTTTAAAGTTTATATGGAGAGGCAAAAGCCAAGAATAGCCAACACAATATTGAAGGAGATGAATAAAATGAGAGGACTTACACTACCCAACTTACACTACCCATACTATAAAACTACAGTAATCAAGACAGTGTGGTATTGGTCAAAGAATGGACAGATCAGTGGAACAGATAGAGAACCCAGAAATAGACCCACATAAATATAGTTAACTGATCTTTGACAAAGGAGTAAAGGCAATGTGACAGAGTGAAGACAGTATTTTCAACAAATGGTGCTGGAATAATTAAGACAACTACATGCAAAAAGTGAATCTAGACACAGATCTTACATCCTTCCCAATAATTAACAAAATGAATCAGAGACCTAAATGTAAAATGCAAAACTATAAAACTCTTAGGAGAAGATCTACCTGACCTTGGGTTTCACAATGACTTTTGAGATATAACGCCAAAGGCGCCACCCATGAAAAATGATAAACTAGACTTCACTATAATTTTTAAATTTCTGCTCTGTGAGACACTGTCACAGAATGAAAAGGCAAGCCATAGACTGGGAGGAAAAAATTGCAGAAGACGGATAAAGAACTATTATCCAAAATATACAAAGAACCCTTGAAACTCACAAATAAGCACACAACCAACTTTTAAAATTGGACCAAAAACCTTAAAAGGCATCTCACCAAAGAAGATACAGGTGGCAAATAAGCATATGAAAAAATGTGCCACATATCTCATCAGGGAAACAAAATGAGATACCACAACACACCAGTTAGAATGGTGGAAATTCAGAACACTGACAACAACAAATGCTAGTGTGGATGTGGAGGAGCTCTTTTTCTTTTTCTTTTTCTTTTTTTTTTTGAGACAGAGTCTAGCTCTGTTGCCCAGCCTGGAGTGCAGTGGCATGATCTGAACCCACTGCAGTATCCACCTCCCGGGTTCAAGTGATTCTCCTGCATCAGCCTCCTGAGTAGCTGGGATTACAGGCATGCGCCACCACGCCCGGCTAATTTTTGTATTTTTAGTAGAAACGGGGTTTCACCATGTTGGCCAGGCTTGTCTTGAACTCCTGACCTCAAGTGATCCATCCTCCTTGGCCTCCCAAAGTGCTGGGATTACAGACATGACCCACCGTGCCCGGCTTGGAGGAACTCATTCATTACTGGTAGGAATGCAAAATGGCTCAGCCACTTTGGAAAACATTTTGGTAGTTTCTTACAAAACTAAACATACTTAAACCATATGATCCAGCAATCCTACTCCTGGGAATTTAATATGGCATGCTGGAAAAGGCAAAACTATGGGGGCAGTAAAAAGATCAGCGGTTGCCAGGGGATATGAGAGAGGAAAGTAATAGGCAGAGAACAGAGGATTTTTAAAGAGCAAAGTTACTCTGTATGATACTTTAAACAAAACCACCTGTAAACTTGCCACTAAGAGATCATAAACACATAAGCTGGTTTTACATTTTCCAAATCTATAACTATGAATATGAGTCATTTTTAAATGGAGTTATATGTCCAGTTTGTAACTTTTCTATTTGCTGTAAATTTCTGTGTCAACACATTGTATATAAACACAATAAATATGATCCTTGGTGGCTTCTTAGTGTTCAATTGTAAGACATTGGATATGTAGGCTATTGTGTTTTAATATGGATTCAAATGAAATGAAAAGCAGAGGGTTCTGAAATAAGACTAGACCTGTGTCTGGAGTCGAATCAGAAGTGGAAAAGGTCAGTTTTCCTGAGTTGTAATTCCCTTCATGGGTAGCAATGGATGCAAACAAAACCATATGAACAGCAGCTAAGGTAAAGCACCTTTCCATATGGCTGGGACAGTATTGCCATGAGTGGGAGGCAAGAAGGAGGGAGCACATGGGCTCTTGGAGCCAGTTGGTCCCAGCAGGAATTCTGGCTCTGCCACTTCCTAGCTGGGTGACCCTGGGCAAATCTCCTAATTTCTCCCCACCACAGTTTTCTTGTCTGTGAAATGAGGACAATAGTATCTCCCTCGTGGGGTTGTGGCAGGAATCAAATGAAAAAATACATGGGAAGTGCCTGACACCTAAGCGTCTAGTAAGTGTTAGCTTTTCTTATTCTTGCTTATATTTTCCATTGGGTTTATGGGAAGAATTAAATGAAATAATAAACAGTCTAGAATCTGAACGCTGTCACTTTTTGGCTTTGTGACCTTTGGGCAAATAATTTAACCTCCCTGAACCTCAGATATCCTATCTATGAAATGATAGGACAGTCATCAGTAGGATGACCTATCAGGATAATAGGAAAGTCATCCTACTGATCTCACAGCACTGTTGGAGATTGAAGGGAAGACTGCATATAAAGGACTTGGCACACTGCCTAGTATGTGGGACACACTCCTGAAAGGCATCTTAGAAAAGAGGGATTTGCTGCTCTGACATTCAGTTCCCTAATCTACATGGTCATCTTAGAGTGAATAGAAGTAAAGTCATTAATGAGAAGGAAATGAATAAAAAACTGAAATATCAACTCTGTTAGTCTGGGTCTTCCAAAAAGCAGATGTCAAGACAGTTTTAAACATGCAAGAATTTTACTAGAGAAAGCGCCTGTGTGAAAGGAAATAGAGATGATGGAGCCAGGGGTGGCTGAAAAGCTGTCAAACCACAATGCAAGTCTAACCCCAGTGAAGGAGATCAAGATCAAAGGTTGAGTGGGAACATCCTACCTGCCATGTGTGTCTAATGAACACTTGGCAAAGCACTTGGGAGTCTTTGAACTGAAGTAAGCCACTGACCTAGAGTGTCCCCCTTCCCAGGCATGGGTCTGCCTTATTATCCCCCCGACACTCAGTCATGGATGAGAAGCCATGTGTGGAAGCATGACCTTCATTGTAAGCACAGCAATGGATTTCAAACTGCACCAGGAACCCCAGGTCATTATGCTTCCTAAAGTAGAAGGTGTGTGAGATACACCAGTTTTGAGTTAGGATTCTTAGGCCCATAGAGCCCTGGAGATGCCCTCAACCTTTATAAACTTGATTCAAGCATTTACTGAGAATGTACTAGGTCCTGGGAGCCTTGCTCAGCACCAGCCCCAGGCCTAATGGAGTTTGCAACCTGATGGGGAATTGGACATGGGGACAGATACATATAGCCCCCTGTGATCAGTGGGAGGCAGCAGGGCTGTGTGGTCAAATTTGTGGACTTTTGAGGCAGACAGGACAACCTGTGTGATTTTTGACAAGTTACATAACCTTCCTGAGTTTTCATCGACTCTGTCAAATGTGGATGGGAAGACTCCATGGTTCTGGTATAAATGAGATGAGTTGATTCCCAAAAGTATTCTGCAGAAAGGGAGTGACATAGTAAGTACTCAATAAGCTATTCTAGAGGAATGCATTGAATACAGATTGGAGAGCAGTTCGTTTTCCCAGAAAAGTCAGGGAAAACTAAAGGGATAAGGTAGCATTGAAGGTGTGCCTTGCCTGGGAGGACTGAGCTCAGTTCCTCAAAGTGTCAAGCAGCCTTGCTATTGGGCAGGGTAGCTTCCTCTCTGTGTTGCTAGGGGATCTTGGATTAAAGAGGTTTGACTCACTCTGAATATCTGGTTTAAAAAAAAATCAGTCTGAAGTCTGGGCAAGATAAAAGTGGGCTACATGTACGAAGGCTATACCTGAGTGCCTGGCAAGATTGCCTTGGTACTAATTTCCATGGCACCCAAACATTCCATTGTTCCTGTGGGGCAGCATGGCGTCACTCAATTAACAGGTGCTGGAAAGAGATATTCTCTCACCAACCAGGTAATAGCCATCAGGGGGCTGAAACACATGTTCCACGCAGAACAGGGCTTTGTTAGCTGTGCCATCTGTAACTTGTCCATAGGACACTGTGGACAGGAACACCAGTGTAACTTGTATTCTCTCTCTGAACTCTGAAATTCCCTCCGTTTTCTTTTTCTTTTTTTTCTTTTTTTTTTTTTAGATGGAGTCTTACTCTGTCACCTCAGGCTGGAGTGCAGTGGCACAATCTTGGCTCAATGCAACCTCCACCTCCTGGGTTCAAGCGATTCTCCTGTGTCAGCCTCCCAAGGAGCTGAGATTACAGGCGTGCACCACCATGCCCAGCTAACTTTTGTATTTTTAGTAGAGATGGGTTTTCACCATGTTGGCCAGGCTGGTCTCCAACTCCTGACCTCAAGTGATCCGCCCACCTCGGCCTCCCAAAATGCTGGGATTACAGGCGTGAGCCACCACACCCGGCCCCTTCCAACTGTCTTGTCAATCTGTTATATCTTGGGTTTCTGGTATTCTTTTTTTTTTTTTTTTTAGTGTTGCTTAAAGACTTTTATATTGTTTGCAAGATTCATGCCTAGAGAAACTGACAAAGATTCCTGTGGAAGGTGCCCTCGAACAGTCCATCACTCACCCATAGGCACAATCTTCTGAGCCCACAGCAAAAAAGCAGCTGGGACCATCCCCACCCAAGAAGGGTGCTTACCTGGAATATGGAAAGGCTACTTAGTTGCATAGTGCTTATAATGTGCCTTATTATTGCTGTAATAATTACATGAAGTTATGATAATAAATAGCCTAGTTAGCTCATTAATTTCCCATGTGCAAACAGCTTATGTTCAAAACCTAGCTCACATACAGCTCTGGGGGGGATTGGGCCAGTTGTTCAGCCTCTCTGTGTCTCAGTTTCTCCATCTGTAAAATGGGGTTAATAAAGATATCTATCTTACAGAGTTATTGGAAAGATTAAAGGAGCTACTATGCCTGCTAAGCACTCAATAAATAAAAACTGACATCAGTACAGCAGCCTACTTTGAGGTAGACTTTAAATAGCCACAAATTCTTTTACACTCCTCCCACTGATGAGTGGGCTCTGTGTTTCCTCTCCTTGAATCTAGAAGGGTGCTGTAGCAACTTTACTGATGGAATATGACAGAAGTGCCACTGTGCCTGTTTCTGGCCACAGCTTTAAGAAATTGGCAGCTTCCTCTTCCTGTCTCTTATAATACCCTCTCTGGGAAACCTGAGATGTCTTGTTAGAAGTCTGACTATCCTCAGACCAGCATGCTGAAAGGCCACATGGAGAGGCCCAGAGGAGCCTTCCAGCTGCCCTGTCAATGTGCCAGGGACCTGAGTGGAGAAACTACCCTGGAAGTGGGTTCTCCATCCACCACCACTCCGGCCAGAAAGAGGTGGGCTGCATAACTGAGTCCTTCCCAAATTCATGAGCAAAATTAAATGACTGTTCAAGCCATTAAGTTTCATAGTTGAAACTTAGAAACTAAGTGGAACTTAGTGAAACTTAAGTTAGTGGAACTTAATGAAATGAAGTGAAACTTATGCACTTAGCAATAGATAATAACAACACCGATTAAGAAAACCTAAACGTATTAAACAAATGAATGAGTTGGGAGGGAGTGGCTAGCCTCCAGCCTGGAGGGAGAAGATTCATATTACAAACTGAGTCTTTGTTTTTGTTTTATAAAATATTCTATGTTGGATATAAAAATGCTCTAGGAATAAATGCTGAGTGCCGCAAAGTAAAACCAGCACTCAGGCAAAAGTTTTCTCAGCAAGGCAATTTACTTCTGCAGAAGGGTGCCACTTGAGTCAATCAAGATTGCAAGAGCACAAAGAACAAAGGAGACCAGGCAGTTTTTATATCCTTAATGCAATCCCTACCTCTGTGTCCCTCCCGCATGAGCTGGGGTCAGACTGCGCAATCTGAGCTGACCTGACTGGCTACTTGCAAATATTTTTCTAAATATGGAGGGGAAGGGGACGTGAGGTACAGTGGTGAAGCGTGTGAGACATGCAGTTTGAGGGGAACAATGGGTGCAGGTAACCAAGGGAACAGATGTGAGGTATTGACTAGAACTGATGGGAAGGGTGTAGGCTATTTTACAATAACCGGGGCAAGGAGGAACAGGAAAGTTGAGGTTTGAAAACAAAGGTCAAGGAAGTTAGCAGGCTAAATCTTTAAAGAGAAACTCAGAGAAATTCATTGTATCTTACATCTATAACAATAACAAAGTAGGCTGGGTGCAGTGGCTCACGCCTGTAATCCCAGCACTTTGGGAGGCCGAGGTGGGTGGATCACTTGAGGTCAGGAGTTTGAGACCAGCCTGGCCAACATGGTGAAACCTTGTCTCTACTAAAAATACAAAAATTAGCCAGACATGGTGGCAGGAGCCTGTAATCCCAGCTACATGGGAGGCTGAGGCAGGAGAATTGCTTGAACCTGGGACGCAGAGGTTGCAGTGAGCCGAGATCATGCCACTGCATTCCAGCCTGGGCAACAGTAAGACTCTGTCTCAAAAACAAAACAAAGTAAAAACAACAAAGTATTCTCTGTCATACATGAATACTGTTTAGTTTCTTATTTACTATTAGAAAAAGCGTAATTTACAATTAGAAAACAATGAGAGTCTCCAAGAATATTTGAGCTGAAATCATCTAATGTAGCCCCCTCTTTTGCAGAGAGAGGACCTTAGGCCTTGAGAGGCACAGGTACATGGCTGAGGTCACACAACAATGTAAAAGCAAGCCAGGCCTGGTCTCTGGGCTCCCAAGCCAGCACATTCAAAATCTGGGTTTATTTTTTCACTTCTTATTTTTTATGTAAATTTGTAGGAATAAGTCTGTTTTGTGACATATGTCCCTTTTACTATTCAATATACACTGCACCAAGGAAAGATCTGAAACAATTTTCAGGGGCCAATAGAACACAAGGGCCACATTTTGCGGTATTAATTGCAAAACAATGAAATTCTTCACCCTTTTCAGATTCATTTATAAATGCCAAAATATTGGCTTTTGTTATAAGTATCTTTATATTCCATCAACCTAATAATTCTCCTTACATACGTCAAACTCCCAGCATGGTTCAACTCCTAATATGCAGCAATTTAGATGAAATGCACATTATAATTCAGAGGACACAGCCTTCTTTGTTCTTCTAATAGTTACTAAACAATTTGGATTGCAACCATTCTTTGAAGATGTGCATGTTTACTGAAAACAAAGCCTTTCTGTTGTGCGTGAATGTAGGGCTTTTCCTCCCATGGCTTTGACGTGTCTGATGTCTTTTAAAAACTGATGCAGGCCAGGCACAGTGGCTCATGCCTGTAATCCCAGCACTTTGGGAGGCCAAGGCGGGCGGATCATCTGAGGTCAGGAGTTTGAGACCAGCCTGACCAACATGGAGAAACCCCGTCTCTACTAAAATACAAAATTAGCCGGGTGTGGCGGAGCATGCCTGTAATCCCAGCTACGTGGGAGAGTGAGGCAGGAGAATTGCTTGAACCTGGGAGGCAGAGGTTGCGGTGAGCCAAGATCACGCCATTGTACTCCAGCTTGGGCAACAAGTACAAAATTCCATCTAAAAAAAAAAAGTAGCCAAGTGTGGTGGCAGATGCCTGTAATCCCAGTTATTCAGGAGGCTGAGGAAGGAGAATCACTTGAACCCGGGAGGCAGAGGGTGCAGTGAGCCAAGATCGCCACAGAGTGAGACTTCATCTCAAAAACAAAGAAAAAACAAAAAAACGAATGCAGGACTATATTAGAAAATGCTAAGCTTAACATGAATAATTCCAAAGAAATTTTTTGGTTTTTGTCCCTTAAACTGCTATTATAGATTTTTTAATTGTTATTTTTCTTTTAAATAGCTATTTATTACATTCCCCTCTGTTAGGTAACAAGAGCACCCTAATGGCGCTGGTTCCAGGTTCTTCTTCCTCCCCAACACAGGCCCACCAAAAGGAGCCAATCAGAGGTCACACCTTCCCACCTCAGCCTAGACCCAGCCCCTCAGCCAACCAGCGACCCCCACATAACGTCCCTAGGCATAAAAGATGGAGGCTGCAGAGCCCTCGCTCTCTTTCTTCTTCCGCTTCGGCTCTCCCTCGGACTCCTCCAATAAAGATCTCTTGACTGCAACCGGTGTGGCGTGGTCTGAGTCTGAGCCTACAGAGTCACCCTTTCATTGGTGCCATGACTCAGATTGGGACTCCCCGCCTTTGGTGGAACCCCAATCCCTCTCAGGCTCAGACCAGGCCCCGGTCAGTCTTCGCCCATTTTCCTGTTCGCCACGCTCTTCACCCACCACCGGCCTCATCTCGGTAAGTTTTCCCCTCCTGGGCCTACCTCTCAGGCAAATCGCCAGACTGTAGCCACTCCCGTGACAAACACATTTCGCCCGACACCCCTACGGCAGTGGTAGGTCCCTATCATTTGCTTCCCCTCCTCGACCAGCAGGGAACGGAGTTTTCTCCCTCTCCTCCTCGCCCCTCTGGCCTGAGCCTCCGCCCTGCGCCATACTGTTGGCTACATACAAAATCCTGGTACCAGGTGGCTCACGGTCCCTCAGCCATCCTGTTGGCCCTTCAGTCCCTTCGCCTTGGTGACGACCAACCGAAGGCTCTGAACCTGGTTACAGTGTTCGGCTAATTAGGGGACGCCCTCTTAGCCATCACTGCCCCTTCTCCCACTATGGGAGGCTCCGCATCCCTGCCGGCCGACTCCCCCCTAAAATGCCTTCTAGACAATCTGGCTACCCTAGGCCTTGCCGCCGACCTCAAACCTAAACGCTTAATCAAATTCACAACTCCTTAAACAACCAAAATAAATGACCCATTTATGGGCCTCTAAATATTGTGAATGAACAGGAGAATGGGAAGAGATCCCCTATGCCCACAGCCCCGTATAACCCTCAACATTGTATCACTGCCCTCACCTTCCCCCAATCTTAACTCCATATCACCACCCTCAGCCCCACCCTCCGGCCGCCACCCGGCCAGCGGCAGCCCCACCCTTTACTACATCCCCCAACCTCTCTCTTCTTTCCCCTTCCTCCGCAACCTCCGCCGCTCAGCCGTCCCACCACTCGTTCCAGATCACACCTCTCCGTCCTCGCCCCTCTTACAGAAGTTACACGAACAAAATATATTGTTCCTGTCCATGTTCCCTTCTCTGTGACTGTCTTGTCAATGCTTAGGCTCATACACTTCTAACTCCACCTCTTACATCAGAATTTCTCTAACCCCCTCCTTCTCAGGAAGCACAGACCGGTCTAGGAGCAGGCCCGTACTTATGCAGATCAGGTTCACCAAACAACCCCAGCCCTACCCATCGGGGCGCAGGCAGTCCCCGAACAAGACCCTGGCTGGGACTATAACTACCAGAACGGTGTCTTGGCCCGAGACCACTTCGCCACCTGTTTAATAACAGGTCTCCGCAAGGCAGCCCAAAAGGCAGTCAATTTTGAAAAACTTCACGAAATCATTCAGGAAAAACATGAAAACCCGTCCGCCTTCCTCGCCCGCCTTACACAGGCACTCCAACAATACACCAACATAGACCCCGAAGCCCCCGACGGCAGGCAACTTCTCATGTCCCATTTCTTCGCACAAAGCTTCCCAGACATTCGGGCCAAACTAAAAAAGCTAGACAGAGGTCCCCTTACCCCGCAGACCGAGATCCTCGCCACCGCATTCAAAGTCTACCACAACCGTGACGAGCAGGCAAGGAGGCCAAAGTGCCAGATGTTGGCTCAGGCCTTCAAGGCCTCAACCCAGCCTATCAGACGCCATGCCTCTGTGTCCACCACACACCGCCAACCCCCCAGACCCTGCTTTAAATGTGGGAACGAAGGTCATTGGGCCCGTCAATGTCCTAATCCTAGGCCACCCAAACAACCGTGCCCCAAGTGCCAACAGTCCGGCCACTGGGCGACCGACTGCCCCAGCTTCCCCGGGGGAGCTGGGCCAGACCCCCGTCCTGAAGCCGATTTCATTGGGTTAGCGGCCTACGACTGACGGGGCCCTGGGACCTCTTCCCCGACACACACCATCACCACGCAGGAGCCCAGGGTGCCTCTTACAGTGGATGGCGTCTCGTCATTTTCCTCCTTATACCGAGCTACTTCTCGTTCTGCAGGAGTATGGGGCGCTGTCTCCACCTCTGGCCCTCCATAGTCCAGGCACGAGCCAGACCATACGCCCAACGACTACCCACCTAAAGCTCCTACACGACCTGAGGAACGACCGCTTCCAAAAAACATAGGCGAGAGAACTCAGACTGGATAAAATGGTCTCGTTTTCCAGAGCACCCTCTTTACCTTCCTTTTTACTCTTTGCCTATCTGTCCCTCCTACTTCCTTCAACACCTCATACAACCACCTCTCCCCTTCCACTAGCTCCTAATTACCTCTACAAGACTCTCGACTTAACTCACACTCTGTTAAACCAGTCCAATCCTTCCCTGGCAAATGACTGTTGGCTGTGTATCTCTCTATCAACCTCTGGCTATGTTGCCACTCCCATTCCCGCAAAAAAACTAGGTCTTCACCAACTTGACCTACCACCCTCGTTATGAAGGAAAAGACCCTTTCCAACTTCTAAACATGCAGTCATTAGCCGACTTCCCCATCTCTGATACAACCAAAAATACCATGACAGGACGTGCAACCCAACTTTTGCTTTCTTACATTTCCAATACCATCCGTTACACAAACAATAAAAAGCCCATACACGGCCCTGTAACCACAAATACTATTTTAGCTTTCCAAGCCCCTTTATGCATACAACGCAACCTGTCATCTGGCCTGCCTCTAGGGCACCTACCACCACATCAGTGTAATTACACCTTACAACTTCAAGCCCCAATGGATCATGCTAGCTTTCAAGTCACCCAAACAGCTCCATTCAACCAGCCTGTCCGCTTCTCTGGGCCCCCCAAAATCATCACCTCCTCCCTACTCAACAAACAGTCCGGGTTCTGTAATGGCAGACATACTCCCTGCATGACCATTCACCTCTGGACTCCCTGCAGCAGCGCCCCCACCACTAGTGAGTGCCTTCTCATCCCCTCTTTCAATCGCTCTCTCGAATGGCTCTTAGTAGATACAAAACGTTTTTTCCTCCAATGGGAAAATAAAACACAGGGAGCCACTCAGTTTACTCCCAACACCCCTTTCCAGCCGCTCGCTGGATCCACCTTAGCAAGTACTCTAGGAGTATGGGAAAATGAAAACAACAAACTCACACACCTTTTTAACGTACATAACGAGTTCTGTCTACCCAGCCAAGGCATGTTCTTCTTATGTGGAATGTCAACCTATATCTGCCTCCCCACTAACTGGACAGGCACCTGCACCTTAGTCTTTCTAAGCCCCCACACTGACATTGCCCCAGGGAATCAGACCTTATCAGTACCCCTCAAAGCTCAAGTCCGTTAGCGGAGAGCCGTACAACTAATACCTCTACTTATAGGGTTAGGAACGGCCACTGCCACAGGGACTGGAATAGCCGGCTTGCCCACGTCATTATCCTACTACCACACACTCTCAAAAGATTTCTCAGACAGTTTACAGGAAATAACAAAATCTATTCTTACTTTACAATCTCAAATAGACTCTTTAGCAGCAGTGACTCTCCAAAACCGCCGAGGCCTAGACCTCCTCACTGCTGAGAAAGGAGGACTCTGCATCTTCTTAGGGGAAGAGTGTTGTTTTTACACTAATCAGTCAGGGATAGTGCAAGATGCTGCCCAGCGTATACAGGATAAGGCTTCTGAGATCAGACAACGCATCTCAGATTCTCGTTCCTTCTCCTGGGACACTCTAAAAATGCCGCTTTTAGCTTGGGTCCTACCGTTTCTCGGACCCCTCTTAGGCATAGCGGCCTTGTGTATTCTCCTCCCTTGGCTAATAAAGTTCATACAACAACGAATCTCCTCCTTATCTAACCAGACTTTTAACCAGCTTCTCATTAGGCACTACCAACTCCTAGCAACCGAGGAAGACTACCAGGACTCCCGTACCTATGGCCTCCGCCTCCAGGACCTGTAATTTCTTAGATTTCCTCCAGGCCCTCCAAGAAGATACGTGGCTCATAGCAGATCCTTCCCTGCCATACGGATGGCTCGCGTCCATAGATGACCTCTACTTACAAGGGACATTTTAGACTTCACACACCGGGAAGTGTTCACCTTCAGCGCCGTCTTCTTTGGCCTCCTGCTGTTGCTCTGCCCCTACAGTCCTCCAATATCCCTTCCCCACGACGTCCCCGTTCAGCAGGAAGTAGCCAGACGAACAGCAACGCCCACCTCCCCACTTCTTAAAAAACAAAAAAGGGAGGAATGTTAGGTAACAAGAGCACCCTAATGGCACTGGTTCCGGGTTCTTCTTCCTCCCCAACACAGGCCCACCAAAAGGAGCCAATCAGAGGTCACGCCTTCCCGCCTCAGCCTAGACCCAGCCCCTCAGCCAACCAGCGACCCCCACATAACATCCCTAGGCATAAAAGACGGAGGCTGCAGAGCCCTCGCTCTCTTTCTTCTTCCGCTTCGGCTCTCCCTCGGACTCCTCCAATAAAGATCTCTTGACTGCAACCGGTGTGGCGTGGTCTGAGTCTGAGCCTACAGAGTCACCCTTTCACCCTCAGTGAGTCCTCATGGCTTGGACATGAGGTGTGACTGACTTAGGAGGAGGTGAAGCGTCTGAAAACCTGTCATCAGCCAGAAGAATCATTTTAAATGACCATGTTATTCCCCTGCTTAATCCCCTGCAATGCTGCCTGCCCACATAAACCCTAACTCTTCCCCCAGCCTGCAGAGCCTGCAGAACCAGCCACTGCCCTCTCCCCTGACTTCATGCTCCTTCCCTCCCCTTCACTTGCCCCAATGCCCAAATGTTGCCTTACTGGCCTTTTACATTTTTAAACTTGTTAGTTCTTCAAATATTGTTGTAGCCATTTGGAAAAATAAAATCTGCACAAATATCCTTTAGCAATTTGTTTTGGGGGGTGTGTATGTATTTAAATCCTATGTTTATATGAACACTAGGTGATAATAAGCTCTCTCTAAAGGTAACAGTCTTGGCCAGGCACGGTGGCTAATGCCTGTAGTCCCAACACTTTGAGAGGCTGAAGCAGGCAGATCACTTGAGATTCAGCCTGGCCAATATGGAGAAACCCTGTCTCTATTTTAAAAAATATATTTTAAAAAACAGTAACAGTCTTATGTGACTTTGCATCCCCCACAATTTCTAGCACAGTGTTTTACACAGAACTAATGCTTAATTTTCACACATGATTTTTTGAGAGTTGCAAGACATCCATAGTTGGATCAACAATTTTAAAGAATTAGAACACCCCCAAAGTTATATCTTATCTTACAAATCACATTATACATAATTATATCTTTCTTTAGTTATGAAAGAATCACTTTAGAACCTTAGAGTTCTTCCAGATCACCGAACAGGAATTTCAACGATTACATTCCAGTACTTAGAGAAAATGTAAATGTAATTCCCTTTAGTCAAACAAAACAAAAATAATATATTTGGATGATGAATGACTCACCCAGAAAGGGCTCAAAATTAGCATGACAGGGAGAGAAAACATTTCTGGGTTGGCGATGTGGAAACACTGGCTGTGCATTAGTCCAGGGGTGGGAATTCCAGGCTCGTCCTGTGTTTCTGGGATTCTGTTTAGTCTCGGGCAAGGACTTCCCTTCCAGGCCTTAGTTCCTTCTTCTGTAAAATGGACACACTTGCCTGTTTCAGAGGACTAAGGTGATGATTAAGACCCGTGCACCTGCTTTGGTATGCACCACATTAAACAGTGGGCTCACACTTGATTAGGATCAGAATCACCTGGAGGACCTGTTAAACACAGATTGATGGGCCCTACTCCCAGAGTCCGATTAAGTTGATCTGGGGTGGAGCCCAAGAATTTGCATTTCCAACAATTTCCCAGGTGCTACTGGTGCTGCTGCCTGGAGCCCACCTTTTGAGAGCCCCTGGTCTGCACCATACCAGGCTGTTGGATAACTCTGTCTGGGGTGGATTAGACAAAATTCTGGGGGCAGGAGATTTTCCTGGACGCTGTCAGAATACCTCCTCTAGAACTCCCGATTTCAAAGCAACCAAGTTCTGTTCAGCATGGCATGGACCCTTCTTTTTGTTGTTCTCCCTCTATCTGAGAACATCTCCCTGTTGCATTTTGCTATTCAAAACCAGAAGAAAAGAGAGTAGATGTAGATGATTTCTGGCTTTGTGTAACCCAACAAATAATAGCCACTAATAGCACTTGATATATATATAGTGGGAAAGATACCTGTATAGAAGCAGTCAGGATAGCTGGGAGATTCAGTGTTGGAGGAATTTTAACTTTGATGTGGGAGATTAAGGTGCTGGTAGCAAGATTATTGTATTAGTTATCTATTGCTGTATAATAAATTACCTCAAAACCTAGGATTTTAAAACAACACACATTTATATTTTATAGTTTCTGAGACTTACGAAATCAAGAGTGACTTCGTGGGGTGGTTCTGGCTCAGGATCTCTCATGAGGTTGCAGTCGTTCCCCAGGGCAGTGGGTCATCTGGAAGCTTGACTGCAGCTGGAGGATCCACTTCCAACATGGCTCACTCATGCAGCTAGCTGGTGGCTGTTCCTTGCCAAATGGGCCTGTCCATAGGGATCCTTGGTAGATGGCAACTGGCTTTCCCCAGAGGGAGGGACCCAAGATAGCAAGTGAGCAACCAAGATAGAAGCTGCAGTATCTTTTTTTTATGGAGATGGAGTGTCGCTCTGTTGCCCAGACTGGAGTGCAGTGGTGCGATCTCAGCTCACTGCAACCTCCGCCTCCCGGGTTCAAGTGATTCTTCTGCCTCAGCCTCCCGAGTAGCTGGGACTACAGGCATGTGCCACCATGCCAACTAATTTTTGTATTTTTAGTAGGGACAGGGTTTCACCATATTGGCCAGACTGGTCTTGAACTCCTAACCTTGTGATCCGCCAGGCTTGGCCTCCCAAAGTGCTGGGATTACAGGCGTAAGCCACCGTGCCCGGCCTGCAGTAACTTTTATAACCCAATTTCAGAAGTAACATGCCATCACATCTGCCATATTTTATTGGTTACACAAAACGACCCCGGAAAAATGTGGGAAGTGTTACACAACGGGTACCAGCAGGTGGAGAGCACTGGGAGCTAATCTTGAGACTAGCTACCAAGGTTATTTTCATTAAGAAGCTTCTCTCTCCCCTAACTCCTCTATTTCTTCTCAGATGAACTGGTCTACGAGCTTGCAGAATGTTCTGGAAGAACCATGCCAGGGCTGCATTTGTCTTCCCTGCATGCTCTACCCCTCTCCATTCTGTTCTGTGACCCCCAACACTCACTTCTAGATAGCACCAACCAGATTCTCTTGTCCTCTGCTTTCCTGTTGGGTCCAGCCAGTGGGAAGCCGCAGCAGGAGTCAGGAGCGGAGAAGGGAGAGGAAACAGGATATGGATCACCCGGCTCTCTGCCTGTCACACCACTACGGTCTGGCTGTCTCTCTCACAGCCCCTGCTCCCGCCGGCCTGCTCTCTCCATAAGCTTTCCTCTCCCGCTGCTGGTAACCACTTCAGCCCTTCACACCTTCAGGCCTGGGGTGCTCATAGCTCCTGCTGTCGCTAGCCCCTGGGTAGTGCATTATCCTTTCTGGGTTCCCTTACATCCTGCCCACACCTGTGGAAATCACTCTGTTCTTAAGCTGTCCTCAATTAATCAAGATTTGCAGTCTCCCTCCTGCCATGGCCCTTGCAATACCTGACTGGCATCACAGTGAAATTTCTGCTCAGAGGAAAAAAGCCTTGTGGACATTTACTGTTTTGGCCCGATTATATCCCACTCCCCTTCCCCTGGTAACGCTGTCCCACTGTTCCCCTGGGAAACAGCCCCCACCCCTCAATCCATGAATTTCAGGTCAGAGCTAAGCCTATCATCCCTCACCCTAATAGTGGCCATGTGACTCAGTGCTGGCCGATCAGAATATCACAGCCTTGGCCAGGTACGGTGGCTCACGCCTGTAATCCCAGCACTTTGGGAGGCTGAGGCAGGAGGATCACGAGGTCAGGAGATTGAGACCATCCTGGCTAACACGGTGAAACCCTGCCTCTATAAAAATACAAAAAATTAGCTGGGCATGGTGGCACGTGCCTGTAGTCCCAGCTACTCCGAAGGCTGAGGCAGGAGAATAGCTTGAACCCGGGAGGCGGAGGTTGCAGTGAGCAGAGATCGCATCACTGCACTCCTGCATGGGCGACAGAGCAAGACTCTGTCTCAAAAAAAGAGTATCACAGCTCTCTGGCTGATCATTGATTCAGGATGGGCATGTGCCCTAAGCAAGAGCCCAGGTTGTTCAGCTCTGAGACTTTTATTAGGGACTGTGTAAAAAGAGGAGCTTCTTCTCTAGAGTTGCTGAGAGGGGCAGATGAAGTCTAGAACTGTCATGGCCATTGTTGCAACTACACGGAGATTGTGTCTGTGGGAGAAAATGATAAAGAAGAGTGCAGAGTAGAGTGCGATACTGTGTCCAGAGACACCATTTGTGCCCCTGGATTCAGCAGTGCCTGAAGAGAATTTATTCTTAGACTCCCCAGTTATGAGTTAATACATTCTCTTTTTTTTGCTCAAAGAAAGAAAAAGATGAAGAGGAGAAGGAGAAGGAAAATGAGAAGAAAAGTTATCTATGAAAAAATTATATATGCATGATGCCTAGAGTTCATATATTGGTAATTTCATTTTTTTTTTTTTTTTTTCGAGACGGAGTCTCGCTCTGTCGCCCAGGCTGGAGTTCAGTGGCGTGATCTCGGTTCACTGCAAGCTCCGCCTCCCGGGTTCACGCCATTCTCCTGCCTCAGCCTCTCCAAGTAGCTGGGACTACAGGCACCCGCCACCATGCCCGGCTAATTTTTTTGTATTTTTAGTAGATACGGGGTTTCACCGTGGTCTCGATCTCCTGACCTCGTGATCCGCCCGCCTCGGCCTCCCAAAGTGCTGGGATTACAAGCGTGAGCCACCGCGCCCGGCCTGCGGATATCTTGACTGCAGCCTCGGCTGACGTCTTGACTGTAGCCTCATGACAGACCCGCTTTCCTGCCCCCACAGAACTGGGTGAATTAACAATGTCCATGCTTGTTTTAAGCCATTAAGTTTTCGGGAAATGTGTTATGTGGGAATAGGTAACTAACATTCAAAGGGAGGTTAAGGAATAACTAACATTCAATGGGAGGTTAGGGAATGAAAGACTGAAGCCAGGAAACCAGGACCTTTCTCTGGCCTGAGAAGCAACATGGCCCAAGCAGTCCTACTCACAGATCTTCAGGCCACATCAGCTCGTCTCAAATCTAGGCCTTTGTGCACAATACATTTCATACTTTTATGCCTATTTTGTCCTATATAAATCCACTTTGTTGAGACATTTTTCTTTGAGTGGTCATTTCACTTGAGCAGTTCTGAGTTTCATTGAGAATCGGAGTGGCTGAGTCACCGTCGGTCCTCTCTGAGCAGATCTGCTGTGCTGGAACACCTCCTGGGCTACTAGCCAGTGCTCTGATGGGCTGGCCTTGAGGTAGGTGCCTCCTCCTGGTTCAATATACCATGGCTGGGGGGTGGGGGCACAGCTACCACGCAGGGCCACCTGTGGGGAAAAGTGGCCTGGGTGGGTTTCCCTCAGCAGGGGCTCTGGACAGGCCTGTGTCTTGAGAGCAGACGTGGTGGGCTCTGGGACTTGGCAGTCTGTGAGGAGGCCTGGTTTTTTCCTCTCTAAGAACAGGGCTTTTAAATCCAGTGTGAATACAGCTCACTGTGCCTCTCACTTCCTGTGTGAGAAAAACCACAGAAAAGCACAGCTGCACCTACATGAGAAACCACGCAAACCAAGCTACTTCCCCCAAGTCTGGTTTAGCCAAAAATGCATTTGATTTCCTGTCTCCATGTTGTGGTCAAGATTGCCATTTGCTTCCTGAATTTCAGGATCACAATCGACAAAAACATATCACAAACATTAGTCATAGATATATTTTTTCCCTGAAAATGATTTTCCTGTCCTCTACTTTGTTCTGTCATCTGGCAGCTACTTCTAATTGTAAAAATTACTTTGTTCTACCACCATTAGTTGCTTTTCCCCTCATTTCTACTTCATGAGCAATTCATTCTAAATTGTTGGTAGAAAATAACTCAGGGAAAGTTCGTGGTGCTCTGCCCAGAAGGGCAGAATGAGGATCCTGCAGGTGCTGATTAGATGTTTACTGGGTGAGGCAGTTCTGCCAAGTCTGTATTTAGCACTGGCCTTTCTCAGGCTTATTTGAATCATCTTGGCATAAAGCAATGATACGCATTTTTAGGTAATTTCTGTCTCCCTGGGGTTTGAGGCAGGGAAGCAGACTGGGCAGTGGATAGCCACATCTGGGGCTGCTTCTGGCCTGCCAGCTCAGGCCTGGTGGGAGCTGCATTGGGCGGGAAAGCGAACTCTTGTCATCTGGTGGGAGAGGTCCTGCTCCCCTTTCAGAGGGACTTCCTAGGGTGTGGGGAACTCAGGGCTTGCTCAGGAATTCCAAGTCCTTCCTGCTTATTCCCTGAGGACTTGACTCATCCCAGACCTTTTCGAGGGATCAGTGAGTCAGCAGGGGCTGGTGCTGGCTCTGCTTTTTCCCACATGGTTTATTCAACATGCATTCTACGAATCCAAAAACCGAGGCCAGTGAGGAGTAAATGGTGAGGCCGTGCGTGGAAACCCCATCAGTCTGACTGTAGAATCCACGTTGTTAATTTTCCTGCCTAAAAGCCAGAAAAGGATCTGGAGGCCCACACTGTGGCGGAATAGGGAGATCATTTCATTTTTCTTGCTTTATAAAATCGTGTGATGTTTAAGCATATACTGTTTTAAAAAACTAAAAAGGAGTTCAAACTAAACGGCCACATTTAAGAGGCAAATCACTGAAGACTAATTATCCATTCTGCACTTAAAAAATGATCTGAAACAGCTACTAGGCATGAAGTCAAAATCCTTTTTAAAATGGCTTTGAAACGTTGGACACAAATTACACAGAAATCAGTGGCCTAAAAACGTCTTCACTGTATTGAATCTGATAATTTTGCATCTGGAATTCCTAACATGGGAAGCTCCTGCTCTGTGCCTGTGGGTGACTGAATAAATGCCTGACTAAAGTGGGCCACCCTTCATGGCAGTCCTTGCGGCTTATCTCTATGGGGTGCCAGGCATTGCTGCAAAGCAAGGAGATCCTCTATAGGGCTCCAGATCAAATTATACCAGCATCAATCCATCCTGCACAGTCAGGCAATGTGCCCAACTCTTGCCCAAAGCTACTGTGATTTATTAAGGTCCCTGGAATCCCTGGATGAGCTGTGTTGGACAGAAAGAATTCTATTACTCATACCTTCCCATGGCTGCCCCCGTCTCAACATTTTCCAGTACCCACCCGCCCTTCACCCCGAAGCGCTGCACTCTCTCCAGTCATTCCAGGTCCTGCCTACACATTCCACTTACTGACAGAAAATTCCATTACTGGCAGATGTGAGGAACACTTCTTTTCTATTTTTAAAAGCCATTTTAAGGTCTACATTTCTGACATTGCTGGTGGCGCTAGCATTGCCATTTCATCTGGATAGAGTTCTGGTTGACCAGAATGGGAAAGTTCCCCACAGGGGCCATTTCTAATTGAGCTTTTGCTTTGAGAGCTTGTTTCTTACCTCGGAAACTGTTTAAGGCTTATGAAATATTTACATGTCCTGGGTGTCACTTGATCAACAAGATTAAAAAAAAACCCAAGCCACTGCTTTGTGGATGTGTAAAATATAAACTGACATTTATTTTTGTTTTAGCTGGAGACCAATTGCATACTGAGAGACTTGTTAGAGGAAGATGTGGCTTGAAAAAGATAAATGTGAATAGAAAATACCCCCTAATGTCTCGATGATTGACGTTTAAGAGGAAGACACTGAGGCAATCTGCCTCTCCTACTTGTTCCACAGTTCCCAGGGTGGAATCTGGTGCCACAGAAGTGGGCTCCTGCCCTTAAGGCAGAAAGGTGGTCCCAGGGCTTGTAGCCTGTGGAAGTGCAAGGCTGTCAACATGATGCCAGAGTCCGCCCCACAGACCACATACTTTTCCTAGTCCCTCTCATACAAGCGCCCATAGAGAGCCGCCGTCACCAGCCCGGAGGACAGCCTACTCTTCCTCAGGAAATAGTGGTCATTCTCCCAGCCAAGCTGGTCAGGGACTTCTAGGGTCATCCCTGAGGTCAGAAACAAAGGAAAGATATAGGAAGTACTGAAGTTGCCCCACAGGTGAAACTCAAATATCCCCGTGGCCTCTGTGATCTCCTGTCCACAGGTGTCGAAGCCAAGACCCCCACACCTGACCAGGGCACACACTTGGATGTAGTAAGTGCCATGTACTGTGTGAAGCCCATCAAAGACCCCCAGGGCATACAGCTCTTTGGATAAGGTGGGCCTCTCGTAAAGTAAATAACAGCAGAGGCCATTGGAACAGACATGGAGATAGCCTTCCTTTCCCCAGACAGGGACCAGGGTGAAATTGTCATACATCATCTCAGAGTGAAATGTGGGAGGAGCATTCACGTTCCACTTGGTGGCTTCATCACAGTGGACTTCCTGAGCATCCTTCTCACAGTACGGATCGCCTGACAAAATTTTTAAAAACTTACTATGGGATGGGTCCGTTTCACCTGTTGCGTTCTCTGCACCAATGAGACCCACTGGATTTTTGGCCACCTGGGCAATTATAAGGTGACTTTTGGGATTTTCCATGTCATGGTACCAAAACGACTCCAGAGGGGTGTGTATGCCACTCCCTGTCATCCCCAGAACTGGGTGGTGGATGTTAGCTGCCAGAACGTTGATGCCAAAGGCAACAGCAAAAGCTTTCTGAATCTCAATTGCTGCCAAGAGCGGGAGCTGGTTCATCCAGGCAGTCGGGTACACAACATGCTTCACCCTGTAGTCTCTGAGGAGTCTGACGGCAGGGTCAAAGAACAATATATCAAAGCATGTGAAGATGCCAAACCTGCCAGCAAAGGGGGTATCAAAGGTGATGTGATCCACTTTAAGAGGAACATCAAATGCTGCCTCAAAGTAGAGGTTGTGTTTACGGTAGCGGTCAACAAGGGTTCCATTATTGCTGAACACGACATTTGTGTTGAACTGGTATCTCCCATCTTTTGGGCACCCTGGGTCACTGCTATGAC
The DNA here is from genome assembly GCF_006542625.1 of Nomascus leucogenys. Classification (NCBI taxonomy): domain Eukaryota; kingdom Metazoa; phylum Chordata; class Mammalia; order Primates; family Hylobatidae; genus Nomascus; species Nomascus leucogenys. Next base: position 20,966,131 of record NC_044388.1, on the reverse strand, counting down.
AAGGCTGCTTTGTCCCAAGATTGGCCACCAAGAACATATCTCCCCTGATGGCCATACAACTCAGGCGCTGGAGCACCTAGAGGAAAAAAAGGTGGAAATAAATGAGTTTTTTGCCTGTAATCCCAGCACTTTGGGAGACTGAGGCAGGCGGATCACGAGATCAGGAGATTGAGACCACCCTGGCTAACACGGTGAAACCCCATCTCAACTAAAAATACAAAAAATTAGCTGGGCGTGGTGGAGCGTGCCTATAGTCCCAGCTACTCGGGAGGCTGAGGCAGGAGAATGGTATGAACCTGGTAGGCGGAGCTTGCAGTGAGCTGAGATCGCATCACTGCACTCCAGCCTGGGCGACAGAGCGAGATTCCGTCTCAAAATAAATAAATAAATAAATAAATAAATAAATAAATAAATAAATAAAATGAGTTTTTAAAATCCTTCCTTTTGCTTCCTCTTCTTTTTTTTTTTTTTTTTTTTTTCAGAGACAGGGTCTTGTTATATTGCCCAGGCTGGACTCAAACTCCTGGCCTCAAACAATCCTCTCATCTCAGCCTCCTAAGAAGCTGGGACTACAGGTGTGCACCATTGTACTTGGCTCTCACAATTTTTAAATATAAAAGTACTTATATTTATCCATAACAAACAGCTATCATAAATCAATAAGAAAAAAGCAACCACTACTGAAAATGTGCAAAGGATATAAACAGGTGATTCACAGAAGAACAAAGAAAAATGACCCACGAACATCTCAAAAGATGCTCAATCTCATTAGTGAGAGAGAAGTGCAAATTACAACAATGAGATAGCTATAATTTCTCACCTTCATAAGACTGGCAAAACTTCAAAAGATTATTCTTTTTCTTTTCTTTTTTTTTGAGGCAGGGTCTGACTCTGTCACCCAGGCTGGAGTGTAGTGGCACAATCTTGGCTCACTGCAACCTCCACCTCCCAGGCTCAAGCCATCCTCCTATCTCAGCCTTCCGAGTGGCTGGGACTACAGGCATGCACCACCACACCCAGCTAATTTTTGTATTTTTTGTAGAGACGAGGTTTCACCATGTTGGCCAGGCTGGTCTCGAACTCATGAGCTCAAGCTATCCGACAGCCTTGGCCTCCCAAAATGCTGGGATTACAGATGTGAACCACCGTGCCCAGGCTCAAAAGATTATTGTATCTTGCATTGACCAAAGGATGGAAAAAGAGGCACTCATACTGTATCACTGGGGCTGTAAAGTGAAATCAAAGTTTTTTAAGGGGTAAATTTGTACTCTTTAATATAATTTAAAATGTACATATCCTTTGAGGGATTCCATTTCTTTTCTTTTCTTTTCTTTTTTTTTTTTTGAGGCAGAGTTTTGATCCTGTTGCCCAGGCTGGAATGCAGTGGTGTGATCTTGGCTAACTACAACTCCTGCCTCCTGGGTTCAAGTGATTCTCCTGCCTCAGCCTCCCAGGTAGCTGGGATTACAGGTGTGAGCCACCGCACCTGGCCTGAGGGATTTCATTTCTAAAAATTTTATTTTACAGAAAAACTTGAACATGTTTGCAAAAATATAATAGCAAAAATTTAAAAATGAATAAGCATATAGTATGCTTAAAAAGAGGATGTCAAGGCCGGGCGTGGTGGCTCATGCCTGTAATCCCAGCACTTTGGCAGGCTGAGGTGGACAGATCATGAGGTCAGGAGATTGACACCATCCTGGCTAACATGGTGAAACCCCGTCTCTACTAAAAATACACACACAAAAAAAATTAGCCGGGCATGGTGGTGGGTGCCTGTAGTCCCAGCTACTCGGGAGGCTGAGGCAGGAGAATGGCGTGAACCTGGGAGGCGGAGCTTGCAGTGAGCTGAGATTGCGCCACTGCGCTCCAGCCTGGGTGGCAGAGTGAGACTCCATCTCAAAAAAAAAAAAAAAAAAAAAAAAAAAAAAGAGGATGTCAATAACTATGAAATGCATAGAAAAGAATACAGCTGAATGTACAGCACATCAAATTGTTGATGGCAGTTTCTCTAAGCAAGGGCATAGGATGAGGGGCAGGCTGTGGTGAAGATGAACTTTTCTTTTTTTACTTTTGGTTTGGTTTAAGTATACATTCCTGTATTTCTTGTGTAATTAATAAATGGAAAGATCCATAGATGAATAAGTGCCTTGTAATGTCAGGCATTCTTTAATGGAATGAACATGTGGCACGTGGATCTTTGGGAGTTTGGGTTGGATTTTTGGGATCTTAAGGTCTCCTTTCAATCTTAGTTAACATGTCACAGCTTCTGGTCCCTGACTTAGTTCACCTCTGTGTACCCTCAGCCTACTGAGGAAAAAGGCGGGAATCACCTCCGTGTCATTGAAGCGGTGAGGCTCCATGCATGGGTTCCACCTGACCACCTGGGGAGATGGCATGAGGTCCAAAAATGGATAAATGGATGTTCTTGTAAAGTTGAATCCATGAATGCCATCTTCTGGAAACACTATAATCTGTACACCCTGCAAATGAAAACATCAAAGAGTAGTCTGTTATCAGATGGCAGGAAGCACTGCTGCATTCATTCATTCTTCTGTTCATTCTTTTGGCAACCATCAGGAAGTTACTCTGTAGCAGGAACCAGAGGCACAGAGATGGTGTCTTTACTCTCCTCAGAGATCTTAGTCTTGGGGATACTGTCTCACTTCACCTAATCCCCAAGGAACAAAGACAAAGTCCTCTAGGAACAACCATTAACTGTGCCTGGGGTCATGTGAGGGAAGGAGGGAATGCGTAAGCTCTGTTGAAGGTAAGCTGAGGAGTTTGACAAGCAAATAGCTAGAAAGGATTTAGAGTTCTTAGGGTACCAGGGGAGATGGGGCTGACTACAGGGCCTTGAATACATTGGGCCCATTAACACATGTGGTATCTTCAGTCTGGTGGTTGTCAACTTTCACTGTGCATCTAAATCAGTTGGGGAACTTCTGAAAAACCACTGATGCTGGGGCCCACCCCTACGAAGTCTGATTTGATTGATTGTGGGTGGGATACTGACAACAGTGTTTGTTTAAAGGTCCCCCGGGTGATTCTCATTTGTCGCCGAGGTTAGGACCCACTGGGCCAGTGGGTAAGAGGCAAGTGTGTTGATCTCAGCCTGGAAACAAGAACTCGCTTGAAATCTCCATTCCCCAACTGGGAATTAGGAGGCTCCCTCTGGGACTCTGACCACCCTAAAGACCTTTTCCCACACCTGGCAACATCCTGTGCTCCCGGGCTGTGATGGCCCGGGACTCCCTGTGACATCTACAGCAACCTAAGAAAATACAAACAAACAGGGCAGCCCTCAGCTTTCAGGGCTGGGGCATCATTCTTCCACTGCTCTCCACTTACAGGGTTTAAAATGTCAAGCTGGGAACACCAGCCCCAGGGAGGAAGGTGGAGAAGGCAGGCAGAGAAGGCATGAATAATTCAAATTAGCAAAGTTTGAGACACTTATTTCTGGAATGCATTGCAAACTTTTGAATTTCTTTCCTGGTGATAAAAGCTTCAAAAGTTTTACTGTAGAAAATTTGGAAAACAGGGGGAAAAAACAATCATAATTCTATAACTCAGAAACTTATTCTTCATATTTTGGTTATTTTCATTATTTTTTCTCTCTGTATACGTGTATGTATGTATATAATGGAGATAATAATAAATATATGGTTTTACATCTTGACTTTCCTCATTAAGAACTTTAAAAAATACAGCCAAGCATGGCAGTTCACGCCTGTAATCCCAGCACTTTGGGAGGCCCAGGTGGGCAGATCACCTAAGCTCAGGAGTTCAAGACCAGCCTGCCCAACATGATGAAACCCTGTCTCTACTAAAAATACAAAAATTAGCCAGGCATGGTAGTGGGCACCTGTAACCCCAGCTACTCGGGAGGCTGAGGCAGGAGAATCACTGGAACCCGGGAGGCAGAGGTTGCGGTGAGCCGAGATCGCACCACTGCACTCCAGCCTGGGTGACAGAGTGAAACTCCATCACAAAAAAAAAAAGGGAAAAAAAAAATTTCAAAAATACATTTGTATTGGGGCCACATCATATTTAAGAGGACGCCATAGTTTATCCTCTATTACTGGAATTTGAAGTGTTCCCAACTTTTTGTAATAAAAAGAAAACTGTGGTGACCATCTGCATAGTGTGCTCAAAACACTTATTGCATAATTATACACTTCACACAAATCTTTGATTACATCTTTTGATTATTTCTTTGGAATAAAGTCTTACAAGTGAATTTATTGGATCAAAGGGTATAAAAATTAGAGTTTTAAGTTTTGTTTTGTTTTTTGAGAGAGAGTCTTGGTCTGTCGCCCAGGCTGGAGTGCAGTGTTGTGATCTCGGCTCACTGCAACCTCCGCCTCCTGGGTTCAAGTAATTCTCGTGCCTCAGCCTCCTGAGTAGCTGGGATTACAGACAGGCGCCACCACATCTGGCTAAATTTTGTATTTTTAGTGGAGATGGGGTTTCACCATCAGGCTGGTCTCAAACTCCTGATCTCAAGTGATCTGCCCGCTTTGGCCCCCCAAAGTGCTGGGATTACAAGCATGAGCCATAGCACCTGGCCTAAAAATTAAACTTTTAAGTTCTTAACACACACTGCCAAACTGCTTTCCAGAAATACTATACCAATGTATGTTCCTTCCAGTACAGTATCATCTCATTGCACACTTAGCAATGACCATGTAAAGAAAAATTATCTCAAACCTAAAAATAAGGCAAGATGGAGATGCAGCCTTTCCAAATTATACTAGGGTATTGTTTAATAGGCTCACTCAATTATTCTTTAATTAGCTAGAGAATGTACCACTGTTTGACTTTGTTATTTAAAAGATCACCTCAAAGATTACAATTGTTTTGCCCTATAGGACATTACCCAGTTTTGCATCTATTAGGAAATTCATTTCAACAATCACTGGACTGACTGATAGACACATTTCCATTCCTCGAATTTTCCTTTGAACCAGCTTTACCATCTTACTGGTTCCTCAATTAATGAATTAAATAAAAGCTTTATTCATTCTATATTTGTATGAATCATCTTTTCAGATTTTTGAAAATTATATTTGGATAGACATTTTTCTTTATTAAAAACGAAACTTTGAGAGCACTGAATGGTTTTTCATGGAGAATAACATTTAAATTATGTATACATACTAGATTATTATCAACCAGGAATGAGGAGAGGAACCAAACCTGAGCTGGGGCAAAATTTTGGGTCTGATGTGATGAGTAATCCTATCTAGGAAGTGAGTTGCATTCCTGATAAATGGCTTCAGCAATTTTCTGGTAGACCTCAATGAGATCAAGAGCCCCTTCCTTCTGAGGAATGAAGGTTACAATCCCAAGTGACTGCCCAGCCTAATCATCTCGAAACTGGACTCTGTTTTTCCCCTATGAGTGCCTCTACTGAGACAGAAATATAGTCATGCACTGCATAATGACATTTTGGTCAATGACAGACCACATATGTGATGGTGGTCCCATAAGATTATAATACTGAATTTTTATTGTACCTTTCCTATGTTTACATACACAAATGCTTACCACTTGTTACAACTGCCTACAGTGTTCAGTACAGTAACATGCTGTAAAGGTTTATAGCCTAGGAACAATGGGCCATACCATACAGCCTAGGTGCGTAGTAGGCCATACCATATAGGTTTGTGTAAGTACGTGCTATGATGCATGCACAGTGACACAATGGCCTAATGATACATCCTTTCAGAACATATCCCTGTCATTAAGCAATGCATGACTGTATTTCAATTGGTTTGCTCAGGAACCTCTCGTAACAACTTTGATGTAAAACTTTCACACAAACTTGCCATCAATTTGTCTTAGAAGTTGCTTTAAAACATATAACCAGATTTGCTTAATACCCTGTACGTATCTTTGATTTCAACCCTTAGTACATGTGGCCTGGTCACTTTGTGGTTAAGAAAGTGCTTGTGGAAGACAAGTCTGTGGCTTGGTGAGTCTGCGTGACCAGCAGTCTCTGATCTGTGCAGGGTATTAATATGTCAGGGCTGCATGTTCTGCGTTTCTCTAGAGGCTGGCAAGGGCTCCTGAACCAGTTGTTTCTGTGCTGCCGGTCTGTAAGGGTTGGAAAGTCCAAGACTTAGGACCCAGTTTCCTTTCTTAGCTGATGTTTTCTGCCAGAACACTGTGGGCTGTTACTTGTCTGAGTTGAAAGTGGTTTGCATTTACACCTGTAAATGTACTCATCTTTTTAATTTACATAAGGTTTTTCTGTACGCAATTCTCGATGCTTTAAAGAGATGACAACAAATTTTGGTTTTCTACTGTTATGTGAGAACACTAGGCCCCAGCAACACGTCATCGTGTAAGGAAAAATAAAAGTGCTGCTGGAAAACAAACAAAAAACATATAACCACATATGGGAACTGAGATATCTATAAATTCTAAATGTGATCATATCAACAGCTTCATCCTGGCTCCTAGAAAACAAATAGAGACAGAGTGATGCTGTGCAACTGGCGTGGGTTCAACAAAACCGTGTTAAGTGTTTCCTTTGGGGGCAGATTACTGAAAGGTGAATGCAGGAGAATTCTACAGTCACAGTCTGGGTTTCAGTGTGTCATTTGCCAAATGTCTCAGAATGGTCCGGTGGACAGGGGAGGGAAGAAAGAGGCAGATGACATTTCAGGTGCTGGACTCAGTGCCATGCAGGCAAACATCTCTATCAAGAGAATGCCTGCCCTCTAGGAGATCAGTGTCATCAGGAGGTCTGAGGGCACAGCCTGGGGTTTTTTTACACTGACTTCAGCATAGACATAAATGAGGTGTGTATCACATGTGTGAATGACGTAAAGGTAACTGATACTTGGGATGTCAGTAAAGATCCCTAAATAGCCCGACAGGCTGGAATGATGAAATTTAACAGCATAAATGTGAAGTCTTGCCCTCAGCTTAAATCAATCACCTTTATAAGTACAGGATGGCAATGGCAGCATGTGTGTCTGCTCATGTGAAAAGGTGTTTTAGTTGACAGCAAGTGCCTTATACACCACACTGAGACATGTGGCTGCCAGCAGTTTTCTGGGGACAACATCTAGAATGAGACAGGTGAGAGTTCTCCACCCTGCCCTTGTTAGACAGAATTGGGATAGCTGCACACAGTTCTGAGCACAGAGAAAACGTGGAAGTCTTCAGTAGAAGGTTTGGAAACTGAGTCTCCTAAGGAACTGTGGAAGGGACTGAGGATATAGCCTGGGGGACAGATGCCGGGGGGATCATGACAGTTGTCCTCAAAGGTGGAGAAGATGGCATGCTGTGATAAGGGACACGGTCTGCTCCCTTTAGCTCTGAGGATAGAATCGTGGTGGCAGTTACGGGGAGGCTGACTGCTGCTCATTGAAAGGAAGACCTGTCCAGAAGTTCCCACCATTGGAACAAATGGACCTGTGAGTCTGAGCCACTGAAGGTGTTCAAGGAGAAACCGTATGTCAGGTTGGGACTAAAGAAAAGTGTCACCCTTGCAAAAGTTGATCTTGGTTGAAAAAAAAAGAAGCTGGACCAAGTCTTCAAGTTCCCTTTCAACATCATGTTATACACACATACATACCCCCCTGCCCCCAAACACCCCCCCACCCCATACACATAGCCTTTGTATATATATTATAGACTAAAATTTTTAAATGTTGCAATTTTTTAATTGCTGTGGCTGTCCAGGCCATGCTGACCACCCTGCTCTAAGGCAGGGACTGTTTGGGGCAGGACCTGCTGGTTCTGCCCTTTACGTTCACAGAGAGCAGGAAAGTGTTGCTCACAATGAGTTTACATCCTGTTGAGGCACAGCAGGGCTTCCTCAAGCAGCTGCGCTTGGTCACCCTGCCACCAGAGTTACAGCCCAAACTTCCCTTCGGGTTTGTGTTTTCCAGCAGGGCATTTTCTTAGGCAACCTCTGATATTTCTCTCTTTGCCCCCAGGGGGGCCTCTCCTTTGTCCCCACCCTTCCTGAAGGGAGCAGGAAATTCAGGCCAACCAGGAAGCCTTCACAAAGGCTGGCACTGACCTTCCCTTTGTCAGTTTGGGGTCAGTTCTATCTGGGCGAAGGTCTCAGACTGATCATAGTCCGACATAGAGACCGGAAATGAGCCCCAAACAGTCTGAAGGGAGCAAACGGCATTCTTGCAGATGCTTACTACTTCAGTGAAGCTTTGAATGACTCAGAGAGGTCATCATGCCCAGTCATCTTCAAATTTTTCTGCACTTTAGACTGCCCTGGGGAGCCTTAAAACAATCCCAGTGCCAGTCCACACCCCTTCCACACCAATTACAACGGACTCTCCGGGACCCAGGCAGCCATACTGTTTACCACTTGCCTGGTGATTCTTATGTACAACCACACTTGAGAACCGGGGATCTAGTCCTGGGCTTCTCATACTTGCCATGTGAGAGCATCACCTGGGGATCCTGCTGAAATGCACATTCTGATTCAGCAGGTCTGGGGTGCGGCCCAAGATTCTGCATTTCTAACAAGCTCCCAGGGGATGCTGATGCTGCTGCTCCACGGACCACTCTCTGAGGGGTAAGGCTCCTAATCCAACTGACTAATTCAACTCAGGTTAACTAACTGGATGATTTTTCAGAGGGTGGTAGGAAGACTGGGATCACCCAACCACTGATCAAGGGGTAAAGAGCAATTTGCTCTGTATGAGAGAAACTCAGGTTCTGAGGAGCATTCTTGCCTTTTGGGCTGCAGTCATCACTTGCTCTTCATAGATGTCAAGGTTCTGGTTCATGAGCTCCAAGGCCTCCTGGCGGCTGATGAGAGCCAGAGGGTTCAGACTCAAGATGGATGGATGCTCGTACACCGCAGCCACGTAATATTCAGCCTCGTGATGTTCAGCCACGCTCTCCTCCCCCGTGTGGGCTCCCAGGGCAACCACGTAACAGCCGCAGAGGAAAAGAGCAAGCTTACTTCTGGTTCCAGACATAATGCAGACCATAAATCTGGAATGTAATGGGGCAAGGGGAAAACAGCTGAATAAAGAATCCTGCCAAGAATTTAACGTTTGCAGCTGTGATTTATTAATCCCAGCAATTAAACTCACTCGCAGTGATACTGCGGCTCAAAGAGTTTGTTTCATGTTCCTAATAAAAGAGTATGTGTTTCTCTCCAAACACGTAGCAAGCCACGTTTAAAATGGCTCACTGTGTTAATAGTCTGGTTTTAGAACATTTCCAAAACAGACTCAACGTTTGCTATGATTTTCTTACCCAGTGTTCAGCAAGACTGTAGTGTGTCACTACCCACTTTTCTAGCTGTGCACTTAAATTTTAAGCAGTGGTAATTATCCAGATTATCTGACATAATTCTGTGATATATTTCACACTCTACCCTCTGCCCTCTATCCATACAAACACACTATAGGTCAGCCATCCATAATGTCTGTGATTGTCATGACCCTAATAACACAGCTTGGCTTTCCTGGCCATCAAAACCTGATGAATTACAATTCTCCTTGCATTTCTTTGGTTAGTAATAAATAATACGGATAACTCTCCCTTTATTCAGCACAAAATTACTTATTTGGTGCCAAGAAACTGCTGACTTCTACATAAATGCCAATAGCTACTTTCTTTTACAGACAAGCAAAGTCTCCCAATAAAAGCATGTTACTTTTTTCTCCTTGAACTTGAGAATCGCCATTGCACATTATCACTTTCTTAACCCCGTCTCTGTGACTCCAAAACTCTTGCTCAAAAGCCTACTCATTTGGAAATAAAATCCTTTTTGCAGTGACAAAATGCAATTTTCTAGAAAATAAGCTACAAATTTCCAGAGAGTAAACTCAGCTTCATAGCTTCTACCAGAAAAGACTAGAAATAAATGACACTTCTGTGTGTCCCCTCCTTCCTCCCAGAACAGGAATGTTTCTTTCTAAACAGTGTGTGTTACTGAGTGTTTTAGAGTAAATAGTCCAATTCTGCCTTTAAAAATCAGCCTGGCCTCCCAGCTAAAGCGTCCTCTCAGGCAGAGATTTACTGGGTAGTGAGCCAAGGCCAGGCCACCTGCCCATGGAGATGTCCTGGGGCTGACCAACTGCCCAGGAATCTGGATTAAAAGTCAAGATAACAAAGACAAATCAAAGAATCATATTGCTGCCCTTTAAAAAGAAAATGACACCCTGTCCAAGTCTCAACTCATAACTCCTGTGTTTGCATTTTAAAACCAAACTCCCCAGGCTACAAATTTCTTTATTTTTATCAAAAGTTCCAGAAACAAACCATAGTTCTTTTCATCAACAGACTAAGAACTAGGAATGCTCATCTTGGCAAAATTAAATATTCCTCAGAATGAGAAGTATTCTCCCACCCCAACCCTGCTCCATCTCAAACTGTTATTTCTTTCCCCAGGGAATAAATGTACCATCCAAACACCAAACCCCAGGATTTGTTGCCATTCATCTGGGACACTGTAAACAATGTTTTAAGATAAGAACAAGGAGCCTTTGAGTGAGCAGTCATGAGTTTTTGAGTAGAAACAAAAGTATAATTGATAAGCTTTCTTATCTGAATTTTGCCTCTAAAGACAAGCAAGGAATAATTTAAAATGTCTCAGAAACCCATTTTTCCATTCCATCTCTGGTTTCACAATGATAACAGAGAGTGATTTTGGGGGCAAACTTTCATCTTCAAAGTCACACTGACAATATTTCTGAAGTATAAGGCAAAGGCCTCACTAAGAGGTATGGAAACTGAGGCCAGGAGAGGAGGGTATGAATCAGTCCCCAGTGGAGGCAAGTGAGGAGTGCCTGGGGCCAAGAGTGGCATTTACATTACATCTCTTTCTCAACTGAGAGCTGGGTACCACCGATGTTGGGGTACAGAACATTTGTTTATGTCTAAAGGACTTGCAATCCAGCAAAACAAGGAAACCGCAAAATCTGCAAGGTATCACATTTCTTTCTTTTTTTTTTTTTTTTTTTTGAGACGGAGTCTCGCTCTGTCGCCCAGGCTGGAGTGCAGTGGCACGATCTCGGCTCACTGCAAGCTCCACCTTCCGGGTTCACGCCATTCTCCTGCCTCAGCCTCTCCGAGTAGCTGGGACTACAGGCGCCTGCCACTGCGCCCAGCTAATTTTTTGTATTTTTAGTAGAGACGGGGTTTCACCGTGGTCTCGATCTCCTGACCTCGTGATCCGCCCGCCTCGGCCTCCCAAAGTGCTGGGATTACAAGCGTGAGCCACCGCGCTGGGCCTTATCACATTTCTTTCTATCTGGAGAAAATAAAATTTATTTTACAAAAGGAGCCTGGTAGGAGAGCTCTAAGTGGCAATCATTTGTGTGTGAACAAAGGCAGGTCGATAATAAGAGGTTATGCAGATTCAACCAGGTATTCATGCTTGAAAGAACCAAGCTTAATGAGGTAGAAGAGAATGAGTAATTACAATAAAAACAGGTCTAGTCAGCCGGCCCTCAGTATCCATTGTTTCTGCCTCCATGGATTCCAC